>NC_137503.1:14330000-14837500 GCF_041902795.1 Electrophorus electricus
CTGTTTATTGCACACATCTCTTTCATTCCCCTTCCCCTATTTAATCCCCACATGCGTCCAAATACGGCCCTTCACATTGACAGTTCTCGACGGTACTCTCCTACGAGACCCACAAACGCTTTCGCTTCATAAGTGTTTTGTTTGGTTTTGTTTGTTTGTTGGCCATTTGTTTCATCCCTCTCGCAACTCCCTCGTATTTCGACATGTCACCGTTTGAAATAAAATTATGGAAAATAATTGCTGTAATCTCAAATTTCGCAATCAGGCGATTACATAACAATATATAACATGCCCATGCAGGAGCCAGAATGCCAGAAATGCATTCAGAACATTCTGGAGCTGTGCTTTGCATTTAGCTGTTGTTGTAGAAGAAATTTTTATGCATGTAATGCTGGTGCCCAGTTCCACAAGATGTGCTTGATTCTGGGCAGCTACACACACACACACACACACACACACACACACACACACACACACACACACACACACACACACACACACACACACACACGCATGCACACATAGAGTCAAGCTCCAGACACACTCTAATGAGTAATGGGGAATGTACTGGTGGAACACAGTTTAATTTTGCCACTCTTGATCTCTACAACCACTGACATTTTCAGGAGCATCTATTTTCTATCTGAAAACAGATGATCCTTTACACTTATTACAAGCAGTCAAATCCTGTCTCTAGTGTGGCATACAGATTACAGAATAAATCGCTAAAGATGACCTAGAATTCTTCTACTCGTATCTCTAGCAGCTTCTTGCTTTGATTTGCACAATATGTTGACAGGGCCAAGACAGGCGCCACTCTAACAACATTATGTGACGAATATACAGTTGTTCTTGTGTTCACATACTAAGCTTTGTCAAAAGGCCTTTTGCTGCCATTAGCCATGGAATAAACACACATGCGCACACATGCATGTTCACACACATACTCCATCTCTTTCTTGGCAAAACCCGAGTCTTAGAAAGCTCCCTGAACTTGAAAACCAGATGTGATTTGCCTGATTCTGAAAGAACAAACACTGGATCTCATCTTACTGCAGTGTTTGGCCACTGACCATGGTGTTGTCACCTGACACCTGTGGAGCACAAACACGCTCATCTGTCAGGCCAGCTCAAAGCACTGGGAATATGCATGACCAAAACTGAAAAGTTCCAGGAGTTTTGAAGACTCTATACCAAAGCAAGGAAGGTCGGGCTGGTTTTCACCTTCCACTTTCAGTAAATTCAAAATGTTAAGTCTGTAAAATCCCAGTTATTTCAAATATGTATTGGGCAATATATGAAATATTGTGTGCTTATATATAGTATCTTTTGGGATACTAACAAGTCATTAATGTCCAGGATTACTCACTCTATTATTCAGCATTACTCACTCTAGTATCATTAATGATTTCATCAATTAAATTTATGCAGATGTATAAAATAAAATATGCACATGTATAAAATGTCACAAAAATCCAATAAAATATGTCAATGTCCAGATACTTTAATGTATTTTTGTTTAATTTCTGATAGTACTTTGTAAACATTCAAAGCACAAAGATATGGCCTATTACATTTCTAAACACAGGAATGTGCTTCAACACTCAATTGCTCACATGAACAGAATATCCTGCCTGTTTTCTCTGCTGGCCCAGGGCTCAATCAGTCAATCAGAACTCTATCAGTCCATTTGTTGCACTGTGGTATGTACATTAACTGGAATATAAGTGCTCCACCCATCCCACAGCTGAAACTCCTGCTCCTCCCATCTTGTTTCAGCAACCCAGATAATCTTCCTGTGGATTTACGGATGAGTCCCATCATGGATTTACAAGGGAGCCTTGTTAAGATGTTTATTTTTTTCTGCCTTATTGTATTTCTTATTTTCCATTGTGAAGGGTAAAAGAACATGGGTTACCGTGACTGCATCGTTGCAATGAATAGGTGTATCCGGGTCTCAATGGACCGTAGCCCTGTAATTCAAATGTCCTGGTGTTTTCCCTCCAGTCATGTTTGTCAACACAGTCCCACGGAAAAAGAATAATATTCCCCCCATTATTATAAATAATACCCTTCTCCCTTTGCACAGTCCTTTAATTCCTGATTAAATCAAAAACATTCATAACCAGCTCCACCAGACCAAATAAACTTGACAGAGTAAACAAAATTCTATTAGCAAAGCACTTGCTGACCCTCTAAGGAAGACTCTGTTTGTAAGCAACAAAGATGGGCGACTGCCACACGCCTCTTATGGAACGTCAGAGAACATTCGTAACGAATAAGATCAGAGTATCACCACACATGGGGGGGGGGGAAAATGATGTCAGCCCGAACCACTCCACAGGGGTTTAAAAATAAGCAGGAACATTGGAATCTAGTGAGACTCTGGGAACCATTAAAATACTTCCCAAGAAATGTTTACAACCAGCTTTTTTGTTTGCTTTCCCACTAAAAAAAAAACTGTCCAACTTTAAATCCCCAGTGAAGCGCCACAGCTCCAAGAACAGTTTTAATACTGCGGCAGTGCTAAAGCCCGTCATTCCAGTAATCAGAGTTAGCTATGGAAAGTAGGGTTAGTGATAGCATGGAGGAGCTATGAAAGTTTGAGCGTTTTAGGGTCATCACTCTCAAAATGGAGAGCAGCCAAAATGTGCATCTGTTCATCATAACCTTACAGACTACACTGTAACCAGGGCTTGCCCCAACTTCAACATGTGACCCTACACAAGCCATACCAGAATGTAGAACATGAGGGCATGCACAACTGCTCAACAAGATTTCTGTATAACTGGAGGTTTACTTGACAAATGTTGAGCAGCCATGTTTGTGCAGCTTTATTTTGACCAGAAGGGTTGACAAGAAAGAGATCTTATTTCAATGCTGATACTTCTGCTTGGTCAGAGAAACAAACCTTAAATATTTCTATTGGTTTCCACTTTCAGATGTTCAAAGAACCGATTTATTTCCAGTTTATTTAACAATGATCCTCCTTCACTTTATTTGTTAGAACCTATTCAAGGGTCCAGTACCTTACTGGATGCAGATAATCTAGTACTACACATCATAGCTACACCTAGTTCCAAATTATAATTTTTATGAACTCTAAAAAACATCCTAATGTACATTTAAAAACATTTCCATTCCCACTAAAAGTTATGTTTTCCCTGTTAAACTGTATGTACATCCAGTACATATCAGGACAGGAAACAGGGCAGCTAGTCATTAGGGTACCAGGAACAAAGCTCTAAATGACAAGGTTATACAACATGGTAGATGATAATTGGATTTCACAAAATGGACACATGATATAAACCTGCTTGAAGCTCAGAAATGCTTAGCATCTTATTGGGGTCATGGATTAACATTTAGTTTTTTGTAGTAGACAAAATACGTAAGTCTTTCTGATAGGACACAACAACAAAAAATGAACTAATTCAATACTGATAAGGAAGTAAAAATAGACCTGGATACTAAAATTGAAGGCTGCAAAACCACAACTGTGTGGTCTTTAACACAATGACCAAATCCGAGACAGGAAGCTCTCTTTTGTAGGGTGCAGCATGATAAGTCTGCCTTCCTATCAAAAGCTGCAGAAAATATAAGCCAACGCCTCACTGAATTTGAAACAATAGATTTTTTTCAGCTTTTCAGCGGGAACTGTGCTGATGAAAGTGTCAAAAATCTCAAACAGGGTTCATGAAAGGTCTAGCATGAGAGCTGTTAGAGGTTTAGTAAATTTGGAATCCATTTCCTCTTCTGCCATGATATACTGAAAGCCACCAGCTGACGTCACCAACACTAATTCTCTGTTGTCACAGGTAGACAAGTCTAGTGAAGTAATGGGGCCTTTGACGTAACTGCCGCCTCCTGAAGTCAGTGCCCATAGTGGTATAAACACATGATGGCCAGCTGATCAGGTATCAGATAGTTACCCTGAACCCTACAAAGCAAAAGCCATGTTACAGCTTTGATACAGCTTGTGGGTGAGCAAAAGCAAGTCATTAGACACTGCACATTTATTCAAGTAAAATCAATAGAGTGTATTATTATTGTAAATATATTCAATTAAAACATGCTCAAAAAGGTTGGAGTAAAACACCAGTAATAACATTATGATAACTTACATTTCCTTATTGTGGCTATATTTCTTAAAATGTAAAATAGGTCCATCCCAGTTATCCTTACTTATTTTATCATGTATACAACAGTTCAGGCCAGATGGACAGCTACCCTCCACTATAGCTGTGCTCGAAAGTGTGGATAATTAGGAAGGGCCTATTGATCTGGCCACCTCAAGACCCTATAGAGAAACTTTAGGGTGACAGATGTCAATGAAAAAAAACGGCTTACAATTTCTTGCTTAGACACTTTTTTTGAAGAAGTCACAAAGTTGCTCAGAGTGATATTACTTTAGGATGCCTTTGTTCTGAGGAGTTCTTAACTTCTGGGAAAAAAGTGTTTTCCAGCTTTTATTATTCATTGATTTGTCAGAAAGGAAAAATGCAAAATCCCAAGAGACAATAGTTCGTTCTTGACACAAACACACACACACACACACACACACACACACACACACACACACACACACACACACACAGACACACACAGACACACACACACACACACACACACACACACACACATATCTCTTTACCTCACTGCCTTCAAACTAACCAGCTCTTCAGTCAAACTCACTAATTTACCCTTTAACCCCTCTCTTATCTACTCTATGCATATTCGCCTGTTCAGTAAAGTGGGGGAACAGAGAAGAAAGAGGGCTGACAGCATGGCGGGCAGTCTCCAGAGGGTTTGACACTTACACTCCAGCAATGGTCCTCCTTTCACAGGGGCCATTGACGTGTTAAGGAGCAAACAGAAGCCTGAAGGACTGTCCTGGCAATGAGACTCCCTGCAGCAGACTGATGACTCGTGCCAGGAGGACTCCATCAATACAGGCAGCCTCAAACAAATGGTGCAGTTAGCCCCAGGGGTCCTTCTAGGCACATGTGTAAAGAAAGCCCATACATTGGCCTCCTGTCCTTCTGCTGGTGGGCTTTCATTCCCCTTCAGGAAATCCATGATCATAAAAATGTAGTGCTTTGATCATGGATGCCATTTAAATTTTATTTGGTGATACATTTATGGTATGGTATGTAGAGGCTAGTGTATAAGCCTCTGTACTTACTTTAAAATGATTAGCTTTGGAATAGATCTCACATTGACCATATATTTTTCACTTGATTCAACTTTGCAAGTGATGGCTCTTCAGCTAGTCTTCAGCTGTGAATGACTGAATAGCCATCTGACAACAGGATCAATAATCACTGTTGCTCGCCGCAGTAATATTGATTAGATTCACTGAACCACAAAGGTGTCATCTTGTAAGCAACACTCCATGACATCTCTTTTGAATGCAACCCGGCATTTCATGGATCCAACAGCTCAGTTGGTTGTGGTGCAAATTTTGCATTCTTCATCTAACAGGCAGGCTGTACTCTGTGGAACTCTAAATATGTGGTTTATGGGTTTTTGGAGCAGGAACAGAACCAAGCTATTGGCTAACTGAGAGCCATTAATTATGGCTGATTAGGCTATATGCAGAGCATAAACACTGTGAAACCTATGCACCACAAAGACACAGGCTTGACTCTGTATGGCTTCTAAATTACATGCAGCAAAAAGAAATATATTTAAACTGGGAGTCTATTATTGTAAACCGGACCTTCAAGTTTAGGATTAGCAGTTAGCTTTCTGTGCACACCACAAGAGGCAATGACCGGGACAGCTATTTTTTAATGTATTAGCATAAATAAGCCTTAGCTACAGCGGTAGGAAGGGCTGGGAAGCATCATAATTAACCCTATAAGTTACAACATGGGCACTAAACAGGGCCCCCAAGCTTCCAAGGCAATTTTCATCTAGGCAATGGGGGAAAATGCTAAGGAAGCAATGCCTGCCTGGTTTAATTATTTTTTACATAGTACAAGAAGAGAAATTATATGAAGTGGCTGACACGGAATGCTGAAAGGGGGCCTGCGAGCGGAACGTTGCCGGCAGGAAATGAAGGCGGCCTGGAGGCCTGATATGGCTGATATGTGCAGAGAGGTGGCGGCTCAGTGCAGACCGGAGCCCAGCGTCTGATACATGCAGACTGGTGGCATCTTGGTGAAGGCAGCCAGAATAGCCTCTCTTACGCGCATAGATTTCATCCTTTCAGGTGTGAGAGTGACGTCTTGCTACTGTACAATCCACGGTGTGAGAACGCCCTTATTTATTGCCTATTCCTCAAATAATAGCTAGATGGAAATACCATACTACGTAATCAGGGCATCAATATTTACACCCCACTAATATCAGGAATATCAGCACTGGTGTATATGAAACTCTTTAAAAATGCTTCTCTATCCTTTTTCAGTTCTTCCTCAATCTCTGGTTGAAGTTCCTTTTTCTATGGTGATTGATGCATTGTTTTCACTGAACCTTTAAATGCCATGCTGTAATCTACGTTGCATGTCAGAGCTATTTCCCCTCTTACGAAGTTACAGCCTTTGGATCCCTGTGTACATGAACACTGAATAGAGAGCACTTTATATAGTGCAGGGTTGTGTTATATATTTAAAAATCATATCTGAACAAGGCCTTTGAAAACAGTGTTCAACACTTGATGTCACAGGATCAGGAAGAACCTCTTACCGGGATTATTCACCATGGTTAGTTTAAACAACCACTTCAGTCTTACTCATCACTATAAATGCCCATCCTCTTGCATTGCAGTGGGCTGACAGGCACACAGACAGACTGATAGGCTGATAAAGTAACATGCAGTTACATCAAAATGACAACCTTATACAAAGACTAGAGTTACTTTAATATGACAGTGTTATACAAAGGTTGTCTTTTTGATGTAACTGCTTGCTACCTCTGTTCGGTCATCTCTTTAATTATTTATGAGTAATGGATGCAGCCTCATATGTGAGCATGAAATAAATTTTTATTTTTTAAAAATATGGACACAGCTATAAGCTCACATGTTCATGCTAACAAGGGCGTTTCTGCCCAACAAGCCTACTCCATAGCTTCAGCACTGAACTCAGGTTCTTTGTTAGAGAGTTGTTTTTTTAAATCGGGGTCTCTTTCAGATCGTATGTGCTTGTCATAAATTTTTATTTCTAAAATGTAGGCCAAGGATAGTGTAAACTGGGTGGAATTACATTCAGTAAGTTTGCAGAGTGGGGCGAGATTTTGGGCATGGTGTCAGTTTCTTCAGTGCATTATTCTGAAATGTTATTTCCAAATTGATCGATATGCTCACAGTCTACCCAAAGTGGCAGACTATATTAATTTGATTTACGAAAAAGGGAATTGTGCATCTTTGTGTGTGTGTGTGTGTGTGTGTGTGTGTGTGTTTGCGCATGTCTGTGTACATGCGCTTAACTTCTGAGACTGTATTACACCGGGGTGAAAGTTCACTGACAAAAGTCTTAAACAGCAGCATATGTCTCTTGTTGGCCACGAAGGGAGGGACAGAAAAAAGATGTGGAACACGTCCACCATCATTCCATGAGAAGCGTGGAATGAAATGGAAAGTATGAAGCAAGGAGAGGTGTGAAAAAGGAGAAAAACAAGGAGTGGAAGATCAGAGAGCTATGAACATGCTTCAAACCATTCCCGTTCCTCTGTGACATTATAAAAGCACTCCCGGGAAGGGCTATGCTATTTCGGAATCCGGTCAATGTTATCCATTTAACGCTTCATTCTACTGGAAGAATATGAAATTAATAGGCCTATTCTGACACATTGAATAGAACAGAGAGCTCTAAAGATGTTGACAAGTGATTGTTTTTCACTAGAGGGTCTAGTCTTCTCAACAACAGCATAACTGTCAGTTTGGAAGGACTGTGTCTTGTCTGAGTGTACATAAGCATTCACTTAACTTAAAGCTCCAGTTCAAGGTGAATTAAATGTTGCCTTACGGCCAGTAGTCTGGAAAGTTTGTCCCAGGGGATTGATTGTAAATTCCACTGCTTTATGACATGAATTACATCAGAGGGGCCTATGCCAAATCGTGCTGTGCTGATGAAGTGAATCATATTGCAAGAGGGATCTTCATTTAAAAAACAGACACATAAACACATTCTGTGCATTCAAATGTATATAGTCTAAGTAAAGTGCTGCTTTTATCAATATTTAATCAAAACTGATATACAATAGGGCATTTGCAATGTTAATGTGGAGTGTTGGATGTTTAAATTAACAGTAAATATAATATTAATACCCATTACAAGCATATATGCTTTGTGAATTATTACTGTAAAAACCATAACACTTGAGGAAAGTGTGATAAATTAACATGCATTTCACAAATATTTCATGATAGTTTATGAAGAATTTCAATACATCTAAATTAATCTAAAGAATTTAATCATTTTTAGATCTGGCTATTATTTACATTGTAATAATGTGTTTATTGGGCTCTACTGGATAGAGTAGCTCTGCCAGTTACTGATGTTGTGGTTTTAAGTCTGGGATTCCTGAAGGATAGAGCTGCATGGAAATCTGCTTGATGAATAAGTGTTTTCATCTGCCTCTATTACTGCATTCCTCTGTGGTTATCAAAATACTATGTTACAGCCATAATAGAAGCACTGAGAGCCCTCAAACTTTCATTCTTATCCACTTTACAGCAGATTAGCAAATGAAGACTAAGTAAACCAATGATGTCCTTACAATGTAAAACTGTCTGCTGATGTGCTGCTTAGATTACAATGCTACACTCTTTGATCTAAAGTGAACTATTTATTAAAATAACTTCGTTTAAGTATCTACTGAAATCTGATATCATGACAAAGTGACCTTGATTGGACCATCATCCAGCATGCAACTGTTTAGATCTTCATCCAGCATGGAACTGATAAGATCTTCATCTAGAATGGAACTATTTAGACTCCTAAGACTCTATGGTATCTCACAGCTGTCCATATCTCTGATTGCTTTGAGGGCGCTTGTGAGCCATTAGATAACCCAAAGCCCAATCCCTTATCCTTGAATCTTGAGTTTAAGACCTGATATCATGGGACAGCTGCCTGAGGGTCCAGAAGGATGCTTTCTTTCTCACAGTCATCACAGTAGGTAATAAAAATAGTTTGGCCTATGGACTGTTTGATCCTCACTATCAAGTGAAAGTAAGTTTTTTTGGAGGTGGTGGTGGTGGTGCAAGAGCAGCTTTGAATAGTGGATCTGGAAACACATGGAGATCACAGCAAGCTTGATGAAGAAGCTTCAAACTGATGTGAGCATGTGTGATTGGTGTGGGGGAATGGGGGGCTACATCGTCAGTCCCTGCTTCCATATTCTCCAGTCCCTCTGTTTTTACAGTACAATTTACAATCATCAATTGAACTGTCTGAAATAGGCTTTTAGGATATTATCACGCAGACCTATGCATGGCATGCAGCAATCCTATCAGTTACAGAGACACATTTAATGGCAATTCTAAGTGCATACAATACTTAAAAAAAAATCCTAACTGAAGCCATATAAATTCCAACTGTGTTTGGAAATCAGACGACTGCATGAGCATGCCAGAACAGAGAACAGAAAAGGCCAAATTACCTTTAGGGATTATCAACCAAAGGAGCAGTGCGGATTGGTGAATAAGGATTTTAAAGTGCGTAAAGGGTAATCAAAAACTTAAGAAACAAACAACACACTGGAATATGAATATAGACCAATATCTCCAAGGCTTCATTGTTTGGGTTGGTTAGAGGACCATTTGATCTCTTCACAGCTGATAGAGATCATGTCTGTGCATGACTAGCAGTATCCAAATTTGCAGTAATGTCTGGTAATGTCCAAGAATGCAGAATAGCTTACATGATCTGGTGATTGCAGCCATATCCCAACTTCACTCTCTGTCAGTTTGTGTTTGTTTATTTGCTGCTTTTGTAAGTTTATCATAAGGATGAAGTGACTGGGAAAGAAAAGAAGCTTTAGCACATGTATTTGAAACATCAAGCCCTTTTTTCACCCCTCCCTCCCTTCTCCCTCTGAAGCTGTGAATGATTAGAGGAATAAAAAGTGTAGCTACACTGCATTGCTGCTTGCAAGGAAATCTGGTTCCAATAGAGGGGCTTCCTGTGATAGCAGGAAATAGCACTCATTTTTACACCCCTCCCAAATAAAAAAAAAACCTGAGCAGGTTTGAGTGCAGGGTGCTCAGAGAAGCTTGTGTGTGTGTCTGTGTGACTGAATGTATAGTCTGTAGGTAAGAGAAAAAAGAACACTGCCAATGAGGGAAGGTTAAGAGTAAGGAAGGGAGGGAGAGAGTAACGGAGACAGGATGTTGCAAGGACGTACAGTGAGCTGCTGAGAGATAGTGTTCAAGGCCAAAAGTGGAAAGTAGCTAAATAGAATGAGGGAGAACAAGATTAAAAAGCTCTCAGACTGGAGTTGCAGGAAAGTGCTTTAGCATTTAATTGTGTCAGACTGAACACCTGGGACACATGGACCATGTGGCCAATCACTACCCCCATCTACAGCTCAAAGCCTCTCTACAATCCTTCGCTTACGGATCTCCTTTCATACAATTGCACCCAAGAGTGCCATATATGCTTTCAGTAAAACAAAAAATGAACATGCAGGGAAAAACCATCCCTGAGAAGAAATCCAGACTAGTACTATAGTAATGCAATATTCTCTGAGATATGAAGAGCATTGAGCAGGAAGTGAAGAGTTTTTCCTGATACTTTACACTACAGTAATAGAGATTTGGGCCTTGGCGTGATTTCCTTTCAGCCATGAATAAAATAAGCAGGTCTGGACATGCAGTATCTCTGCAGATGGCAACGTTGCTATATTGGGCCTATATTGGGGAAACACTATTTTACCTTGTTCAGGCAAGTCTTAAGTGTTTTGATTTAACCCCTTGAATGGACAAATGTTGAATAAAACATGTGGATCACATTTTTTTTCATGAGTGAAATAACTGCAGGTCAATGAAATAAAGCAAAAGAAAAAAAAAATCCACAAAAATGAGCACAGAGGATGAAAACAGGACAGTAAGCCTCTTAGGAGGACTAGCCAAAACATGGGGCAGGTCAGGTCTGGGGCGAGGTCTGCCATTTCTAACTTTGTCAAGTCACAAGAGACTCTACACAGCTGTGCCAAGTGGACCCACAACCCCCCAGCCTAACCCCAGCCCTGCCCCCCAAGGGTGTGAGGAAATTTAGACCACTAAGAAAAAAATAGCTGGAACTATTTAAAAGAAACCTGCTGCTACAGCAATGGCTGCACCACATTGATCAAGCTAAGGACTTGCAAAACGGCTGGGTGTTTCCTCAACTCCATTTCAGATGCTCACTTTCCCACGGTATCTACCCTGGTGCATGCTGGGAAACAGTGTGGCACCTAGTGTGTAAGGAACTGAGCCATATAGAACATAGAACTCCAAAAGTTTGGAATGAGCACTAGATCAAAATGTTTGCTACAATTTATGTAGCCTCTTTGAACTGACCGTTATGAAGAAATATCTAACAGATCTTTTTTGATATACACACCCATGTAAGTTTATATGTGCACTTAGAGTCTCAAGGAGCTAAGATAAACAGAGACTGTGTATATGTAAAAAGTGCCATGTTGGATATGAGTTAGTGCTGCACATGTTTTTTTATGGGTATGTTGCCAAAATATATTGGCTATGGCGGTCATGGAGGCTGAATATTTCATTGCCTAGTGAATAATGAATCTTCAAATGTGAACACATTATTTTCATAGAAAAATAAAACATCAAAAGATCCCCAGAGTCATCTCAGTATGATTCCAGAATGACATGTGATTTAATATTTTTGAAAGTGTATCAAAATAGCAGGGGGCTGTTTTGGAGAGGACATCCTCAAGAGAAAACAGGATGCTTAAAATATGCCTTCTGTGTCTACTTCACAAACACTTATGAAGACAATAGTGTAAGTGCATCTAACTGTAGATTTGCAAGGGAACAATTTTCTATGCACCAAAGGTTACTTCTAGGTTTGGTATAAAAAGGGCTTCGTGAATGTGTGTGTTTTCATCTCCCTGGACCTTTCTCTTATTGATTTACATTACATTCTCTATCTCTTCCTCACTGTCAGCTGCTGTAGGACTTTAAAAAAACTGAAAAAAAGAATCTCCCTTGCCTGGGTGCATATTCTCACTTAGAGTTTCCCTTTCTGCCTTCCTTCTGCACATACACATGTACTCACACACATGCACACCCACCCATTCTGAGCTATGCCAAAGTAACTGCAGCCAAACAGTATCAGTGTGCTAATGTGAAGCGTGCTCTGGCTCTTATTTAACCAGTCCCACGTGTGGAAAGTTCTCTTCTCCCTCCCCGGGGCCAGACTCCGGCCAGACGTATGAGACAAAAGCAGAGCTAAGTACTGCAGGGAGTGAAAGGGGGAGATGGGAGACTGAACGACCGCAGCAAATCCAGAGGATAAAACAACAGCAACCTCGGTGATGGGTCTGTGATCTGTATATGTGTGTGTGTGTATGCGTGTGTGCGCACGCTTGTGTGTGTGTGTGTGTTTGTGACAGAGAGAAAAAGAGGGATGGAGCAGGTTACCAAGCCAAACAGCCACAGTACTTTAGGTAGTTGCCATACCTCTCTAGTAACCCAACCTGGTCTGTTTCAAAGCCTGTCCCCTTGGGTGAAGAGACCCCGATCTCTGACCCTGCGTGTGGGGGTAGGGTGTGACACACACACTGCAGAACATGACTTCATCGGGCATGGACCCATTAGTCTCAGCTCTGGTACCTTTTACTGAGGAGCATTTCTATACAGAACACAGGTAACAACCTCAGAAATCTCTGAATGTTTAAGATCCCTTAAGCCTGCCATCTGAACACTTTAGAAAGGCTTATGAGTTCTGAATGTGCTCCTTTGGGTACAAGTCCTCCAAATAGAGCTGATGCACGAAGCCGCATGAAAAGGGGTCTGCGTGGGTGGGTATACAGTTACTAAATGCTGTAAGCCCCTCAGGATGATGGCAGGATCACTTAAGCTTGTGCTGTCCAGACTGGGGCTCTACACACACACGTACTTGCACCACACACACACACACACACACACACAAACACACACACACACACACACACACACACACACACACAAACACACAAACACACACATACACACAAAACCTGAGCTCACAGAGTTAAGCTTTGGCAGGGCTTACCGTCTGTTCTCAGGATTTAAATGACTGCTAGGTTTAGGACTGGCTTAAAAGTTACACTTCACTATTAAAGAATATATATTGCACATATACATTTGTGCAGTGTCTTGGTCTAGTAGTCACGTGTTAAGCGGTAAACGTCCTTGGTAACTTTTTTTTTGCTCTTAATGTGAAAGCCACAAGACAAATGAAAAGGTTATTACATTTGATTCGAGTGTACAAAAATGCTCACTATATCAATCATCCTGATAATGGAAACATGCGTCACTCACTGTGAACCTTGGAGCTGTGCATGGCTGTGAAAAAACGAAGTATTGGACAGCCAGGTTAATGTATGTGTTCCGGAATAAGCTGATTCGCTGATGGCCCTGCACTAGCTTATACAGCTCCAGACACATGAGGCCTGCTATTGCAGCTGTTGTTGTGGCAATGGCTGGGATGATGCGTCCTGCGATGAGCTTGCTCTGTAGATAAAAAACAAACATGGAAAACTGATATATGGGAGTGCGGGGCAGGGGTGGATAGGGAGGAGTCTGATCTGGTCATTTCTCTTATATTATTCAGTCAGATTTTACTTTAAGGTCCTCAAAATCTAACTTGGGATTTTTCATCTTCATGATCAAATTTATGGTGTGTGTATGTATGAATATGTTCCTCTGTGTGTGTATGTGTGTGTGTGTGTGTGTGTGTGTGTGTGTGCAGGTAATAATTTAATCTGTTAATATCATTGGTGTGTATGTGTCTGTGTGTGTTTGAAACATACCTTGTGGCGATCTGCTGGTGGAATTTCATAATTTTCTGCCCTCAGGTTCGAAGCTGCCACTATGTAATCCATGTGGAAATTATGGTCATTGTCCTAAAGCCACATCCAAAATTAAGTTAGAAAACCACATTGATGATGTCCCAGTGTTCACAGAAAAATATATAAACATAAACTACAGTCTATGGCTAAGATTTAAAGCACACTGAGATTAAAAAAAGACCTAGATGCTTAGATGCAGATACATCTACCACACTACCAGTAGCAGTTCCATTAAAAACACATTCAGGGATGGTTCCCTCATCTGTCAAGCACCTTATTATGTCTGCCATAATGCTATTCCTATATCAGCAGCTCCTCCTGGTTTTCCATGTAAAAAAAAGGAAGCCGTGATAATAATTTATTTACTATTTCTGTACTTGTCACTAGAACAGACAGGTATTGAATTCACAAAAAACAGGAGGTAGGTTCATTGCTGCCATGTCATTTCAAATATTTGACTTAGTCACCAAGCCCCATTGTATCCCAAATGCATTTTTCAATGCGCTATGAGGTCATACTATAATCATGCTGACTCTTCAAAGACTGGTGTGACTGGGAGGGATTTGAACATTATGGGCAACCCTACCTCACTGTGGCCTGACTAGCTGGAAGGCACACGACTAGGATAACACTTCATTTGAAAAGACAGTTATGCCTTTAGACATAAGACATTATAAGGTGGTTTTCATTTGATATCTTACAGCAGGTATTTATAGAGGTTTCTGTAGTTGTCCAGTCACTGTTAAGTTTTGAATATCACCTTTCTCAAGAGACATAAACTGTTTAAATTGTAAACAGTTAAATTGTAATTATAACTGAGATTGTCTTAACTATACATGAAGTACTGATTCACATTACCATTAGAAAAAGAAAATACAATACTATGTTTATTTTGTTGCACAGCATTGAATGTGTATACAAATTCTACTGTACAGATCATTCAGTGAGGCCTGTAAATCCTGTAGGGAAAACAAATACAGAAATGGATGATTGCAAAAGTTAGGATGTGCTCATTATTTGGAAGCCGATCGGGCCTTGTAGCATCTGATGGGCAGAAGAATGAGATAGCGTGAGCATGAGGTAGTGCAGTTCAGGAATCCGATGCCTGTGGAATGGCCAAAACACACTCTCACACTCACCCAGGTACAATGGCCAAAGAGTATGTCACCACTGAAGAAGGGATTAGGCTTGAGTTCCACAGACACACATACACACACACACACACACACACACACACACACACACACACACACACACACACACACACACACACACACACGTACATGCACACATACACGTGCACATGCACATGCACAAATATATATGCACAAATACAAAAGCTAACACATACTAATGTGCATGCGTTCATAAACTGTCAAATCCTACTGACTTCTATCTGTATCTGAAGAAATGGATTAAAGGGTTCCTTTCATCTGAATCAGTATCAGAGATGAAGGTGAAAGGAAAGACATGGCCAACAAATGTATATGATGCAAGAGAAAAGGAGAAATTGCAGCAATATATAAAAGTGAAAAATGAAAAACAAATACAAACAGATCATGAAAAGTGTGAAAGATGTTATGAAACTGCTGCCCCTAGGCAATGTGTTCATGTGTGTCAGTGCAAGAGGGTGTCTGTGCTTCTGTCTCTGCACTGCATCAGAGAGCCAACATCACGGTTACACCGCATAACAATTAAGACCCTGACTCAGAAAGTGTTCCTCAGGCTTCTCACAAGACCTCCATGTGCCTATTTGGGTTCCTCACAGGAGTAGCCGCCACAGGGCTGGAGGCCTGGGTGAACAGTGGACTTCACTGTGCTCCACTGAGGGGTGAAGGTGATGGTGTTGTATATGGGTCAGTGAGTGCTTAAGTGCTGGGTGGATGTTACAGGCACAGTTTTGTGATTCTGTCAGACCTTCTGCCAGCTAGTGGACGCCAAAGTGTCTGTGAACAGCAGCACACATAAAAAACCCACATGTACCCTCACAGACACACACACACGCACTACCTTCTCGAATTCTAGTGGAATCATCCGGAAGTTTTGGCTGGGCATCTGGAAGCAGGACAGTTTCCTCTTCAGTTCATTTAACTTGGCATTGTCTGAGTAAAACAGAGACGTCAACCTGTTGCTCAAACCTCCTCACTCAGCACCTGAAAAGAGCTTCCCCAAGATGAAGGAACCCCCCAATCAGTATAATCCAGTGAAAAGGTGTGTTTGGAGGACCCTGGTGAACCAACCATTTGAGCCAGGCACTCACTCCAGTTCCTTTCACTCACCCTCTTCTTTCCTTTCCTCTTGGCTTGCTTCCAGCTCCTTATCTGTCATGTGGATCTTCACACAGGATGTAGGGGTGAAAGCAGGCACATGTATGCCATCTAGGATCTTCAGAATGCCCCCCCGTTCTCGAGACCCCTCAATCCCATAGATCTGTGCATACAAGTTGGCTGCAGCAACTACGAAATCCATATGGGTGGTCTGTGAGGGAAAAGAGTGAGTGTCTTCATGTAAACCTGAACCATCTCTTGATGGTGCTGAGCAGGGCAGGGCTGATCTAAATAATTATACTATAGCTGGCGGGAACAAAACAAATGCAGCCTGTACATTTGTAGTGGGCTAAAACAAATGCGGAGTGTTTGACATGGGTATCTGGACAAATGCTTTCAGACCCAAAATATGGCTGTATGTCAGAAGGACACACAGATAAAAGATTGATGGCTCTGTTCAGCAGGAAAGAACATGGAAAAAATGTAACCTAGGGTATTCACAGATACAAAACACCAATTTCGAGTATCAGTCCTTAACACCATAGAATTCGAAAGCCTTTGGCTGAAACTCTGATAACAGACAATGTGTTGTTAGAAACAATAGCACAAAAGGCCATAAAAGCAATAATGAGTAAAGTGGTCATTTAAAATAAAACAATTAGTTTGCATCAAATTAACATAAAATGCTGGGTTGTTGCACATTACAGCATGTTTACTGTGTCATTTACCATGATATACTGTGTGTGTGAATATGCATATTGGGGGGGGGGGGTTCATTTCATGTCTGTAGTAGGGAATTATCAGGGATTGTAGATAAAGATCACAGCAGGAGAGAAAAGGTGAGTCATGATTGGGTGACAGAAAGAGAGAGAGAAAGACATTTAAGGTATTCCCTTCCTGAGGGGACAACAAGACAATCCAAATTCCGGACAAACCCTGGCTCAAACTTACATTGGCTGGATCAAAGGTTAAGGGATGTGGACATCTCCTAGCTCCCATCCAGAAGGGTAGTCCTGAGCTAGTCACCTAAACAGAGACAGTGTGAAAAAGGGCACTTCAATAGCTTTCATATAACTTCAACCCGACTTTAGTCCTCTTTCTGACTATGCTCCTGTTATTGATATAATAGAGTATTTTTATTATATGGAAAACACACGGGCCATTAACAGAAATAGACCAAACTAATGAGACTCCATGTTGTGTAAAGGGAACCATGCAGAGAGCTTGCAGACGAAATTCACAAGCTGATGTCAGAACAAGGGCAGACTGTATGTCTGCAGAGCTCCTGTCCCTATCCCTTTTGCTTAGACGCTGTAATGAGTTTATCAGGTGTATGTGAGTGTGTGTGTGTGTGTTTGTTTAACACAATTTGTCCCCTGATAAAAGAACAGAGGGGGAGCCTAAGTCAGTTGCTGTGGGCCCCTTTGATCTGACAGAGTGGCAGTAGGAGACTCCGTTCTGATGTCATAGGCGTACCCATACACACCGTATAATCACACCCAGAGCAGCGCACACGAACTCACCAATGTTCACAGTATTTAAGGAGCACCCTATATGGTAAATAAAGACATCAAAGACCAGAAAAGACCAGAAAATCTCTATGTTTCATAGTTTAAGATAAAATGGACCTCGCATAACCACCCTGGATGGGTCTGGAACTTTTCTCAGTGCTAAATTTTCATCTGAGGCAGCCAAACTATTCATAGTTGTTTTATCTCCCTGCACTGCACACATGTACCCAAGTTGACCACGTGTGTGTTTATTTACTTATTTATTTAGATTTATAATCAAAAGCTTGATGTAGCAACAAATTCTAAATCTTTTGTAACAGACAAGTAAAGAGCTGCAAGACTGCTGTATTTTTACACACTGCTTGTTCACTGCGTGTGTCTATATGTGTGCAGTTATAGATATAGATTAAACACACATTCTGTAGCTCTGGACTGTTTACTGGTTTACACCCATGATGTGACACACAATCATCTACTCACAGACACACATCCAAACATACACGCCCAAACACACACACATGAATGCATGTATGCATAGTACAGAAGTATGAACTCAAAATGACTAATTGTTTATTTAATTGCAAATTTGCTCATTGGAACTTGCACTAATTAATAATGCGGTTTAAAATAGACTAAAATAATATTAAATAAAGTAAGATGTGATTTATGTTAAGAGTAAAGATGACCCAAGAGGAAAGTGGAAACCATTTTTTTTCTAAATGCCAATGTAGTCAAACATTTGACAGCTAGACGGGAACTGAAACTACAAGAAATTCCACAAAATGTTACAACCTTCCAGGTGAGAGAAACACAGCGAGAGTGAGAAGCAAAGAGGAGAAAGAGAGGGAATGGAACAGATACATAATACAAACTCTACGTTTCACTCCAAACACTGAGTCACCTGAGTTTGTAGACTACAGTGCCTCCTTCAGGCCTATGGTGCAACTGTCACATCTACCACAGCTGCTGTTAGCACCGAGCCAGGAACCACCAACTGCTGGCTGTCATTCCTTCCCATAATACACAGTCACTCACCCTCCTCATAAATTTACACTACTCTACAGTGAATAGTGTGTGTGTGTGTGTGTGTGTGTGTGTGTGTGTGTGTGTGTGTGTGTCTGTGTGTGTGAGTGCAAGTTACATGGTCCACAGGGAAGCAGTGCAGCAGCTGTCTGATGTGGTTGCTGTACAGGCTCTCCCACTGCATACGTGCCCAAGCCACGCAGTCTGGCCAGGAGCCAGGACGCTTGCCGAGGCTCTCGTGGATGCCCTCCAGCACCTCCACGGCCTCCACCTCCCCAAGGGCAGCCATACGAGCCCAGAACTCTGCATCGCTGCCAGGGAAGAGCAGATCTGACGTTAGAGTGGGAGATCACTACGTTGCAACCATGGGTTGACTGAGTGAACCTGTCAGTGAGGAGCATACTTCAAGCCTGGTCATTAATAGGAGGGTAGTGTCACTCTAGGGTTGGTTGTGATTAGACTGTGTGTAGCTGAAAGCCTGTTGGGACTGTCCTGAAGTTCTGCACACGTGGAACCAAAAGCACAGATACACTGGCCACAGCAGAATGTGCAAGATATACTCAAGATAATGAAGCTTCTTGGATCCAAATCACATGAGTAAACCTGGTAAACACGTTCTTTTTCACGTGCAGAAAACTGTCCAACTGCACAGGCAGTAAAAAACACCAGTGTTCAACTGGTATCTTTGAAACTGGTACAACACAAGCTATTTAAACTTTGCAGTTGCATCAGCATTTTAGTACTAGTGGCTTTCCTGCTTGTCAGAAACTTGCTGATATTGATGAGTCAGCGTGCTGGGGTGGGGCTCCATTTAGGTACAGGCTGCCTTCGCGATCACTCAACAGGAAGTAGTTGGCTCTAAAAGGAAGTGTGCTGCAGTGTTTGCTAGGCTGTATCTGACTGACACACACGGCTTCTCTTCCTGTGTGAGCGTTTGCACTCATTCTTGCTTTTAACATCCAATGCTTTCTTTTAAACAGAGGAGAAGTGGGGGCAGAGGGAGGCAGGACCTGAACACAACACAGGAAGGTGGTGAGGTACGGCTATGTCTGAACACTATGAACCAGTGAAAGGCATCCAGTTATCTGTGTGTGTGTATGTGTGTGTGTGTGTGTGTGTGTGGGGTGCGGGGGGGGGGGGGGGGGCAATGGATAATCTTTCATTTCTAAACATTTATGTTATTGCTGCCTGTGGAATAAAAACACCTACCTGTGGAATAAAAACACACTTCCATTTGATGTTTACCCCTGCTATGTTTTGTTTGTTTCTTTGTTTGTTTTGAGTGGCTGTCTGACGCTGGGTCACAACATACCTCAGATATTGATTCACATTCTCTGCCGAGTGTTTGAAGAGGCCCTCAAATTGGTCTCTGGCCCACTGAAATGACAGTTTGTCCACATAATGTGGCGTAAGTGCTGGGTATGGCTGCCAAGGCATAAAGTGATGCTCTGCTTTGTTCATTTAGTCACTCTAAGAGGCAAAGATGGCTGTCAGTATTATATATAAACAATTACATTTGAAGCAATATATAAGCGACCACATTTAAAGTAGGTGAGTCTTTGAACAATTGAACAAATTAGATTTGAACAAAAGTATCAAATCATTTTAGATACTGTTATCCGGTTTCAATAACTTTAAAACAAACATGCAAGCAACCCTAATTCAGTCCTCTTCAAGAGACTGGTGGACACTGATGTGTAAGAAGGTGATTCATGTGTGTGTGTGGTGACAATAAGGCCACAGTCATGTGGGGGCTTCACCTGCAGAGTGTGCTCTATGCAATGGGGGAAGTGTTTCAGCGTACAGAGAGGGATGGCTTTCTGCCCTGAAGGCATGGCTGGTCCATATGACTCAGTCAGGTGGGGGACCACCACTAATGTGTGGCCTTTACTGCCCAGAGTTCCCCCCTCCAGCATGGGCCTCTGGTACTGTACACAGCACCCATCCAGGTAGACTCCTGGTACACAGGGAAAGACATTTGTTAGATGGATATGCAAAATAAACAGCATTAATGCCTTTGGGCAGGAGTTTTGTTTTATGGCATGACTTGTGATGCTGACATAATGCAGACTACTGTGTAAAGCAAGATCTCTACTAACCAGTTACACAGTAATGGCAATGCAATAGTAAACCTTGAGTCTTTTTGGGTAAAGCAGGAATTAGCAGTAAGTGAGGCTTTTTTTGTACCCACCCAGAGTCCCTGTTAAAGAGATCAGTGTCTCCGTCACATGCACTATTAGAGATCACAGTTCCTTCGTCACATGCACTATTAGAGATCACAGTGCCATCGTCACATGCACTATTGCAGAGATCACAGTGTCTTCATCACTTGCACTGTTACAGAGATCACAGTGCATTCGTTACATGCACTATTACAGTGATCACAGTGCCTTCGTCACAACAGGATGGGTTATGGTCCCCTGGAGTGGCAAGTGGGCATTGTATTGTGTGCTTTGTGCTGTGCGTTGTGTGCTGTACATTGTGTGCTGTGTTGTCCGTAGTGCCTGTAAGCGTAGGCTTGGAGTGCCAAAGTCACTCACGGGCCTCTACATTGTCCAGAGCCGCTGCCACTCCATCCAGGCTGCTGTAGAATGACTGTGTGTAGATGCCCTCACTCTCTGGGCACACACGGTTCTGGTGTGGTGTGATGTTCATGTTGGGGTTCATCTTCTGAACGGCCTCAGCTGCAGCTATTGACTTTTGCTTCTATAGTATAGACACACACACACACACACACACACACACACACACACACACACACACACACACACACACACACACACACACACACACACACACACACACAAAATCATAGTAGAAGTAGTAAAAATTGCAGTGTAATATATAAGGTTTCCAGAGAAACAGGACATTTCAGACAGCTGATGAAAGACCTCTGTCAGAAACTTCCTGTTTTTGTGCTAAATCAACATTCCCTTCTTGCATTTAGATGGTTCTTCATACCCCAATGTCCTCCGTCCGAAACAGGAACTGTCGATTCAGATTGGACCTCTCGATGGAGTCCATGTCAGTCACAGTGATGTGCCCACCCTCTCCAGCACCGAGGCCAATCAGAGCAAAGTTTTTCAGCAGCTCACAGCCAATAGCTCCTGCACCCACCTAAACATAAAGAAATGTTTGCAGGGACATACATGACACATGGTCATTGTGTGGTCAAATACACAATATAAGGCAGATGAGGTAGTGCTCAGTAGTGTACACATGTTCATGTTCTTCAAATCTAAAAAAAAAAAAAAAGAAAGAAAAATAAATAAATAAATAAAAATTAAATATTCCTTCAAAATCAAAGCCATAGGCAGAGAAGTTTACAAACTATTGCTATAGTTGATGTCTGGACATTTAAATTCCTAAAAAAGTGTGATGATTTTGATGGTCTCAATATGCCACGTAAACTATTAACAGTATACTGAAACTCAGAGAAGTGCAGTGGCTGGCACATATCCTGATTTGTTAACAGGAAATGTCACCGAAATCACATGCTTGGACATTCTAGAGTATCTAGAATATCTGGCTAGAGAGCCAATTCCTCTGCAGATTTTTTAACATAAGCTCAAAGGACTGAACACACACTGTAAGGGAACTAGAACGGCTGAGGGAGCTGAACTGTGCACGAAGAGCAGCAAAGGTAATGGCCCCCTCTCCTGGTGAAAGGAACAACACTCACAAGAAAATATCTCAGCTTCTTTAGCTTCTCTTGGAAGTCAGAGCCAAACACAGCAATCTGGCCATCATAGCGACTATTTCTCTGTGAGGGAACAGAGAACAGAGTGCTGAAATGAGACTAAAACAGCTCAACATTTATTTCAGCTTAGCTTTAGTCTTTAGATTCCAGAGTTTGAACTGTAGATTTTTTTGGTTGATATTAATTGAAATTATGTAACCATGGAGGTTTAAAACACAATAGCTACAGTACACCTACGCAACCTGTGGATCAGAACATGAGAGGTTGCTTACTGGAGCACATGCTTCCTCTGTCAGATGTTTGTCACCCTCCTTCTGCTCAGGGAGGCATTCCAGAGCATCAAAATATAGCCACTGTTTGAGTGGCATGAACTTCCCACTGCAAGCCTGATCATAAAATAAAGAAAAGATGAGTACCACAGAATATCTGAATTCTAAAGTATCTGACATGACAGTTTGATTAAGATGCAGCCATAAATGGTCAAATAACATAATATCCAACATAACATTCAAATAACATCCAAATAACATAATATCCAAATGAACACGTCTATAACAGTGACTTTTTAGTGTATTTCACTTAGATTTATATCACATCATCTAATCACTATGAAGATTTTCCCATAGTCATCCTCACCTTTATCACCTCCTGAGCAGCTAGCCCTCCAATGAAAGCATTGACAGGAGCCAAATCTCCATTGGCTATCAGGGACAGCTTCCGCACAACATCCTTGTCAAACTCATCAAACTGCGCATCTGTGCTGAGCTGTCTCGCCATGGCAACCAGAGTCTCAGCATCCGCCTTGGTGGGAGGCAACATTCAGACATGCTGTCTTTGCAAACTCAAGTCACGAGACCATATATGTGAGGTTTGGATCAAACACAGCAAATATGGAACAAACAGCATATATAGATCGAAGACAACATGTATGGCTCAAACACAGCATGTATGGATCAAACACAGCATATATGGATCACAAACAGCATGTATGGATCAAACACAACATATATAGAAGAGCATTCTTGTTGTCAATGGCACAAATGCAATATTGTGCACTGGTACAATAGAGAGCTGGTAGCTGCTGTGTGCTGTTCTAATTCCACACCCTTTTCATATATGACAGCAGTAGTGCTTCACTGGACTAGTCCCATCATGCATTGGGAACTGTGTTCCTCCTGCTCCAACAACCTTCTAATGATCCTAATGAAAGGTTTGATAATTAAAACAAAGCCATTAAGGAAAGTGAGACACGAATCTGTGCCAAACATGGAACTGATAATCACTGGATTCATGTATTTTTTTACACACCCTGCAAGAACAGCCGTTAAAATATTTAAGAAAAAAAATGTAAGAAATTGAAATATTGAGCTAGATTGAGATTGAAAAACATTTATACATTAATTTATACAGAATTAGCTGGAAACGTCAGTCTCTGCATAATAGTATGTCCAAAAAGAAGAAAAGCAAAATTAAGATGATTAATTTAAATTAACTGAACAAAAAGAGAAGATTTCTCCAGAGATCTGTGACCAGAGAACCAAGAAGTTAAGAGTTCAGTCCAGGGTGATATCATCCAGTTTCAAAACATAATAATTGCCTAAGTTTCCTCAGAGGAACTGATCCTGTAAGTACACCAGCCACTTTGAAAAAGAACAGAATGTGTACTGAGGTGATAAATGCAACTGACACACCCTTTCGACATTCTCTGTCGCTCATCCGTACAACACAGCGTGGCTTCTATATAATATTGCCAAACTCACGGACTTTGCTCAGACAGACTGGCTGTTGATAAAACTGAAAGTAACGGAGAGGAGCACTCGCCTGGTTCTCACCTGGCTCCTGGGTTTGGGCATTCGGCCATGTTTTTGTGTGAAGTTGTGCAGGGCTTGGAAGCCCAGGTGCAGGGTCCGGTGCCTCGGAACCTTCCCACAGTCAGTGAGCACGAGCAGTTCGGGGTTTTTCAGCACTTCCTCCAGAGCATCATTCAGAGGCAGCTAGCCAAAACAGAGCAAACTGCAGCTCAAACAAACCTGACCTTGGCCCAGGTTTTACACTTTGTACTGAATGTTGTAGTGAATGAGTCTTGTGATGTTTGTTATAACTTGACAAACAGAAGATGGTCCTCACAAAGCTAAGCATCTTGGACTGTTTCACCTCCGTTGCCACGCCGCCCTTCTCATACTCAGAGAACTCTGTGGTGTCGCAAATACTGAAGGAATGATTACCTACAAAACATGTGAAGGGTTATGGTCACTTTCCAAATGCACACCAACACCAGGCTTTTTTTTTTATCCATCATCATCATAATGACCATGGTTATATTTCATTTCCATAGCCATAATTACCATTTTCAGAAACATGTGAATAATAATAATAATAATATTCTTTTCTATATGTCTTTTTCAAAGACTTCAAAGTACGTGCATAACTCACCGATCACTCTGATCTCTATAGGCCCATAGCTGTTTAGCTCTGTCATGCCTTGAACCCCAGAGAAGGTGACTCTCATGTCATCTGTGAAGTCATGGCCCTGATCGTCTGTGCAGGTCACTATACCTGGATTTCCCTGTAGGGGAGCAAAGGTGTACATTTCATACACCTTCTCATTTGATCACAGTAATTCATTGGAAAATGCCAGGTTACTAATAATGATTGGTAGGCACCATACTGATTTCCTCCAGCTTTAATTCCCATGGGTCTTACAATATGGCCTTATAAATTAATTATGTTGGAATATGTAATTAAATGCATTTGAATAATAATTACACAGTATATTGCTTTGAACCAAATAGTAGAAGATAAATAATAGACTAATCAAAGGAGATAGCTGCCTAAAAGCAAAAACCTGTAGAGCAAGAACCATTCAGAGCTTTGTTACAGTTCACATTTATAATATTTTCTTTGTGTTTTTCTTTCTATATTATTTCTCATGTCAAATAAAGTATTAAATACCTAATACTGAAGTCTAATAATTATTCACCACTTATTTACCATGATTTAATTTAGTTAGGCTCAATGCCATGATTGTTTAATAATAAAATTATTATCATTCTCAGTGCCAATGATTAGTTGTTTATTATTTTCATTTTAGTGTTTAATCCAATTTTAATTTTTCCTTTTTATCTCAGTTTGGTTTTTTCCCCATGATAGTTTTGTTTTTAATGTACTGTAGCAGATCTGAATCAGATAAGACTCAAGCTCATCTATAGCAGTAGGACTGCAGAGAGAGTGATGGGGACACCAGTGCATGTGCTATTCTGCTGTCACCTTGGAGATGTGGGCAATCATGGAAGAGCTTGGCGACTCTCCAGTGATGTCTTTGACCTCAAATGTTTCCCCGAAGTCACAGAACAGCTGCCTATAAACAAGTCATGAACTGAAACGTTTATAACATTCATTTCGTAATGAAATAAAGACAGACTGTTGGACTATCAAAGCAATAACCTTGCCAATGAAGATATTCACAATGTATTTTGGGATGTATAGATTCTGTACAGTTTAAAATGAGCTAAAATGTTTTTTTGATCAGATTTGGTTGTTATATGGACTTATATGCAACCATTATTCTTACCCACAAAGACCTTTGGTGTCAGCCACAATAAACCTGATGTTGTTGGCATGGCAGAATGCTCCCACCCACCGCTGCTCTTCCAATGAGGAGTCTGTGAGTACTACCACCTGGAGCCGTTTCAAACAGTCGTTCCCGGTGTTGTCAGGCATGGAAAGAAATGCAACAATAGTGCGTGACACACTACTGACTCTTCCATCACTGCTACTGCAGACCTCCTGAGTTCCACCCTGAGTCACGTGATCCTGAGCCCACATGCTCCTGACCTAACTAAGCTCTACAGATCTCAGTTGGATACAACACATTACACTGTGAAGTTCAGAGGTCAGAGTTCAAAAGGAGGTCATCTGAATCCATACCCACCTGGAAGTAGCTCAGGAGGTCCTGATGTAGCGCTTCAGTGTGGCTGGACACTTGAACATGGCTATTTAAAAGAGCAAGGTGTTTCTGAGAACAAGATGCTCGGTTGTGACCCAGATCACTCTCCCTCAGGTAAAACTACAAAGACCAGGAGAAAACCGGAATGCATTATGACACTCAAAGACATGTAAACATATTATAAATTATTTCTATAAATATACACTCACCTGCACTTTATTATAAAAAAACCCCCATACTTTGTGCTTTGTGGACCAATTACTGCTTACTGAATATTATCAAGGTGGTAGACCATTCTCAGCAGAGCGCTAACACTTGTGTGGTTGTGTGTGTTGTGTTGGTGTGTGTGAGTCTAACAGGCCGAACAGTGTTTTTCCACATCAGTGTCACTCCTGGGTTGAAAGTATTCTGCTGCCTTAAACTATGCAGTGTGCAGTGGTCCTGTGGTCAGAAATAGGCTATTTCCGAAAAGCTAGAGGATGGGCAACAGATGGTCACTAACTATACAGCTACCAAAATTTTCTAATAAATAATATTTATAACAAAGTTATAGGTAAGTGCTAATATCTAATGTCATTTGTTAAGTATCCATTTGGAAAGTGACCATCATGGTTTCAGAATCCCATTACCTGCGAGGACAGGTCTCTCCACTCGGCTGTGCCCTGGTCCTGGATGGTGACTGAACCGACCCCAGCCAGGACCACATTCTTGGCTACCTCTACCCCGAGGCCTCTCATGCCAGCAATGAGCACGTTTGCAGCACCCATGATCCGCATTGCATCATGGCCCAGCACGTACCTGTGCAGATGATCCAGAATGCCAAATTACCCCACTTAGAAGTGAGTCTAACCAGTCTGTTTATCATGTCATATACCATCTTAATTTGTAACCTAAGATACAGGGCTTGTTCAGTTGGACGCATTCAGCATTATTGTCAAGTGTTCTCAACAGGGATTAAAAAGGAAAATTATATAAACTTCTATGTAATTTTAAATGAGTAAATTCTGTTTTGCGATATGACTACACTTTGTCTGAACAGTAAAACATCCAAGAAAAATGTGAGAAAAGGAAGTAAGGAGTGTGTGAGGTGCAGGTCATATATATACAACACATACGGCATCAGCAGTAACATTTCCATTGTGTTGTGCTTTTTTACAAGGTGTACCAAGGTAAGAATACAATATTTATGTTGCCTACAGTATGTTAACTAGTTTGACGTAGCCTAGAAAGACGCACCTACTATTAAGAAGTCGTGAACGCCTACTTGAATAATGATTGCAAGGTCTTGGCTAGGTCAACAGCTCCGACCCTGTGCTCTTGAATGATAATTGTGTCATTTGTGCTATTGCTTCTTCTTAGTGATCGCTAGAAAATGTTACTTTAACAACTACATAACCCCGTAGATTCTTGGTCTTTCATTAAAATGCTTTCTGTAAAATAAACTCTGTTACTACAAAGCCCAAAAATAGATAAATAAACCCCACTTTCACTTGTGTAGTCATTCTTCTCGCCTAAAGCATGTACGATACTGCTTTCCACCATGTAAAATGAAGTAGAATGGTTTTGTCTACCTTCATTCATATGTAACCGTATTTTCTTTAGTCTAGTGGTATATAATACTTACAGCTGACGTGAATATAAATCCTCGTCGATGTCACTCTGCGCCATATCCTTTCAGATTAACAAGCGAAACACCGGACTAATTTACCTGGTATTGGTTTCAAATTAAATGACAGGCCGTGAAGCAGTTCTTGACGGCGACTGTTGAGATTTATTTTTATTTTTTGCTAACTGCTCAGCAGTGAAGGTATAACTTTCGATGGAGAAAAAGAAAGTAGAATGTTCTTGTTATTTCCGCTTTCGATTTTACTTCATAAAGGCTGCCTCTAATCTGCTCAATCTCTATCCCTTCCTTTTGAAAGTCACCATGCCAGGCTGGCAAACAAATACAAAATGTCTTGCAGATTCCGTTAAAATGTGCATCAAAAAGCGATTATTTATTTAAGAACGTCGTACACTTCGCAGACTATACCACAAGATGGCGCTGCAGAGTTGAGCCTCGCAAGAAACGAAACAAAGTAAAGAGAGACTGGCAAAAATTAAGAATTAAGATAATTCTCTTAATTAAGAATAATTAATTAAGATAATTAATTAAGAATTAAGATCATTCTCATCAGTTCAGATGAAGACAGTAGTGCATACAATTAAACAGTAATAGAAGGGAGATGAAGTACAATAAAAACAATATTTAAAAATATCCCCTTCTGCACTGCAAAGGCCATTATTATTTAAAGAAATTACCACTTCTAGAATGAGCACCTTTCATAGTAAACCCTTAGTGATAACATCAGGACAAGTAGGTCAGAAAAATTTGTCTATTTGTATCGTCAGAATATTGGTTACTTTCTGCATCTGTCTCGTTAAACAGGGAATGTAGTTTTGTTTCTCTTTTTACCATCAGGTTACTCTGAAGCATTTCATTGTGCTGTTTTTTTGGAAATAGGGTTGTTTAGATAGGTAAAATAAAACTGTAAAAACAGAAAGAAAGACATACAACTGAAGATTTTTGAAACCCAAGGTCTTTGTCCTTTGTTTTCTGTAGTGGACATGTATGCCTTGACACAGAACCCAACAGATCAGAAAAAGAATCTTCTTATGTGGGATGTAGCAGAGCTCCTCTGACATGGAGTGAAAGCCCCATCTATCCAATCTTATTAGGAATGACCCAGACAAGTATTCTTACTTCCCTCCAAATCCAAGCCCCCAGTGAGCAAGCCAAGGGTGACAGTGGCAAGGAAAAGCTCCCTAGAGCATGAGGAAGAAACCTTGAGAGGAACCAAGACTCAAGGGGGGGGGGGGGGGGGGCGCTCATCCTCCTCTGGCACCCACAATAATAACAATTTTAAGGGAAAAATAAATAAATAATAATAAAATGAAAAAAAGAGCAAATGTCTAGTCCAGTTTTCTAGAGGTCCTAGTCTTGTCCCGATGGTGTGCATGTGTCCATTCTGCATTAAGGGCAATGGAGAAATAGTTGGCTGGGCTGGAGTTGTGCTGGGCAGGGGACATCAGGGGGTGGTGGGAGTAGCCATGGCAGCTGAGACGGGTTGAGGCTCAGTAACATCATGGCATCAGGGGTAGGTGTACCTCAGCAGAAAAAGAGACTAGATTATTAGGCATGTCCAGGTACAAGGGTGTCTAAATTAGGGAACTATAATGTGCAAAGATGGTCTCTGGCAGATCTAGCCATGGTAGCACAGCTAAAAGAATAGAGCCAGAAAGAAACACAGGCATGAGGGCATCCTGGAACATCAGCACTCGGCCACTCTTAGTCAACAAACTTAAGTGATAAATGGAAGTGAAGCATTATAAAATCCTAGTTTACCATAACTCTCAATGGTCATGGACCCCCAGATCCACACCTTTACCTAAGATGGGAAGTAGTTAATAGGTTTTCAGCCTAGCCTTATATATTGAGACTGTGTCTGAGTCTCAAACATTTACAGGAAGGCTATTGCATAGTGTAAGAGCTTTATAGGAAAGAGCTCTGCCCCCTACAGTAGAATTTCTTATTCTTGGTACTAGTAAAGAACATGCACTTTTGATCTAAGCAAACATGGTGGATTGTAATGTTTGTAAAGAGTTCTCGAAGGTACTGTGGGGCAAGACCAGTCAGTGCTATGTAGGTTATCTGAAGTATTTTATAATAAATATGAAATTTTACTGGGAGCCACTGTAAAGTAGCTAAGATAGGACTGATGTGATCAATGTTCTAGTTTTAGTAAGAACTCTGGCTGCTAGAACTAGCTGGAGCTTGTTTAGGCACTTAATGGTACAGCCAAATAGCAAGGCATTACAGTCGTCCAATCTAGAAGTATTAGATGCATGGACTAGCTTTTCTGTATCATGTGAGGAGAGCATGTTCTTTATCTTTGAAATGTTCCTAAGGTGGATGCGGTCCTAGAAATATTATTTACACGATCTTCGAACGAGAGACTGGGATCCATAATAACTCCAAGATCTTTAACTGTTAGAGAAGATGTGATTGGGAGACCACTGAGGTTCATTGAGTAATTAGATAGTGAGGACCTAGCTGTCTCTGGGCCTAATAGAAGCACCTCTGTTTTGTCAGGATTAAGTGAGAGAAAGTTCTTCAACATCCAGTGTTTGACCTCCTTTATGCATTTGTCAATAATACTAAGCTGATACATGTCCGCTGCTTTGGATGTGACATATAGCTGTGCATCATTAGCATAGCAGTGGAACCTAGCACAGTATTTATGTATAATGTCCCTTAGAAAAAACCAAAGGCCCTAGAACAGATCCTTGTGGGACACCATAGCTAACCTTGTTGTATGCTGAGAAGTCTCCATTTATATTAACAAACTGGTAGCAACCAGTTAGATAAGAATTAAACCAGGAAAGGACTTTGCCCTAATCACAGCAACATTTTCAAGTCTATCTAGTAAAATGTTGCGATCTATAGTGCCAAATGTTACACTCAGATCAAACAATATAAGAAACATAACCCTGGTCAGAATCCAAAAAAAGGTCTTTAACTACTTTAGTTAATGCTGTTTTCGTACTGTGATTAGGCCTAAACCCTGACTGAAAGATTTAATGTATCTGGTTCTGATTCAGATATGAGCTTAGCTGCTGAGCTACAGCTTTTTTTTCTTGGAAATAAATGGAAGGTCTGAGATTGGCTGTAGTTTAACAACTGACGTGTTAATTATTTGATAAGTGGTCTGATTACTGCTAATTTGAATGATTTAGGAACATAGCCAAGGTTCAAGGAGGAGTTTATGAAATTTAATAAAGGTTCAATTACTTCAGGTAGTATTTCCTTAAGAAAGTGTATGGGCAGTGAATCTAGTAAGCAAGTGGAAGATTTTGAGTGCGAAATCACAGATGTAAGTTCTGGTTCTTGGATAGGTGTAAAGGATTCTACAGTCATTTTTGGCTTGGTTGTTCTGATCTCTAAGTAGCTGCCCAATGTCCTGTTAATACTCCTAATGTTATCTCTAATGTGTTTAATTTTCTCATTAAAGAAATTCATCAACTCATTAGTACTGTGTGATGTTGTAATCTGAGCATTGGTGTCAGTTTTATTCCTAGTTAGATGTGCAATTGTACTAAAAAGAAATCTGGGATTATTTTTGTTATTTTCTATTAGGGTCGAGAGATAAGATGTTTGAGTGGTAATAAGTGCTTTTCAATACTTGTGAATACTTTTCAATACTCTCATTCCATGCAAGCTGGAAGACTACAAGCTTAGTGTGCCACCATTTATGTTCTATTTTTCGAGTGTTTTGTTTTAAATTGTGAATGTGATTATTATACCAAGGTACTAATTTTTGTCCCTAACCTTTTTATTCTTAAGAAGAGCAACATTACTGAGTGTGCAGCGGAATACTAATTCTAAGCATTCAGTTTTTTGATCAAGTTCCGTGGGGTTTGAGGGTATCCTAGTCACAAATTATAATGATATTTTCATTTGTTAAATAATAAACAAACAACTAAAAATTTACAAATAAACATTTCTGACATTTCCAAAAAATTAAAATAAATAAAAAATCAGTGACCAATATAGCCTCCTTTCTTTTCAATAACAATCATAAGCATTCATGGTGTCTGTCAGCCTCCCAGACACTGTTCAGAAAGCTGTACTGTTTTCCTTCACTGTAAATCTCCCATTTAAGAAGGGCCCACAAGTTCTCAATAGGGTTTACATCAGGTGAGGAAGGGGGGCATGTCATTATTCGCTCATCTTTAAGGCCTTTACTGGCTAGCCATGCAGTGGAATACTTCAATGCATTGTCCTGCATAAAAATAATGGGCTTTCTGAAAGATGCAGACCTTTTCCTGTACCACTGCTTGAAGAAAGTGTCTTCTAAAAACTGGCAGTAGGTTTGGGAGTTGATTTTGAGTCCATCTTCAACCCAAAAAGGTCCAACTAGCTCATCTTTAATAATACCAGCCCATAGCAGTACCCCACCTACACCTTGCTGGCATCTGAGTTGAAGTGGAGCTCTGTGCCCATTACTAATTCAGCCACGGGCCCATCCATCTGGTCCGTCAAGAGTCACTCTCATCTCATCAGCCCATAAAACCTATGAAAAATCTGTCTTCAGATATTTCTTGGCCAAGTCTTGATGTTTTTCCTTATTTGTCTTGTTCAGTGGTGGTTAGGTTTCAACATTCCTTACTTTGGCCATGTCTCTGAGTACTGAACACCTTGAATGCACCTTGAACACTTCTGGGCACTTTAGGTAGTTTGCAGATCTGGAATATAACAGTACTGGCAGATAACGGGTTCCTGGTCACTTCACATTTGATTCTTCTCAAATCTTTGGCAGTTAATTTGTGTCTTTTTTTCTCAATACATTTCTTGTGATCCTGTTGACTATTTACAACAAAATGTTTGATGGTTGTGTGATCATGCCCCAATATCTTAGTGATAGCTGCATCCCCCTGAATGATTTATTTATTTATTTATTTTATTTTTGCAATTTTTGACTTTTCAGCGTCAGTTAAATGTCTTTTTGAGAATAAGATGCTGCTTAATAATTATTGATATAGGGTGTTGATCTCCATAGGCCGTGCCCTCCCTCATTACACAAATACACATCAACTGATATACTTAAATTCAGTAAACATTCATGGTTATACAGCTTGGAGTGGGAAAACATGCATAAAATGATGATATGCTCAATAATTGTGCACACAGTGTAATATAACTGTGGCCAGAGTAGTATTTTTAAATCACCATGTTGTGCAAATTTTGCCTATAGCAGATACTAAGTGAGCAGTTGTGGCAGGGGTTAAAACTGCTTTACAGGGATTTGGGCCATCCTCAGACACTTCCAGAGTTTCAGTAAGTTCTGAACACCACTGGGAAGGTTCAGACATTGTAATTACACACACAATAAGATGTCAAATATTCTATGCCAAACCCATTAGAGCTTCAAACATGGCCTACTTTTTTAATTCCATCAACAACATCGTAAGATCTTCTCTGGGGTCATTAGATAACGTAAACCCAAACTGGCCACCCTGGTGAATAAGGCCGCACCCAGCCCCACTGACACTGTGAATGAGTGCCCAGTGCCACTAGTTCCATATGGGCTTTATGCACTATGCCAATAGCAATAGCTTCCCCTACGCAGCCAGGCACTTCCTAACCTGTAAAATCCATACTGGCCTCCTAGGTAACTAAGGCCACACGAGCACCACTGGCACCATTAATATATGCTCAGTGCCAACAGTTCTGTCTGGACCTACCACATTACACAATGACATGACAACAACCCACTCACCTACCCAGTCCTCCATGTACCTAAAACGTCAAACACCTCAAGCATTCCACCTTTATAGTGCATTTCCCTAACTAGTCTCTTCTATCCCTTTTAGCAACTACTGCTAACCCCTTCACATCTATCCTTAGTTTATGGCCTCTAAAACCAAACATAAGCAAGGATGTCCCCTACAAATCCCCTGACGTCTCTACAGGTTTTATATATACCTGCCACTCACATTCACCTCAGCCACTGAATCTGCGTATGTCTGCTTTTTCCTTTCAAAGGTTTCAGCCACTGCATTCTCAAATGGAATTGTTAATTCTGTTTACTTTCAGAGTACAACACCATATGCGACCTCAGTATAGTTAATGCAATACATTGTGGGACCTGTATCTTTTTTTTTTTATTTACATCTGCTAGCAATTTTCAATCTTGCACTTCACCCCAGCTACTAATATGTATAGCCTGCACTTGCTATCCAATACGTTGTCCCTCCATCGCAAATTTAAGAACTTTATTCATATCACTGCTAGACAAAACATTAACCTCTAAGCACTGATTATCAAATTAACACGCACTAGTGCCCATGTATATCGTCCCTGTGACAAACTAGCCTTACATGCCAATAAAATATGTTTCAGTGTGCCAACCTCCAGACACAATTTACAACTAGGATCTTCACCTACCCACTCTCCAAAGTTTTGCAGGGTTGGAAGGATGTTATAAGTCGCTGTTAACAAAAATCCTAATGCCATTCGTATCCAATGCCCCCAACTCTTACCAGGTGATTTTCCACTTCACTAGATTTTCCACTTGAAGCCACTGTCCTTGTTTTCTTACACTGCTTCTGCATGCCATGCTTCCTCTTCTTGCTTGCAAATAAAACTAGTCATCATTCATCTTTTCTTTGTCGATGTGGACTTATAAAATGCTTTCCACAAATCACTTTACCCAAGGCCTGCTTTTCTGCATTGTTCTTGGCCAATCACTTAGTTTTAATGAGTTCTTGGCTAAATGGATTCCACTTTCTCCCTGCTTTTGTGACAAGCTCCACTGCGTTTAATAATTCTTAGTCCCTTTTATTGCACCTTAGACCCTAACAAAAGTCCTCATAGTCCTCTCCAGCCTCTCTACTTTATTAAGACTAGTGAGTGATCAATGAATAGTTAAGAATAATGATTATTAATAAGCATAATAATAATGATAGCAATAACAATAATAACAATAAGAATGGTAATAGTAATAATAATAATAATAATAATAACTAATTATTACTATAATTATGATAATATCAATGATTATTAAGATGAAAGAGTAATCGATTAATAATTAAGTATGATGACCACATATTACTAATTAATAATGGCTCTTAATAGTAATCAGGTAATCATTGCTGCAAAGCTGACAGTAATAGTAATAATCTGGATGTTAGTAGTAGTAGTAGTACTACTACCACTACTACTACTCATAATATTGACAACAAATAAAACCTAAGACTGAATTTCAAGGGATGAGTGGGGGCAAGATCACGACCCAATCAGAATAAGCACAGAAAAAAAAGAAAGTGTGTGTGTGTATGTATGTATGTGTATATATATATATATATATATATATATATATATATATATATATATATATATATATATATATATATATATATATATATATATATATTAGTTCAATAACTCCAGAAGGCTCTAGACAATACTTCATGAAGAAGCTATAGAGAGTTGTAATGAAGAAAGGGTGTGGCTGTATTTCCTTTATGGCCATGCGGTGGTGATAGAGGGTTACTTTTCCAAAGATTTCTTGAGGGAGTCGGAATTTCACAGTTGAGCACAAGGGGTGGTCACAGTTCACCAGGGAAGTCATGTTGTGTTACATAGCAATGCACACTGAAGGATATTCTGGGCCTAGAGTCACTCCAGCCTGTTCCAATTCTAACACCAAAGGGTGCGCATTTGATACCACACTAAATAGTTTGTATACTGAAACAGTTTGCCAGACCCCCAACACGCAACCTTTGATTAAAACATCAACATCAGATAGCATCCACCTCAATTTGTGGTGCAAGCGGAGCATGCGGAGTCTGGAACCACTAAACTTAGAAAATGAACAGCATATATGCAGCTGTAACACAATCTGTTGCCAAACAATTTAATCAGTAAGACATTTGTTCATCTGCACATGCACACAACCACACAACACAAGAGACCATGCTCCTATATTGCAGTGCAAATTTGATTATGGAATTTTATAACATTCAAGAGGCCAATTTGAAAATTCCACAGAGATTTCCATGTCCTCACATGGGGCACCATTATATGTAGTGGTTTTAACACTTAATAGATTTTAAATTACAATGGATAAAATGATTTGGGGTGCGACGCCAATGAACAGGGAAAATGTATTAATTTTAATACTTAATATAATTGATGATTAATAGTTAAACTCATGAAAGTCTCCAATATGATACGTGATTATTTCTTGTCTACTAAAGATTAGAATATCACTCTTGACTCACAGGCGTAATAAACAAGGTATATTTATTGAATAAGCATAGATAGGAAAAACATGCAATTATAGAATAAACTTCTATTAATGACCTGTATTATGTTCACTAGAATAGCAATACTAGCAAGACAACCAAGTGAAATTCAAATAATTCAAATTTGTAGTGGATAAAGATATCTGCTAATAGTGGAAATAAATGAATAAAGGAAAGAGGGCGCAACAAAAGAGAATGGAAACTGTTCAACCTCTAGGAGTGACCACCTGGGTAATCTATTTATCAACCAACAAGACCAACAAAGAAAACGTATTAATCAAACAAAATTCGTGATGTAGGCATAACTGAAATCTCAGAGGACACTCAGGGGAACAAGAGCAAGCCGTCGTGACAGGCAAACTAATTATAAGATTGAGGAGGCTGTATAACAGATGAGGAAAGTGTTAACTAATTAATCTATGATTAATAAACAATAAAGTTACTACTGATACCAACTGGTAACATATAAGGGAAATGCCTGTTCTTATGACTCACTGGCGTTCAGCCCTGTTGAACCATCTGGAGAAGTGTGTTCCATTGGAGTTGTCCGGATAGGACAGAGAATGAGAGTGTGCATCTAGCCTCGGGGGAGCAGGTTAGTGTGCTCGAAGGTATGGTCTTTCCTCCAACTGCTGGAATGGCACTGGAAGGAGCATCTTTTCTTGAAATTGCCTGATTGCTCTGAGAGAGAGAGTATTGTTATGAACTGGGAGGCCGTAACAAAGGGGTTTGAGTGTTACAGCAGTAGAAATGAATAATGGAATGAATAACCAGACAAAGTTAACAACAAAGATCTAGTGTATTTACAAGTTTTGGTGTTTAAAGACAAGAAACTGGTGCAATCCCAGGAGGAGTGACCAAGGCCAACACAACAAACAAAACCACACTAGAAGTAAAACTAGGCCAACAAAAAGAAACAATCGCTACTTTGACTACTAATGTTAGAAACAAAGATAAACCCACACCCAAACAAAATGGCAGCCACTCCCTACCACCAGTGTGTATATACGGGACAATATATATACGGGACAATACATATACATACAAGATACAAGAAACATATATTATCCAGCAATCAAACAAAGAAGGGGCAAATCCAAAATCAAACACACAGAGCAAAACAAACAAGATCAAAAAGCAGCAACACTATCAACAACAATCTCTTCTCCAACAAATCCTAAGACAAGCCCAGTTCCACAGAAATACATCAACACTATAAAACATCAAATAAATCTAAGACAGGGTGTCTAACGGACAGGGCGTCTGCTACCACATTCTCACTTTCTTTTTTTTTTTGTGTAGGATATTCAAGTTGAACCACTGTACAATGAGGGACCAGCACATAAGACACTGGTTTGTGTTTGCCATATGGCTAAGAAACACCAAGAGATTACGGTCAGTATATACCGTAAATGGCTGAGAACTGCCACCGATATATACTTCAAAATGCTGCAATGCTAATAAGAGAGCAAGTGCCTCATTTTCTATGGTGCTGTACACTAATTGTTTAACAAATTTCCTTGAAAAATAACAAACAGGCTGTTCTAAGCCTTGGGTATCCTCCTGTATGAGGACAGCACCTACACCACTATCATTAACCTCCAATATAAATGGATGCGAGAAGTCAGGCAGCCAAAACAGGTATAGGGCATAACAATGCTTTAATAGCATCAAAAGCATCCTTGTACATAGGGGACCACTCAAAGGGAACTTTCTCACGGAGTAGGTTTGTTAAGGGTGTCATTTACAGAAAGATTTCTACAGAAACATCTGTAAAAACCAGCCATACCCAGAAATCGTCTGAGACTCCATTAGTTGTCCGGGACAGGATAGGACAGAATGGCCTGGACTTTGGCATCCAAAAGATGAATCATCCCATGGCCAACCAGTTTGCCCAAGTATGCTACCTCACCCTTTCCAAAATCACGTTTGTCTAGATTCAAAACAAGCGAAGCATCCTACAACTTTCCAAAAACCATTTCTAATGTTTGTAGGTGTTGCTCCAACGTATGAGTATAAAAAAACTACATCATCCAGGTAGGCTTCACAATCGGGACATCACCTAGCACAATAGTCATAAGTCGCTGAAAGGCTGAAGTTGCATTTTTGAGACCAAAAGGCATGATTGCGTACTGCAGGAATTTATCAGGGGTGGCAAAAGCTGAAATGTCAGAGGCACAGGGAGTAAGCAGCACCTGCCAATAACCCTTTAGGAGGTTGAGCTTACTCACAAAATTAGCAGATCCTATTCTGTCAACGCAGTCTACCATACGAGGCATGGGGAATGAATCCCGCACTATAATATCATTCACTTTACAATAATCTGTGCAAAAGCAAAAGGTTCTGCCAGGTTTCGGAACCAGACGACAGGAGGAACAGCAAGAGCTGTTACTATGGATGGCTAAACCATTATCAAGCAAATATGTTGTTTCCTGTTCCAACAAAGCACATTTACAGCGGTTTACTTGATAGGGATGTTGTTTTATCAGGGGGTGTGAGCTGAACAGTAGTACACGAAGAAGGAGTATCAGAAAATAGTGATGGATATCTCTCAGAGGAAGGAAGTCATCCCTAGCTGAGTGTGACAAGTCTGACAGCTTCTCTGGGAGAAATCATAGGGCTTCTGAGTTGGTGTAACCCATCTTGCTCAGGGGAATACTCAGCAGCAGCAGCTGTAACCATAGCCAGGGTACGAGGGATTGATTGATGACAAGGAAACCACATCTCGATCCACATAAGGCTTTAGCAAATTGATATGACACATACATGTCTTTCGTCTACGATCAGGGGTAGCCAAAACATAATTGGCAGAGGACAATCTTTTCTCTATCACATATGGACCTGCAAAGCATGCACTTAAGGAAGATCCAGACATGGGCAAAAGGGCTTATACCTTGCCACCAACCTCAAATGAAGGACCAACAGCTTTTTGGTCATAAATTACCTTCATAGCTGCCTGAAAGTCATTAAGATTGTTAGACATCTAGCTAAATGCAAAGTGCAATCGATTATGTAATTTGGCAGCAAAATCACAAAGGGGGACACTATTCCGGGGACTTGATGGACAAACATTAGTCATATAAAACCTTTAGTGGACCATGCACTGTGCGTCCAAAAAGCAATGCATTAGAGCTGAACCCCAAAGACTCTTGAACTGTGTCACAGATAGCAAAAAGGAGCAGAGGACCACCTTTCTCCCAATCTTTATCATACTTAGCACAGTAAGACCTCAGCATATTTTTAAAAGTCTGAAGGAACCTTTCCAGTGCATCGTGAGACTCAGGATGATATGCACTGGAGAAGTGGTGTTGGATATTTAACTCACATTACTTGGGCGAATAGGTTTGAGGTGAAATTAGTCCCTCTGTCAGATTGGATACATTTAGGTAGGCCAAAGGTAGTACAGAACTTAATCAATGCTTTAATCACAGCTTTAGATTTATGTGAACAAAGGGGGATCGCTTCTGGGTATCTAGTGGTAGTGCACATTAAAGTCAACAAGTAACAATGTCCTGCCCGTATCTTTGGCAGGGGGCCTACACAATCTATGAGAATATGTTCAAAGGGCTCACCCACCACAGGAATTGGAACCAGAGGTGCAGGGGGAATAACCTGATTTGGTTTCCCCACCAGTTGGTACGTATGGACCACTTCCACATTAGCACTTCAATTTCAAGGTAATACTCACTGGTATATCCTGTAGCTTTTTCTCCTTGTTTATCTGTGGGGGTGAAGCAATGTAAAAGGGTGCTGTTGGCTGTCTGAGCCACAGCCAGCTCCTTTTGTGATATGGGATCTGGCATCTCAGGATCAGGAACAATGGGTGCAACTTTTTCTTTAGGTGCTGCAAATACAGATGCATCACCACCTGCTGGCACATAACACATGAATGTGTGTCAGGGGAACCACATGACAGAGTTTCCCTGCCTGAGCACAGGTCAAAACAAGCAGGAAATGTGCCTAATGCCTCTTGTGCAGACTCACTAACCTCCACAGGATTCTCTATTACCTCAAGCACAGGGAACACCATGCCACCAGCTATGTCATTACCTAAAATGAATGATACACCACGGACGGGCAGTTCAGATTGTACCGCCACTTTAGCAGCAACACTATCAACAACAATCTCTTCTCCAACAAATCCTAAGTCAAGCCCTTTGTCTCTTCCTCTTCCTTTTATATGGTGCTCTGCTCACCGGAAAACCTGGTGTGGATGGGGATGGGGGATACTGGAGAGGCAGAGGCAAAACCTGGAACACAGGGAAGACAGACACACAGGCGGACATGACAGTATGTGGTTCCTTGAAGTCATTCTGGTGGCTCTGAGAAAGACAGTCCACGGTTCCTTGACCTAGGGATTGTATCTTTGGAACTGGCTCAGATGGGCAGCCAGCCATAGCGTTCCTGGGCAGATCTTTCTGAAGCAATAGTTTGGGTTTGTTACTGGCAGTACCATGGAACTACAGTTTTAATCAACCAATCAAGGTGTGTTTGCTTGACATAAGCCAGGATAAGCAAATTCTGACACACACACACACACACACACACACACACACACACACACACACACACAAATGTTAAGAAACTAGTCAACAAATAAAACAAAACATTAAAATTAAAATAAACTAAGGTAGCCTTGATTCGAATTGAAAATCAGAGCATTTGACTAACCTCACAGAAGTTTGGTTGCCCCCCCTTATTCAAGTAAGCATCTTGCTGATTAACACCTTGTGCCCAAATGAATGAGAGGAGCTGAACCTTTCCGGTATATGTTGGGGGACAGAGCATGCCTAATTCAAATATGCTCAGTAGCCTTTGTTTCTGTGATGGGGGAGAGGAATTTCTTTAGGACACAGGAATACACGTATCAACTATAAATAAATAAAGAAAAAATAAGGAAAATCATACATTTACTACCCATATCTGCCTCCTGGTCATAGAATGAAGGTTGTAAAACAAACCCTGGGAGGAATAGAGCAATTTAATAATTTAATTACTAATTTCTAGAAGCTACAAGCTACTAACTTTAATATATTGTCCAATGGATTCATATAGGATTCCTGCTAAACACAACTAGGAGTGAGTAACAATTCATTTATAATAAGCATGAGGTAAGCACCATACAAATGAAGTAATCTGGATCAATAATGCAAATTAATAACAAGTAACAAGTAACAAAAAGAATAATGCAACAACAGACATTTATGAATAACAGGAGCATATGTCACAATTTGGAGATTATATTAAAATAACTATGCATTACTAGTTGATTATCATTTGACATCATAGTAGATTAGTTTATAATTGTTATTTTGTGAATCTGTGGGATGAGAAAAATTGGTTGTTCTGGTAGGGATTTGAGCGTGATGCTATTTTTGGTCATAGTTTCATGGAGTATAACCAGGCTGGTAAGATATTCTCCTTCTCCATGGGCTTATGTTGAGGTTTTCTCCTGCAATTTTTTTGCAAATTTATATTCCAATGCAGTTAGTGACAGGGAAAAGATATTATCTCTCTGCTGGTCATGGCTTGGAGTGTGGGAGAGGAAAGATTTGAAATGCACGGCTTACAACGACAGGTTCATCAACAAGTTCTGGACCCATAATTACACTCTGAAATTTTGCACAATAGATGCTTCTAGTGACAGGAATTACCTGACTTTGATTGCAGTCTTCTGCAAGGGCCTCAGAGATGACATGAAGACTGAGATGGTGTGAAGATATAAGGAGAGCGACCTGGTGGAAATGATCAACATAACAGTTCATCTAGACAACTTACTACCTGTGAGGAGAACACCACCACACAGCCACTCACAGGCTGGCTCCAATCAGAGCCTTCCCTCGAACCTATGCAGTTAGAAATAACTCACCTTAATGCCAGGAGAGAGAAACAGACCTCAAGGTTTTAACCCCTATTGTGCTGAACAGAATCATCAAATAGCTCACTGGACTACTGGACCCAATTGATCCACACCGAGAGATCCACACTCAAGGTCCATTCTGTGGACAACCATCATTTAGGAAAAGGCTACTTATGTTACTTAGGCTACCAAACATCTAACAGTCTAACATCTAACAGTCAAAGCTACACATCACAGGCAGCTCATTTTACATAATCACAAAATAATAAAATATATACAAAATAATATTGAGGTTGCCCTGGTCATGTACACACAATCCCCTCACTTCCTGGTCTCCCATGTGTCAGAGCCACTGTCTTAGTTAACGTTGTTCCTCTACCTCCAGAGAAAGTGCTGCTGTCCCACAACTTTCCTGTTCCCCCAGTTTATCATCACTTAAATGAGGTTTTCAGAAACTGCACACTTGATCTTAGGTAGCAGTGCCCTTCCTCCTCAGGTACAAGTATAGGCCCTCTGTGAAGCAGAGACCCAAGCCATTGAGGCTTACATAGATGAGGCTCCAGCTCAACATCTGTCTACCTCATCATCTAGTTTCTTTATTATGAAGAAGAACAGGAGTCTCTGACCCTATATCAGCTTTTTATGTTATAAAATATAGAATTTTAATTAATCAACAACAATGAAAGAAAAAGCATAGTAAAATCAGTACATTAACTTTGAATTACATCTAATCCCAATTTCTTTTCCACAACATATTAAAAAAATTCAGACAAAACAAAAAAGACAAACCACAGTGATGTATAATGTATTACTAACAAAGAACTGAAAAAAATTATACAACAGTCATTTGAAGCAGCCTGCTAACACGTTTTAAACAAGTACACAAGAGAGGCAAGAGAGACACAGAAGTTCATTGAGCATCATAACACCTTGTCTTGTGCTTAAAACAGTCTTCTGTCCTTTAGAACCAATCTCACTGTCCCATTGTAGTGGTATTTTCACATAAAGTCATTCTCACATAAAAGACCATCCATAAACATCTACATAGCAACACGTTTGGGTTTGGACTAATTTACTTGTACAGGACATATACAATTCATGCAAAAATCAAAGAAATCGTCCCAAAGCTCGTCTTAGTTTTAGCTTAATGGCAGTCAAATAAAAGGGGTTAAAAGTGCTTCCTTTGACTCTTCTCCTGCTAAGATTGGTAAGGCTATATTTTAATCGATACAGCACACTGTCTGTATGCTTTTCCTCAGCAAGAATTTTGTTTTGGAACAACAGAAGTATAGATGCCCTGGTCTGAATCAGATGTATTATATAATTAATGGATCTCTTGTTCGTGCAATATTTGTATGTAGTATTTACAAATAACTTGGTAAACTAAATTTGAAGAAAACGCTAGGATTACTAAACAGGAGATGTTAAAGAACTTGAACCAAACCCGCTGACTGAAAAAAGACAAACTTTACACATATCATACTGACATATGGAAGATCAGGACAATAACAAACAAGTACAGAGGAACTTTTTTTCTCTTGTGTAGATCCTTGCTGGATGTCATAGGATACTTGTGTACAGATTCTCTGGATAGACGGATTGAACCAATGAACTCATTTGAGGGCCATGCTGGTTTTCTGTCCTCAAAGAGTGAGGTTCCATTCCACACAGTGCAGTCAAACTGTCCATTAAGGCAGCAGCTTTCAAATGGCCTCATGATTACATCACAACATATCCTTATAGGCCACCATAGTGAGCTAGAGAGCGGAGATACCTGTACTTTGTGACAGGTTGTACTAAGTTGTTGGTCCACTGACTGCAGCATGACTTGTACTCTCTTCAACCAGTATGTCTCACAGCAGCACTGCCATTAAAATAATGCCAAAAACTGTATATGTAAGCATTTACAAGTAGATAAAACATACACAGAGCAGGGATTTTATTAGAACTAGCTCTCCAGTCCATGACTGACTGCTTAGTCAGTGATGGTATTCCTGGGGAAAAAAACAAAATAAAAATACAAACAATAAACATCTGGCTAAAACCTGCTCTGAGTTTAGAAACAGGTGATTCATTAAAGTGACAAATGGAGAGTGACTTATACAGACCTCAAGACGTATGATAGTGAATCAGCTGGGCTCTCAGTACAACTGTGTTTTCAAAACAGTGGTGTTACAACTCATGCCTGGTTGTACATTATATGGTATCCTATTAAGGACACCTATAAGGTGTTTTGTACATTCAGTGTACACAGCATGAAGCTAAACCTTTGCCATTGCTTATATTACAACCACACAGTTATTTATGACAATAACACTATAATAATAAATATACTATAAGAAGAATAACAATAATAACAAAATATTTGCACAGAAGGATCTATACACAAAACTGCTTTTTTTTTTCCACTTTTTTGTGCTCTCAGTACAAAGATATCCACAGAGCCTAACTATGTACAACCTACAATAAATACTTCCTATTCTCACCACGTGCTGCTCTAATATGACCATTAAGTCCTTTGGCCATGTTCCAGTTTGGTTTGTAACTTATTGGCATGTCTGATGTCTTGTCGCTGGGTATGAGGTCTCCCTCGGATCTTGTGGTGAAATGGCGCGTGTGCTGTATGTGCATGCATGTTCGGAGGGGAGGAGCGCACGGCTGGGCCTCTTCTCACCCCTCATGTCTCCGCCGTGCTCCCCTGGCCCTCGTGGTGTCTCCTGTTGCGTGGCTTGCGCTGGGCTTCCTTGGGTTCCTTGGAGTCCTTCTTGGGGCGTGGGGGGGCGGCGGTGTCTGGGTCGTCGCCGAGCTGCCAGTAGTCCTGGCAGTACTGGTCGATGAGGCCCATCTCGGGCTGGCTCAGGATGGCCAGCAGGTCCTTGTACTGCTCGGCGCTGGGTGTCCAAGCGCCGGGAGGCGGGGGCGGGGGCGGGGCAGGGCCAGCCAGCACGCTTGCCTCGGTCTGGATGCTGTTGACGGTGCGGGCGGGAAGCACCACCAACTGCAGCCTGACAAGGGTGTGTTTGAAGTTCTTCTCAGTGGATGTGCACTGGTAGGCCCCGGCGTCTACCAGCTGGAGAGAACGCAGGAGGAGACCCTGCTCTGTGCGTACCACACGACCGTCCGAGCGGATCTTCCAGAGAACACAACATGCATAAACTTAACACAGACATAATAATGAAAATATTTACATTTTAATAATTGATGTTCAATTTAACCTATATGTGCTATGCGTGCAAATTATTCTGCGATTAAATAGATTTTAATTCTTTGCATATTTAAAGCTTCCTAACTGGGATTTTTCCTTTTGCCTAATGAGAAGGATAGAGAAATGTATTCCTCAAAATTGTGAGTTTAATGCATCATGACTAGCAACTGCAATATTCACAGTCTATGTCTTAAGCCTTTAGCAAAGATCACGCACGGTACTCATTGGGTCTAAAGCAACAGCACCATCTGCTAGAAAAAATAAGTCTGATGGGATGCTTTAATTACTAAGCAGAAAAATGTGTGAAATTAGTGGCCATTGCTATATTGCCTGACAAATTGATGTGTGAGTACGCACTACACACCTCTCTCCTCCTATCACTGTTCTCCTTCTGAAAATGCCATTTGATTGAAACATGAGGAGATCTGGCTTGGCATTCCAGGAAGGCAGTGCTTCCCTCGACTCCATACTGTACTGCCTCCAGAGTATTCTTATTGGCTGGCATGGAATAAAACAAAACAAAAGAAAAAAAACCTTACATTTAAAACTTATATAAGGCTTCTTCTTATACTGAATAATTTTTTGTATTGTTGTTATTCTGCTGTGCAAAGCTATTCCACTTTTCATCTATTCCTCACCATTGGAATTGTAGCCTCTGCACTGTCTGATAGGGTTGCCATACTTCACGTCCTGTCGTCGACTACGCCTGGTACAACAGATGTAAACACACATTCAGACAAATTTCCGGATGACTAGAAACTTCAGAGACTCCTGTTTTTAAAGGAACACCCCATCCAACCTCTCCACCCATGGCAACACTGCACCGCGTGCCCCTCACCTCTTCTGGTTCGCAGAGTAGCGGGAGCAGGACTTGCCATCCCAGGCACAGTAGGGGTCGCGAGCGAGGCAGCAATCCGCGCAAGCCTCGCCGTACACGTCGCACCTGTGCAGCGTCAGGTGTGTGACTCCCACCACTGAGCTCACGTACAGCTGTTGCTGTGGAGGGAAGGGTAGCGCATGCTGTTGATTTCTCTTGTTTTTTTTTTTTTCCAATTAACATTTTCAAAAGTGAAAGCCAGAAAACCTGGACAAAGTTTTGGAAATGCCAGCAGTTCGAAGTGCTTCCAAGCATGAATAAAAGAGTTTATGGTTCTTACTCTTTTTGGGGAAATCTTCATTGTGGTTATTGGTGTTGGAACCTACAAGATGAAATGATGACAGTTTCAGTTAAAAGCTTCATCATTCTGTAATCTTTACATTTATCAATTCAACAAACTCATGAATAAATGGAGAAACATACTGGTCTGCACTGACTCACCCTGAACACCTCCACTTCCTCCAGAACCAGCTCTTCAGTCTGGAGGTCATCTCGAGGCAGAACTATGACCTTCTGTACAGTGCCTCGATCTGGGATTGAGAAGAGCAGAATCAGCGTTGAAAAGCTAGTTTTGAGACAGACAGGCAAAGCACCAAATGACCACTAAAGGTTCACTAAAACGGTCCATTTTTCACACTCTGTATATACGGCCTTACTAACAGTATATTTCTGTCATTGAATAAAGATTAGAAACTGCACTTGTAAATGTTCAATTTCGCTGGAATAAATGTTTCAAAATGCATCAGTTCAACTTTTTGACTAATGAATTATATGTTGATTTGACTCTCATGCACAGAATGGAAGTGGTCTCACCTGTTCCTAGAAAAAGCACCTCGTAACTGCCGTCAGCAGCTGCCACTTGGTCTACGGTGATGGTAGTAAACTCATAATCTACATTGGTGCGCACCACCAGGGGGCGCTTATGGACTGGATAGACAGAGTTGTACATGGTAGGATGGTTCCGCATGAAATTTATGACCTCGTCTGGGTAATCTTTAGTGGACTTCATGTTGGGTGTGAATGTCCCTCCTGGACACTGAGGTGAGGGGACAGAAATTTATTGATTTATTGTTTGCATCTGAATTTGTGCATCTGACCTCAGTGTGAATTCACATCGAAAATAGTGATGTTCGTCAAGGTGATTTTCTTTAAAGTGATGAAAGTCAAATGACAGCATCAACACGTCTGCAGAACTTAACTGATATGGTGAAACAGGACTGACCATTAAAGAGCCGAAATATTATTAACCATTAGCATTAACCATGAACACATGACAAGAAAATGGGAGAGAAGAAAAGACTACACACTGGAAGGGAGGGCTGTTTGAAAAAAACCTGTTGGCTTTTGGACTATCTATACTGATACATGTGTGATGTGTGTGTGTGACGTGTGTGTGTGTGTGTGTGTGTGTGTGTGTGTGTGTGTGTGTGTATGTATATGAAAGAGAGAGAAACACTCACTGTCCCAGGTCGAGGATAAGGGATCTTCCCTTGGTAAGCTATCCACTGGTAGTTTGGGCCTTCCTTGTGAGCAAAGGGGCCGTTAAAGATCATCCGCACATCAGCCATAGAATAAACACATATGGCCGATCCCTTGAACACTGAGCTGCAGAGAGAGAAAGATTGTGTGCGAGACAGAAGATGGAGAAGGAGGGGGTCGATTATGCACTGATGCACTGAATTGTTAAAACAGATGTAATATTCACTCACACACTCATTCTGTAATGGGTTTCCCCTCTTACCCATACAAAAGTACACATCATCACATGGAAGACAAGAGATGCAAAGACAGAGAGCGAGGGAGACAAAGAAAGCCGTGACAGCACTCCTGCCCTCCATAGGGGGAAAGCACGTTTCTCATTAGCATGGAGCTGTGTGCTTTTGGGTTTCAAAAGCTTAGACAAAGCCTGGAGGCTTCACTGATTTCATCTAAATCCTACCGACCTGAAACTAGTCCACTTGCACATTCCTGCACACCACTGCCACTGCCTTGTTTATTTACCCCAGATGCTTCGTATGTGAGCCTTGTGTAAAATGTCTAGACCTTTTACAGTTCCCTTCCCAGGAGAGCTCCGCAATAGTGAACGGTTTCCATAAATTCAAAATGCCATTTATTACTCCGAAAGCTTTGGTACAACATAGAAGAGCACAGTATCGCTCCACTGGCAGGCAGAGCATCTCTGCGCAAGCCTCCTTGTGTTACTTGCAAAAGCTGCCAAATGATAATAGATTGGCAATGGTTTCCAGCTGCATTAAACCTGCCGTTGTGTGGGCAAAGGCAGCCATGGTAAGTAAAACAAAACTGCTCCGTCACCAATGTGATCAGGGTGGAAGCCGGGCAGGTGAAAACAAGGCCCATGTGCAGCACGTCACGGCAGGGCTCTTGTGAACTTACCCAGACACGGAGAAGACACCGTAGATGACTGGATTCTTGGTGTCTTGTGTCTTCTGGATAAAAACGTCACCTAAGAAAGAAAAAAAAAAAAAAGATGCAGAGACTCAGTCTCAGGGCAGCAGAAGTTTGAGCTCTCAGGTTTGTGTGTGTGATCAGATGTGTGGATTCTGCGCTACCAGTGACAGGGAAAAAGACTAAGGACAAAAGTGCAATGGAACAGAAATAAAATATCTAATTAAATTCTTTGAGACCAGCTCCCTCCCAAAACACACACACAGTGTAAATTAATCTAATAAGACAGCATCTTGTGCCAAAATGGAAGTGGAACTAGTCAAAAGGGAGAAACAGAATGCAACACGATGTTGAACATGCTTGAGTAATACAGGGCCTCTTGTTACAGAGAGACAGCTAGAGGCAGACAGAGACAGGAGCAGAACAGGAAAAAAGTCAGAAGCTAGAGATATGTTCCATCAGGCACAGAGACAAAAGGACTGTTTAGGGAGAGTCATAGATGATCAGACACAGACATTTGGGCCCAGGTACTACTACAGAACCGTTCAAGGAGTCAGTTCGCTTGACAGTGAAGCTTTGCAAAAGGTATACATGAAATCCTTCCTGATCCTGAAGGGACATGGAAAAACGGGAGGACCTGCAGCCCTTTCAGGAGGGAATTCCTTCCATTCCTGATGTTGAAAGAAGAAGGGGGCTGCAGGGACCTTGATCGGGGATGCTATGGAGGGTTGCAAAATGGTCCAGACACAGCACACACACCTCACAGGCCCACGAGAACGCAGCAGCCATGGAAATGCAACATTCACACATTCATGTTCATCCACGGACCAACAGAGGGAGACGGCTGGTGGTGTTCATTTTGTTGGCCAGGGCTGTTTCGCCTTGTCACTCAAATGCTGGGCACTGGGCAAAACTCCAGTATGTTCTGTCAAGTCTGGCTAGATGCAATTGAACTCGTATACAGAGTAGTGCGAACAGGTGCATGCACGCACGCACGCACGCACGCACACATGCATGTGCACACACACGCGCACATGCATAGGTTCACACACAAATACACCTGATACAAATACACACACAAATACACCTGTCAGGTTTCCTGCATTTTCGCCATTACAAGTGTATTTCACCATTCAGTTTACATTTTAGTTGAATGACAGATTTGTGTCTGACACTGAAAACTCATACCAGCCCAATATGACAGTCCCAACCCTCCAGCACTTTAAACCTATAGAACAGATCTACTAGAGGTAGACAGACAGACAAAATAAAAGTCAGTCTCTAGAGAGCCACAATGGTCACATCATCCAACATGGAGACTTTACACAAATGAACTTGAGGGCTCAAGGCTCCACTCCTCGGAAAGTTCTTCAGAACTGGACCAAACTCCAGCATGAAGTTGTGAAGCTGGACCATGCCAGAGCTGCAAAGTGAGCCTACATTTCATAAGCCTGGTCCAGATGTGGGGGTGGGGCTCCATAGGTGGAGACCAACTGTGAGTGTTCTGCCTTTCAACTCTGATTCACAAGGGGTTATGAAACACTTAAATGAAGAAGCAGAAAAAAAAAATCACCCTTATATGTGATCATCGATGGCGTGACAATGTAGAGGAAAATGAAAGAATCAAGAAAATAGCACATCCATAGACAGGGCACAAACAGTATCCTTCTTCTGTAGTGAATTTCAGACAGAAGCCTACAGCATAAGTCTTGGTCATAATGCATCTAGGAATGCTGGGCTAAGATAAAGTCTCTGCAGTAATGTAAACTACAGGGTGAGCAGCGTGGGTGAGGCGGGAGGGAGACTTACGGAGCTCGTCGAAATGCGTCTCAATACCGTCAACCCCCGTTACGGAGCAGATGAGGCGGGCCTTTAAGAAGGTGCTCCATTTGTTAACTAAACAACAATGACCGCCATCATCATTCTGCAGGCAGAGAGGGAGGGAGAGCGAGAGAGAGAAAGTAGGAGGGAAAATAAATCATTAATCATCGATGACAAAGTAAAAGCTACGAAGGCTGACCAAAGCAGGCCATAGGTTAAAAAATTAGTGAAAGACAGGTTATCAAGTTAAAACCTCTTTTGGTGTTGTATTCCCCTCCAGCCTCTGATAGAAATAATACATCAAATCGGAGACAGTTCTTTGTTTTTAAATAAAGGAAGACTTTGCTACAATTATCACCATATTGAAATGGCACAGCAAATTCAAGAGCACTTAGCACCTCTTAACATAATTCAGTGTGTAGTTTACGTCTCTGTAAACTTTATTCGAAATAATGCTGTGAAAAAAAACTAAACAAGACAAAGGCTTTATATAGGAATCTCTTCCACTGTGTACTATTTGTGTGGGCTGCACTGGCTGGGTGGGGTATGGTTGTAAACATTGCCTCTGAGCAGTGCTTAGACCCATCTGCTGTGGACTACAGCCAGCTCCAATAATGAGGCCTGGCAATACCCACCGACCAGCAGCCAACTACCCACACATTACAAACGTTCACCCGGCCTTATTCATGCTGAGAAGAATACATTTACTGGAGGAGAGGACCAGCTATTCAAAATTCGGAGGCAGGGGTTATGTGAGGACTAATGTTTATGTTTATGGTGTAGCTGTGGTGTACCTTGGGGTTCACGCAGTGCTCTAGCCAAGCCAGGATGCGAGTGCTATGATTTATGGGGTGACGTGTCTACTCTTTAATATACTAGTGCCTGTAAGTATAAAATGCGTAAGTATAAGAGTGTGTGTTCTCACCAGACAGATCCTCCCGATCCTGGATTGAGCCATGGGGGTCTGGCCCATTTCTGAAGCTTTCTCACGGAAGAAGAAATACAGCTTGTCATCGTTCTTCTCTGCGCTGTCTGGTATGAGCTGCGCATGGACAAACGTAGGATCTGAGAGTCACAGGTATGATGAGGAAAGAAAGAAAAGTCATGAGAAAGATAAGGACAAAGAAAGAAGATTACATTAAAACCAAATAATAAATATTTATTTATCCTTTAATAAACCTTAATATGCTGCGGTCAAAAGTAGCCTAGAATATAACCTTTAGCCTTTTCTCCCTGCCAAAACAACATTATCAGACACGTCATATGAAGGTGGTCTGTGCAGGCCTCCGTGTGAAATCTGTGACAGGCATCACTGTACAATGTATGTGACAAAGTGAGAAGAGTGTGGTATGCGTTTAATCAGAGCCATGCAAAAGACATCATACTCGGTACAGGAGACAGCTCTGTCTGGGATAGCAGTGTGTACATATCCTCCAACATTATCATCCTCATGTGTGCCTGTGTGAATGTGTGTGCATGTACCGTTGAGCCAGCGCGAATTGTACTGATCGGTCCTCATGGCTGTGTGCTTGCCTAGCGTACGGAAAATGGCAGAGTCTGTTCCCATAAAATCAATGTAGACTCCAGCGTAGAGTTGGCCATCTGTCCAAAGAGTGAGAGAGGCCGAAGAGAGACAGGAGGGAGATGCAGACACATGGGCATTAAAGACATGTGCTAAGTTGATTCTACAAGGAAAAGATGAAACAGTGATGAAACATTGTGTTCATTTATATTTGTGGGGCTGCAGTTTTTAACTCGAGTGGCTGGGTAGGAGGGGCCACACAAAAACAGTTAGTGGTCAGGTAGGGCTGAGAGGTCCTTACTGATCAAAGCAGACACGCTGTTCAGTTTGGGGTCAAATGGACATTTTCCCTTCCCAGAATCCACTTTACCCGGCTCCAGACGAAAAATGTATTCCTGGAAGAGTGGGCAAGTCACACAGAGTGGAAGAGTCTATCAGCCAGGGAAGAGTCTGTCAGCATACATTAAAGGAAACATTATTGATTAGTAACAGGTCTAAGGTTCACAGAGCTTTCCTGTCTTCAGAGAGTAGGGATGACACTATTGACTGGGAATTCATTCCACTGTCAGCGTCTAAACACTGGTAATGATGCACATTGTAAAAACCAGTGGACCAAAAGCAACCCAAACTCTTGATTTCCCACAGAAGACAGGTTTTAAACTGGCAAAGAGAGCAGAGAAAAACCATCAATAGTCTGAGACAGAGAAAGTAGCCACAGATGGTAAATACATTTATTTACATTGATTGGGCATACAACCATTTAGGATTTAAAACCACATTTTTTATGGCTTATACAAACCACTTTTCTAATTGTCTTTAAGATTTCCCACTGGAAACAATAACATCATTAAAGGTTTTGGTGTTATCTGTAGTTAGACACATGGCAAGCAAGTGATCTGTCACAACAATCAAGATCTTTCAAGGCCCAATTTATGTAGCAAAGCCATTGACCATGCTTCATATGTTAGTTGCACTCATTCAAATCAAGTTTTACAAAGCTTTGAAGTTAAATAATGGGGTAAAATAGGAAGAAAGAAAAGGAAAATAAAGAAAAAATTATGGTCTCGATGAGCATGAAATTTATGCAATCCAGATCAGGATGGAAAGTATGCCTTGATAAAAATCTGATTCAGACCAGAAGGTTTCTATGGTTAAATGTTAGGTGTCTTCTCCACAAATTAATCTTGCTAGCAGCTCTTTAACCTCCCAGTAACACTCCACTGTAAATAGTGCACATGCCAACAGAAGACAGAGATACAGCACTCCCACCTGTGGAAACAACGTCCTTGTTTTAGGAGGACATCATGGTGAGAGCTGCTTATATTTCAAACATATGTGTGTCCAAAGAAAACAAGATTCAAATGATCGAAACTTTATCAACGTGTTGCTTTTCAAGCCCACTCCCTGCACAGCAAATAAAAGTTTCTGAATCTTGTATGATCCAGAATGCTGAGTTGAAAATTCCAACAAAACTAGATCAGATTTCATGGTGAAAGCTGTAAAAAATGATATAGTATGTCTGACACCAAGATAAAGGCTGAAGCACCTTTAAGTGCCTTTCAGTGCGCATCTCCAATTCAACAGCTCCTATGCGTGAAATTCGTGTCTCGACAAATCATCTATTTTGATACAAACTTGGACGAGGAAAATGTACCCACCTTTGGGGAATGTTCCGCTCTAGTGCTTTATGAGCATACCTTAAATTTAATACTTGGCACAGGTTCACTTTTCACTGACTAATCACTTTGATGTGACGATCCAGTGAATGAGTATCAGAAGAGTTGAGTGTTTTTTGACACAGGCAGTGTTTAGGCAAGTGTAGGCAACCCTGGCAGGATGAGGCACTTGTAATTTGCCTTCTCTGTTACCTTCTATAATAGAAATGAATGACTGCCACTCTAAGCATACCTGTCTTCCCCTCTCCAGACAAAAATGCGCTGCCATGTCAGCAATCAAACAACTCTCTGTCCTGGCAAATCTAATAAAACCCCTCCAGAGGAATCCCTAGATGAAGCCCTGCTCTCATCACCCCTGTGACCTGATGTCCCACCTTGGGTGCGTAGAGCTCTGGCTCGGCGCTGGGGTCTGCAGCCCGGCTGGTTCGGCCTCCGGAGCGAGGACTCTGATCATGAAGCAAAGCCTACGAAACAAGGCGTGTTAGTGGGTTATGCCCTCACCTGAGATCCGGCTGTCTGGTCTCTTATCCTAGAGCGGCGAGGTCGAGCTACAGCCCAGGCCACTTCTAAACAAAGGCGCTCAGACTATGGTGTCATGCTGTTTAACTGCACGCTGTTTGAGAGTGGTTTTGTTTGCTACGTGCAGAACATGCAAGAATGCATAAACAAGACATGCTTTTGTGTGTAAGGAGACAAACTGTCAAACTGAATTTTAAAAATGCACTTTTTGTTGCAGAAAAGCAAATGCGTTCTATATAAAAAGCTTTGGTGTGAAATGTCTTTGAAATGTCTTAAGGAAAAGGATTGTTGCAGGATAAAAATGAGAGCCAAGAATAATGTAAGATTTTTTCTTACATTCCCAAATGCTATAGGGCTGGTTTTCATAAAACATATGAAGACTAGTCTTACACTAGAGTACATTATTAATGGGGATTCTCTCATGAAAAATCTTTTAAATGACCAAATAGCAGGTCACCTGAGGCAGAGGGCTCACCTGTGACCTATGACCCCGATCCACATAGGTGCAGATGGGGTTGTAGGCGCCTGTTCCACACACGTACAGGTGAGTTCGGTTCCATGGCTCGATCAGACGAATGAAATTCCCACACTCGCCCTGAAAAAAGATCACACCGAACTGAAAATTCACACCAAACAGAAGCAGAACAGTTTCACAGAGTGTAAACGTTACGTTCTCAAGTTACATTTTTCAGTGACATACATTCATTCCAAAATAAATAAATAAATAAATATTCTGACCTTCAATTCAAAGACCATACAAGCAGATATAAACCTGAATTCCACATTGATATGTACTATTTCCCTTTATGCTTTGTTTTATGATGTTTTTCTAAATGGTCTAGATGTTCTGGAAGGCTCCCTTTGACATGCCTGAAAACAAACCATGTTTGGCTTACGTGACAGTTTTGGCAATGCAGCTACAGCTATAACTCACAACAAACTCACATATCTTGTGCTGCTTTAATGTCTAATGAACAGAGCAAAAAATGGAAAAGAAAGAAACAACTGAGTGTAAGATCACTGAGCATCTGTCATAAATCTGGCCATTTTAAGGTTGACTTCTGGTCCTGGGGTGAACACTTACATTGGTGTCCTTCCCTGACAGAACACACTCAGTCTTCCTCTGGGGAGCCACAGGCCAGTGGATCTGAAAATGAGGGAATCAATGAATGAGAGGAAGAAAATAAAAACAGTAACCTTTGACCTCCTTGAGCCAAACCAAAAGTCAAATGTCCAGCCAGACTTTGCTGTAGACATCGGTTTGCCATGCACACTTTGTGGAGCCTCTGCTCCAACTCTTCCTCTGTGGTCTCTTGTGTTTGACCACCAGGCTTCTTGGTGTTTTTGGCTAGCAGACTGCTCCCAATTTATCACAGACACTGACACATGTAAGAACTGCAGTACCATGTCTGGCAACAATCTATATCTATAATGCGTTTAGGCATTTTATAGGAACGTGGCTGTTGAGTAAACACAAGACGGAGAGCTCACTATGAGAGGCTCTTTGTTGATGTCGTTCAGGTCCAAGGAGAGGATGTAGTCCTTGCTGCCAACATACATGCGGTCGTGGTCTTCATCCATGCGCAGGATCCTGTAGTCAGTGGAATTGAGCAAGAAGCCAAAGTGATGGGCCGTGCTTGTGGACTTCAGCTCTGTGGAGGAGGAAAAAGTCAGTCACCTGGAGTTGGCAGAGGCTCCACGGAAATCAGGCCAATGAAATGAGACTGGGTGGGACTAGGGTGCCTTGTGTTGAAGATCATGGATGTATGCTTCCGGTAACAACCATCATCACCTTTGAGATGGTTTACTGATGGAACAATCGCCGACTCAACATAAAGGAATTAACAAACCTTGGAAGCTTTCAGTGCCAGGCCGTAGCCAGGTAACTGGGCCACTACAAGAAACCTGCTTTGCTGAAATCTATGCCCATGCCTGTCCCCCTTGTAATTCCTACACTGAACTGCTGCAGTATCTCCCTCTGGTCCAGCGGGCGTGCCACACTGCTGAATCCGCTGTTACTGTCATAAGCTTGCGATTACAGGGGGATTTTTTGTGTCTCTGGTATCATTTTGTGTCATCTGGTATCATCTATGAAAACGCTGTCTAAAATCACAAACATCTCCAAATGCTATTACAGTAGTTCAGCTTGAGTTGGTATTTTCTAGAGCTCATGGGGCTAAATGTGAGAGGAACATGTCCTCAGGCTTTAGCGCATCAGTGAAATGATCATGTCTGGCTTTGTGGAACTGTAATTATTTCAGATGGTGGTTTATTACTTGGTTTATTGTTTGACTTAGGAAACAATACTGTTCTTTATAAACGGTTATATACAGTAGATACCTAATGACATACTATTGATGCCACAAGTGCTTACAAGTTTCTGCAGATGTTGACTGTTTGTTATAACAGTAGCATGAGTTAAGTATCTTCAAGAAACAAAAATTTACAATCTGTTTCTCTCACACACACACACACACACACACACACACACACACACACACACACACACACACACACACACACACACCTTTCCTCTCCCTGGCCGAGTACAGTTATCATTCAGTTAGCATACAGAGGGAAGCCTATGTAGATGTCCATGTTGAGATGCAACATATCTGTATGCACACTAGGGTATGAGTGGTGGGGTGGGGAGTGGGGGTGGGGCATATGGAGTGGGAGCTTGGGTGTGGAGGGCAGAGTAGTTGTGTTATGGGGTGGCAGGGTATGGGGGAGTGGAGTGGGGTGTAGTGGTGGCCGCAGGTTGTGGTGGTGTGCTGGGGGAGGGTGTGGTGGTGTGGGGGGCAGGATGTGGAGGGGGGGTGTATTGGTGTTGTAGGGGTTTGGGACAGCATGTTGGACTGAGGTGGGGTGGGATTGAAATGGGGGAGGGTGTACAAAGAAAGGATTCAGAGAACGGAATGCCATGGCTCATATTACTATAACCCAAAGTCATCTAATGTCTTGTCTAGGAAGGAGGATGCAAACCTGATAAGGCAAGCCAAGAGCACGCTCAGAAAGATCTAGCTACTGCTTGCCACAAGCTTTCGATTCTGGGAAGGAATCCCAGCATTTCCTAGCAGAGAGCCATCGCACCTTGGGGTTGGAGGTCAGCCAGGCTAGACTGAGTGCATCCAGACACCAGGCTGAAATCGAGCCAAGCACCATGATCGAGGAATGATTCTCCTTTTCTTACTCTGAAAGAAATCAGGACTTACAAAGGGCCATGTTAACAATGGTCTTGCATGCCAAATATGCATCGCATGCCAAATCCCGAGTCATCTGAATTGTTGTGTGTATGCTGATTAGTAGTGCATGCTGATTAATTATTCATTGTTCCCATGTCAGACAAAAGGATAGCATTATGCCTTATATGCACACTGACTGCTGCCCTGAAGGTCTAAGGCATTGTTGGGAGCTATTGTTATCGCTGGTCTGAGCCCATTTACCGCACTGTGTATTGGCAGTGGCAGCCAACACTGATTTTTCCCCCGGAGGCATTAAAGACATTAAAGATCTGTGGGTAAAGACATGTAGTATATAAATTACAAAGCATAAATACCGGTGTTGAATTAACACCGCAATGTTTATCATGTCCAGATGGACATGAATGAATGCTGTTAGAGTTAATTCAACACTGTGGTTTTTGCTATGTGCGTAAACTCCAAGAAAATGGTCATGCTTCATGTACTATGGTTTGGCAAGACACCTTCATTCATGAAACACATATGTGCTGTGTGTGCTCTCTTACAAGCACACAGGAGATGAATAACCAGACAGATACTGCTAAAAAACACACACACAGACAGACATACACAGACATATACACACACCCACTGTAACCCTAGCAAGGGTGTCATGTAGTAGAAGACTGTGGGGCGCGTTTGCACAGGCTCCCGTTACCCAGAAGATCATCTGTCCTCTTAAAAACCCTCCTCTGAGCATGCCACACACCCAACAGACGAAACTGGAGGTGGGACACCCATCTCACTCATGCACCCACCCATGTCACAGCTGCGTCTACACCCGCAAGCCCCTACGGATGACTTCTCACGCACCTAAACCTGCAAATCTCAAATCTAAACGTGCAAAAAAACAAAAAACAAAAACAAAACAAAAAAAAAACAGTCAGGCACTGCAAAAAAAACCACCCACTGTTTGGAGCAGATGTTAAGCCCTCCAAGGTAGAGCATTTCTACCTTTAGCATTTAAATTTTAATGCTAAAGATGACACGGCCCATAATAATTCCACTGAGCTGTGCTAAACAACTCGTTTGCCTTGACTTTTCGAAGTTCTTCGGAGGGGCAACCAGCCCACTTGAGGAAAGTATGTGGAACCAGAGCAAATGGTCTTCTGCAGAAACATCAAACCATGATATGTAAATGAAGCCATAATGAAACGGTGTCAAAACAGAATAATTACAGCGCAAACGTACTCTGCTTCTGTTTCATGGATTAGAGTGATAGTAATAATTTTGTTTTGGAACAACCACAAAATCCAACAATAATCTCAATATATACTTTGATTATTACTTTCCTTCTTGTTGGATAAATCTAGATGTTTCCCCTAAACATGAATTTGGGCATGCAGGAACAATGGTAATGTTGATGGCTTTACCAAATACCTAGCTCTACTTCTGAAAGTGTGGAATGAAACATATTTGACTCCATTGCGGAAATGACATGAGACAGTTCTGACAAAAAGTTAGGCTACAACACCAGCATGTCCAGGGGATGACAACACAGAATGAGTGGAGCTCCACCGGCATATAACATGACTATCAGAAGACACAATCTCACACACGGAGTGATTCAGAGAGGGGCTGCAGACAACACAACCTCCCTCCACCTTATACCTGTGTGGGCATTCCAAGTGAATAGTTAAAATTCTCTCCCCCTATTTCAGCATTCCAGTTAAACTAAAGGAAATATCCAACTTGTTCTAACACATCATGTAACATGACTGTCTCATTATTAGAGCTAATAAATGCAACAGAGGGTTTCTTTAATTGGTAAGGTGTTTTTTTTTGTGGGGTGGGGAATAATGATTAAATTTGTAAATACTACAGCAGACCTAATCCAAAAAATCTGATATGGATTCTGCCTATATTCCATAATTCTGTGGCTATTTACAGCCACATTATAGTATTTTCATCTGTTTTGTAGATACAAACAGCCAACACAATGTCTAACTAACTGAAGTCAATATTACAAGGCACTGTTCAGAATTCTGTAATAATGTCTGGCTTCAATACAATTTTACCATGTAACTGGGTGTAGAGAGTCTGATTGCTCACACCACTATGCAAAGATTCACATCAACAAATATGGACCTTATGCATGTCTTCGATTATTTTATTTGCTAGAGGAAAATGTGACAGATGTGCATAAAGCCTATTCCATTCTTCTGTTGTACTGGTGATATCTCCCCAGGTGACCTGGAAATATGGAGTCTGAATCTTGAGCATCTCTTCTAGAAGTAAGGACCATGTCATTGTGAAAATAGGTAGACAGGTGGAAGTTTCTGACTGACGGCGTCTCAAAGGAAAGCTGGGACATTTGGAGGACATCAGGGCATCAGTGTGCCAGCCATCTTTATCAGACTGCAGTGACAGGTCTATGTTTAACCTCCCCATTTCACACGCACACAGATACCCCTTTAGTTGCGTGGGCTGAACAATCACCCTAAGATTAAGCCTTATCTCTGTGCTTCTGAGTGCTGTCACTCCACAGTGACAAACAAGAGTGCGAGAGGAAGAGGAGGAGAGAGAAGGGGGGGAGGGTGAGAGAGAGAGAGAGATGAAAAGAGGAGAAAGAGTGAGAGAGCAAGAGTGTGTGCGCATGTGATGGAATGGTGGACCTATCTTTGACTTGAAATGTGTTTGTATGTGGAAGTTTGTATGAGATCATGCTTGTGTGCATGTTACAGTAACTGTTCTCTCACTTTCAAAGTTAGCAGCCTACATAAGGCATTGATTTTAACAGCCTTCATCCTTGACAGAGGATTATCACATCATTTTTATCTCTCTCTGATTTACCAGGATGACACGAAAAGATGATTAAAGCAGTGGAATTTAATCAAATAGGCCAGTTAAAATGCTTTTCCTCACTCTCTCTTCTGTTTATGAAAGCCCACAGAGTGCAAAGCAAAACAGAATTGGTAAACTGGCTTAAGACACCTTCATCTTGAAAGTTATGAAAATAAGTTTGTTGTTTTGGGGCTTATTTATTAATTTTTTTGGTTACACTGATGTCATCGTGATATCTTCAGCACCTAACAGGGTAATATTTTACCCATGCATTTTACCCAACACTGACCACCTTTGATTTGGACGAGAAATATGGATTCTGCACAGCTTGTAATCTCAGCAGGAGTAAGACATGGCTCAGTCAGCAAACTGAAAACACAGTCACGCATATGGACAAGCATGCCCACACACAAAGTTTAATGGAACAGCATCAAGGAAACAAAAAGAGAAACCTAGAGATAGTATTTTCCAGTATGTCTCAGTGTCAGTACGAGTGTCTTGTAAAGTGTGTTTCTGACCCAGTGTGACTCAACTAAGGAGCAGTACTGACCAGGCAGGGAGCAGGATCAGAGCAGAGAGCAAAAAGGGAAAGTGAACTAGCATGTGAACAAGAGTTTGGCCAGTTGTTACTCCTCAGGGAGAGAGAGAAAGCCACTGTTTGCTTTGGATTATGGGGAGGAGGAGTACAGGGGTCAAAGCTCTCTCTCACTCTCTCTCTCTCACACACACACACACACACACGTAATAAACCCCACCAAAAAACAGGATAAAATTCTCCAGTGCCTTTAAAATAAGTAATGTCATGGTAAGTCCCCAAAATCAGTGCAGTGGTCTTTAACAGCTCTAATAAATGAAAGTACCATTTGGTACAATAACCTAAAGTGTTCTGGAGACCCCAATTCCCTTAACAAAGCTTACTGAAGCTGAAGCTATAGTTATGTGTATTTATGTTTGCATTGAGATCTCATATTGTACCATTTTCAGTCAACCACAGCAGCTACTTAGATCTTTGCTTTTTATATTTGATGTGGCCAAAATCAACATCTTAATATCTCTGTTCATACAGCTTAATGTCTCAAATAAAGCAGCTGTGGTGAAGGAAGTGCTAAGCAACCCCCACTACTGATTTAATCATTAATGCATATGCGCGTGTGTGTGTATAATTAGCAAAAATACTATCAGTGTCCCTTCAAAACACGCACACATGCACACACAAAGAAATGTAATTCTCAAATGTTTAACCTTATCCCTAAACCACCCCCCACCCCAAGACAAAAAGAGAAGACCTTAAGATATAAATGGAAACAAACTACCTGACCGGATGTACACTGAACAGTTGTAATAAAGGTTTTTTTTTTTTTCCCGATTTGTACATTGAGGAGCTGACATAAGTCTGCTTTATCCTAACTGACAGTCTCTTATCCAGGGTACTACTTTAAACACACCTGCTTAAACCTGAATCATTTGAACATAATATCCCAGTAATGGTATAAATGTAAGCAATGCCTGATTTACAAGTATGTGATGCCAGTCGTCAGACTTTTCCCACAGCCTTGATGACCTCCATCTATTATTTCATCCTTTTTCTCACCTTACAGTCTCTCTCCTCCCTCTCTACATACACAGTGTGGTATGCCAGGATCTGTTGAGGATAAATAAACTGCTGTTTATTTTCTTGATTCATGTCACCCGATTTCACGCATCTGTGGCTCAGTTTAAATGAGGGTATCAGCAAGGAGCAATGAGGCACTGTGCTTCCTATTCTGGGTTATCATCCTGTTATCATCGCAGTGGGTATTCCACCCAAAAATCGTCATCCCAGACCGCTCGTCTAATCGTCACCTCCGATCTGCTTGTCTAATCAGGCTATCATTTTTCCTTGTTAAAGACTCCGAGAGACTTCAGGATATCTCCCCCCCATTTCCTGCACTGGCCATTAGTGAAAGGAATACTTAGGGGTATCATTTGTCCTCAGCTGGGGCTGCGAGCCAGCTTTGCATACCAGAACGGAGATAACAGGTAATGTGGAGTTCTCTCTCCTTTGTCTCTCTCACACTCATCCCGCATTTTTCTCTGGTAAAGAAGTCGACGGTGTGAAGAGACATGCAGCCGATAAGGTTTCCTTTCCACACTCAGATTTAAATATACCAGATTCATTCACCAGATATCCTTCCCATGTTGGCTTTTGCCTTCATGAAAAAAAAGAAAAAGAATGAATGAAGTTACACTTATATGGAGCCTTTCTCAGAACCCAACGAATGCCAGTGTTTACTACCATGTTCTCCAAATGGGAGTCCATAAGATGAAAAGTTAGCTTCAACTCATACAAGGACATTTTGGAATTGGACTGTATCCTGAGTCTTCTCAAAGATATGCTGCTTATGAAAGCCATTTTAATTTAAAATTAATTAAGACTGTTCACTGAACAGCACTTGTTATGAGCAGGCTGCTCTCAGATGACAACCCTCATGTGTACCTATCATAGTGTAGGTTACAAGAACTTCAGCATGGAAGGTATAAACTAGCCAATGAATGTGATACTTCTGTGATGTCTGGTATCTCATTTCATGTATATAATTTCATTTCATTCCAGGAAAGCAGGTTTTTGCTACCCTGAGCCTTATATCAGTCAGGGGCCTAGTGGGAAAACCTTGCTGCCCCAAACACCAGTCACTTAGACACCCAGCCACTGCCTTTTAGATGCTCAGCAAGAGTAGGGTCAAAGGTCAAAAAGGTTATCACAGCACACATCACTGATGACAAACCTCAGCCAAGATCGCCCCTCGAAATGTCAGGGTCGGAATCAGGGTTGCCACCCGAAGCTTTTCTGGACCCTCAAGTATGCCCCACTTGACCTCTGTCACCTGGAAACAAAGAAGAGGTCACCTCCTGCTGAGAGCAGACGACCCCAAGCTTGGCATGGGCCGGCGGTCGAGACTAACGGCATCTGACAGGCAGTAGACAAGCTCCTCTGAGCGGTGGCTGGGGGTCACATGAGCTGTCGAGGCTCCAGCAAGGGGCCACTTGCCCTCAGTGGGTCTTTGTACTGCTCTCTGAGCTGGTCCGCTTGGAGCATTAAGACGACATGACAGGCATAAGGGCCCTTAAGAAAGTTGCTTTGTGGCTTGGCTGTGGTCAGAGCTGAAACGAGCCAGTTCACATTTGCTTACATTCAGCCTTGCAAGAGTTTAGCTTAGTACAGTGTAATATGGACAAAATGTTCTAAATATGGACAAATGTTCTAATAAAACACACTGGGGAACCCTAGATGTGACACAATTAAAAGACATGCCTGCTTTATTTTAGCCAAAATGATTTGCTTAATCATGTGAATGTCATTATAGCGCACTTGCACACATACACATGCACGCCAACGAGCAAGCGAGAGGGGGAGGGGCGGAGGGGCGGGGCCTTTTTTACATATTGCAGCCTATACAATTTACAAATGATACATTGTACAGCTTGTACAGCTCTAGTTTAACTGACACAGTACGCTGCTGAATGTATGGGATAGCTAAAGGCTTCAAAAGCTCAAGAGCCGAAGAGAAGAGAAAAGCCTACTGAAGAGCTAAAGAGCTCATTGAATCAAGTTCAGAAGCTGCTCATAGTGCCTTGGAGCTGGTTATTTTAACACAGTGGCTGTCGATTTGTGCTGCTTGTATTCTGGGCTGCAGAAGGAGAACAAGGCTAGCCTGAACACACCAGTGGAGCTGAGTAACGGCGCAGCAGTCGTGATCCTTCTGTAGCCTGCCAGGCTTTATTCAAAACCAAAGTGAAAGCCTTCAATAACACACCATGCAGAGCATGACAATGCCATCACGCACCCTTTCTCTCTACTACAGGCACACACACACACACACACACAGACACACACACACACACACACACACTTACTTTTGTGACAGACATTAGCCCATTACCCTACAGTACATGACTGCATTTAGCCCAGTCCCATGGGAGAGAGATACGAGGCAGAGTGTTCTTTACCATGGGAGGTGTCAGTCAAAACACACACCAACCACAAGCTATCCACTAATATGTCTGGGGAGCACCACCCTAACTGTATAAATCTATTCTGAAAGAACTAAAGCTATTAGCTTGTTAGCAGAGAGACAGATGAACATGACTACTGCCTGGCTTAAGCTTGGAAATAGGGAGAGGAATATGTTTTTGCTTTCATTTGGCAACAGTGAACAGTACTTACTGTTACTCATGGCTAAGAAAACAAGGGCCAAAGATCACTGCCTTGTCATGGACAACTCCCCAAAATGAATATTAAGAACATCAAAAAACAAGCCCTGTAAATCTACAGAGTTTCTTCATAGGACAAATCCAGTGGTTTTCTAAGTAAATTAAACCTAGCGCTAGACTAAAAAACTAGTTTCAGTGGAGAATCTAATCCTCTATAACCAATAAGACATGTGCCATTATTAGTCTTCCCTGAGTGTTTAAATTTGGCAGAGTAACACTCCTAAGTCGTGTGTGTGTGTGTGTCTGATGTGTTCCCAAATGAGGTGTCAACAGATTCTAGACAGAACAGCATGAGTAATAGCAAAGGTAGAAAAAAGAAAGGAAAGCTTAATATACAACACTGTTTGAAGATATGCACATATGAACAACAGGCAAGAAGGGACTAAGCCAGAAAAAAGCTAATTAAACTGCATACTGAATTATGTCCTGTAAGTATAACAATCTTTTCATTTTCAGGCCAGTTTGCAGGAACTCCACACTGAGAAAACTCTTGGGCTATCTAAGGTTGATTTTGGGGCACTTTTCATTTAATCAATGCAAAGTCAATTTTACCAGTCAAATGAATTATTCAACATTCTATGATTGAGTGGGTGGGCTCTTCTGTGTCTGTGACAACCCAATGGAATGCTGCTCCTTGGCAGCTCCATGTGACTGACAAGCTAGCACCACCCGTTTTAGCTTTAAATGGCAGCTAGCCTCTATGTCTTATGTGACTGTAAGGTAGGCAGGCATGTCCCATGTCTTTCAACCACCATATTACACCAACAATAAAGCTGTGAACTTTTGACTGTTGTTGTCACCCTATATAGCTCACACCTTCTCAGCTATGCTGTGGAAACAGACACTTTGCCTAACTATAACTGACAGAAACATACAGGGGGTCGGATTGAACTTAAATGAATGGCAAGGGTCCCAGTTTGACTAGCTTGCTACAATTAGAGTAATAGGGGTTCAGATGAAAGCAGAGGGAACAAAATGTAGGTTATTCGTCAGAAAACTCACCACATAAGGGAAGCCAATCAGATAAATCAACTAACTTTTGATATTTGTAATCATCGGCAATCATCAGCTTCTTTATTGGTCAACTGCAACAGAGGACCAAGCTGGTTTATGGTCCATCACAAATTGATCATGTCATTGTTTTAATGTACCCATTGCCTTGTCCATATTGTAGGCAATTAGTTTTAAACCACTCGTGAAATTATGTAATAGGATTGTCCCTTGTTCAGATAACTAATTGAACATACATGTCAAGGGGAATAAAACTGTCAAGCAAGGGAAATTTCAGTTCTGGAGGGCCACAAGAATTTTCACATAGTTTTGTTAGAGCTTACAAACTGCCACTGGCCACGATATCAGTTTTAAAGGGTCCAAATCATAAATGACCTGCACTGGATTTTTATACTACCTATCCCCACCCTGCTCTCTCTCACCTTCACTCTCACATGTTCAAATGTTAGCGAAGGAGGTAATAAATAAATGTTTTCACATAATTATATCTGTAACACAACAAGTCGGCAGTCCGGACATCACGTTCAGCAATTCCAGAAACAGATGTCGGGCGACCACAGACGGACTCATACATACACTCACCCTGGCTATGCAACAGCATCTTCCTCTCTCACCAACTCTTGTTACGACCATTAATTAAACACTCAGCTAGGGCCTTCTTGATAATGTAAGACCAGTTTAGAGTAGAGCACCGACTTTTATCGTCTTGTCCCTCTTTCACCCTCTCAAGACATCTGTTTTTCTCTGTCCCTTTCCTCTCCATATACATCCACTATATTGCCCCTCGTCTCACAAGGTTTACCTCTCCCAGAAGGACCCACTTGACATGGACTCATGATTCACACTGCAAATTGCTGTTCTCAAAATCCCATCATTATACGTTATGACTTTTACACTCGCTGCATCGACCTAAAAGTGTCCAAGAGAAAAATGGATTTGACCCTGTTACATTTCCAGCCCTGTACAACAAGTTTCTAAAAGTCCTCCACACTAAATTACAATTCTGACAGTAAGTAATGAGACAACATTTTACATGCAATTCAAAACAAACGTCCTTAATACACACCATTCAGGATTCTTTCAAGAGATTTCTACATTTGTGATGGTTTGTGATGAGAGCTATGAATTATCACACATGACAATTTCACATTCCAATACTGGTCACTCTCCAGAGCGTCATGTCCAAGATATTCATAGGTCATTTACCATTATTACTCATAATAATTGGCCTTAGAAAATCTCTGCAAACCTGAGCTACCCCGATGATCTGGTGTGAAATGCAGGAGGACAGTGATTTTTTCATTAAAAGTGAATTTTCTGAGAAACTGTAGTGGGGCTGGCTTCACTGTAAAAATATGAACACATCAGTCTTCTTTCTCTGAGTGTGTGTGGGGGAACCTGATCTCATCACTACAGAGACAAGCTACAGCACTTTGCTCTCTCTCTCTCTCTCTGTCTCTCTCTCTGTCTCTCTCTCTCTCTGTCTGTGTGTGTGTGTGTGCATATGTGTGTGTGTGTGTGTGTGTGTGTGTGTGTGTGTGTGTGAGGAAACCTGACCTCACCTCATCACTACAGAACTGAGCTGCAGCACTTTGGTGTATGTCAGGTTCATAAAGAGCCCAAGACATTCATCTAATCGTCAGTGTTCTGAACTATTGATTTTGCTTGATTATGGACAAGAGGTGCAGTTACCACAGACAAAACAGAGACAGATAGACTGCAGACAGTGGGTAAATTAGAGAGAGAGGGGGCGAGAGAGAAGGCTACAGTAAGAGGCCTGAATGTGAAATGAACCAACCTAACAAGAAGACAGGTTCTACTGGAGTACACTTCCACAAAGGAGGATTACATCATCTTTGCACAGAACAGAATAGGAATATAGTCCCTTGCCACTATAGAGGACACCCATGATGTTGTCCTCACCACACACTTTCATCCACCTTTCACACACCCATACTCACACACCCACACACATACATACAGCACACAATTGAAGCGCACAGAATAAATACAGTATTCACACTCGGTCGCGAGCATCCCTAGAGACCGGCGCTCAAGCTGGCCTTACCACAGATCAGGCTTTCCCAGATACTGGTTGCCCAAGATCCAGCCCACATGTGGCGTTCTACGCCAGCTCGCCTTTCACTTGCCACAGACGCTCAGCTGCTGGATTGATGTGCACCATCTGGAGAGCATCAGGACTACTACCTGGGAGATGCATAGACACACAAAGTAACACACATGCACACACTTGCTCAAGCTAGTGGATATCCCCGTCAAGAAGCAAGTAATGTGTGAACATGTGCATGTTCATTTATAGACACACACACACAGTGCACTTGTGCACATTCACACATGTTCACAAACATACACATACACACACATGCAAAAAAAAGACATGCCAATCAAATAGGATGGGCGTACAAAGTTTATCCAAACAATGTCTGTCTGTGACACTTACCACACTCTCACTGTGACACTTTCTGTGGTCCAACACAAGGTCAGGACGAGGGCTCTGATTAGAAGAGTCCATCTCTCCCAGAACTCAGCAATTCCTCATTACTGGCTACTTTCAAGATCACCAATTATTCCACTGTTCACCTCATCATTACAGTGATAACATATCATTTACATTACAATCAAACCTAAAAAATAGTTGTTTACGTATTTCAACATCTCCACCTCTGTTGCACAACTTCCACCACCCCCATTCTTCAATTGAACATCGTCCTGATGGACACATGGACAGGTTTTTCCTTTTAATACCCTTTACCCCCTGCAGTGTTCCACACACTTTGCTGTCCCAGCCCCAGCTCCCTGATTGGTCATCTCCCTTTCTGTCTCCCTCCTGTCATAATGTTTTTGGTATGTCGGCACGGGTCATTGGCCGAGGCTCTGCACCGCCTGGGTAACAGCATCCCGTGTTGACTGACAGATGGTGATAAATGGCGGCGGCCAAAAACAGCACACGCGGAGAGTCGCCCTTCTGCCCCACCATCCCCCAGTCTCCACCCAGAGGTCAAGGCCCTGTCTGCGGAGAGCGCTGCCGAGACTCCTACACCCCTGCCACAACTGGAGGACCCCTGGGGAGAAGGAGTGTGCGTATTATTCGCTTGAAGTTTGAGATAATGGCTAAAGATGTGTGTAGACAATTCCATGGCTGCTAGAGTAAGTACATTTTACTGACATATATAAAATGGTTGCTAGATTAAGTACATTTTTCTGACATATATAAACACCCATTTGGCTAATAGAAAGCATACGCCCAACAAGTAGCAGGTAAGATCTGTTAAAAAGTGAATTTCAAGGGAAACGGACAAATCTCAAGTGAAATTATTCAGAAGACAAATTATGTAATCCAATGTGCAGAAAATGAACACTCAAACACACACACACACACACACACACACACTTATACTGAATATTCCAGCACAACCCCAAGTCCCCCAATGGTTCTAAACAATTAATCACAGTTTTTCTTGCATTTTAATGACAACTACCAATCCCCCACCCCAAAACCCTCTATCCTACAGACTGAGATGAAAAGCATTTCAATAATGATTCCTGAGCGTAAACCAACTACTCCTCTGACAACACAAAGGCCTCTAGAGCTTAGGCACAAGGGTTTAGTCCTGGGACCTCTATGGAAACTGCTCTGTAACAATGCTTTTTGTGATCTCAGTTTACAAATAAGTGTGAATGTGAGTGAATTGCACCATGCTGGACATCACACTTCTTATAGGTGTCTACTGCCATTGAAAGGCTATGGCAGGTGAAGGGGAGACATTTCACACTGTTGACACAAATTTAAGGGAGCCCAGGAAACTTTATCCTAGTGGCATTAAACAAGTTAGGATGTAGATAAACATATGCACCATCATCGGATCTTTGACTGTGGGAATGAGACCAGTGGCTGGATGATAAATGTGGAGGGTTCAAGTAATTATGATTCCTAGCTAATACAGAAAGTAAAAGAAACACTGGGCTGTTTTCACTCTGTCTAATGCAATTCCATCTGGATGTAAAACACTGTAAACATGATAGAGCCATCAATCTTTTAGCACACACACATACACTCATACGCACATTGTGTGTGCTTTTCTGCACAAAGCAGATGGGCATGCAGGCCGATACAGTTAACACACGCGTGCGCACACAGGCGCATTCAGCCTTTGCTTTTCACACATGCAGAGCATTGCATCCATCATTGCATGAAGAAGACTGGGAAGAAAAAAAAAACCTTCACCCAAAATTCTGAGGCAGCTGTCTTACCATGAGGAAAACCAGAAGAACAAGGGTTCCATCATTTTCACATGCCCCAGCATTCACGTCACAGTCCAGATATGCAGCAAGACAGCAGAAACTAATGCAAGCATTTGTCTGGTGCTGATAACTTTGCTTTACGAAGCACTGGCAAGCACACTGCAGACACAAAGCATGTGGGAGAGTGATGAACCAAGCAAATGTGAGAACTGATGGATGGTGACAGCAAAAGATGGGAATTTAAACATCGTGCATTCAAGATCCTGAGTGTGTGTGTAGTCAATGGAGAAGACCAAATTATCCTTGTTCTATCCGAAATAAACACATTTTGCTAACACTCATTCATGATTCTTACTCAACTGTATTCCTTTTAAATAAACTTTAAAAATAATATTTTTCTGGTCCTCAGTGTTAAAGTTAAGATTGTAATGACATTTTGTTATCATGGCTCAAATGCATAATAAGATTCATAAGGTAATAAGACATTGTGTAAAAATATGACATCATATGCTGAAGGGCAAGAATGTAAGTATGTTCATATTGTGGTCATATATGTGAAATATGTTCAAGTTCAAGACGCTCCATATGCAACAGACAAAGATGAGCAGTGAAAGCAAATGTCTGCGTGGGTCTACAGACAGGAAGAGTCTCTGCTTAGTGCTGGTAAACCTTCTGTCACAGACAAGTCCAACCACACAAACTTCACACTGTCTGCCCACAAGGCCTTTGCGTTGAAGCGCCAGACAATAGAGAATCGTTTTTGCCTGGAATGGACCCCATCTTCTCTCAGGTGATGAAGTTCTTGGTCCTCTGGCTCAAATACAGCAACCGGCACATTACAAAGCCACACCCACCCACCCACACACCCACACACACAGAGACTCATCTAGGGAGTTTAGATGTCTTTCTCCTCCCAAGTGGATGCCCCCAAATGCTAAGAGGGTAAACATGTCAGGAGTGTGTGGAATATATATTGGCAGGAAGTGGATGGATAAAAACAGAGGAAAGGGAGCAAAAAGCACTTTAATGGATAAGATGATGAAAACCAAGAAGACCACTGAGAAAGACAGAAACGGAGAGAATGAGATGGTAAAAAAGCAAAAAGAAATGAAGAGACAGAGACAGACAGGGAGATGGAGAGAGCAAGAGAGAGAAAGGAAAGGGGGGTGTGAGACAGTAGGGTCTCTATATTTAGCTGTGCTGCTGTCACCTTCACTCTCCCTCTATGGAGCGCTCACACGGTGACAGCTCAGATCCAGCAAAGCAACACAGGATCCTTAGATGCACCACCGCCTTGAAACATGCAACACAATGAAAGGATTTGATGCAGACACGCACACACACATGCGCCTGTACTTGCACACACATGCATGAACGCACACGCACACTCACACACAACACAAGAACAAATTCATACATACACACACACACACACACACACACCGCAAATTTGATCATGAAGATGAAAAATCCCAAGTTAGATTATAAGGACCTTAAAGTAAAATCTGACTGAATAACATAAGAAAAATGAGCAGATCAGACTCCTCCCCCATCCACCCCTGCCCCCCACTCACATACAACTTAAGTGATTCGTATGGAGGGAGACTCTAGTAGGGTCAGCAGGCTAAGTTTATTATGCTGCCAAGAGCTCCATTAGAGTGCAGCCCAGGGTACGACCCCTGAAAAATGTGCAGAGATGCCTCCCAACTCCCATGGTTATTAATATCGCTCAGTCACATTTCTGTGGTTGCAGCTACAAAGCAAGAATGCAACTGGGCTTGTAAGTGGAGCTTAATAATGGGCAATCACGATGTCACTTGGAGACAAATACGTGCGGTTCAAATGCAAAATGGTTCTAGAGGGTATAGCAAAAGGCTTCCATAGGATCATACAGATCTTTTTCGGAGAGCCAGACAGCAACTGAGACAGAGGGACAGGTAGAGATAGGGTGGCCTGCAGAAAGATGCATGCATGCACACACATATGCACACACCTGCACGCATACACGCACAACACACACCCTCTCTCCCAAGGTAAACCCACCATTCCATCATCATTAACGCACTCAAAACGCCTTGAAACTATTTCTTCTTTATCTTCCTCCTTCAACTAGGAGCAAACGCAACCTTAGGGCCAAATCAATTTCCATAAAAATAACCATTACAACAGGCCAATTAAGAGAAGATAGCAGGAATGCAGCAAAACACTTCTATTAGTTTAAGAGACAGAACCAGCAACCACCACCCTCAGGTATGCATTTCAGTCTCTATGGCTGCTCAGAACAAACAGAGAAGTGAATTATGCCCAAAAGCATTTTAATATATGACAAATTAGGATAATTGGAGAGGTGAATGTGTGAAGGACACAGCCACTGCCACCTTGAACCTCCTGTCCAATGTGTTCCAAGCAGACACTGAGAAGAGGGAGAAGCAGAGGATGAAATTTCTAAATAATGTTTTGATTCTGTCTCAGTTAATTGCGCAAGGGAGTGCCTGGATAGCTAATTTTCCATGTTTCAGGCTTTCTCAGGCCAGGACCAATTATGGCTCCAGGTGCTTCACTGAAAAACCCACACAGGAAAAGGGGGGGAGAAGACACACTAAGCATTTTGGAATTGAGTCGTTGTGCACAAATTGGATCCCACACAGCAAGGGCAATTAACACTGACAGTGACCTGGTTGTGGGGGGGTCAGAATCCCAGCTCCTGCCATACAGGCTTTAATTAGGGCTCGTCTGGGCCGATAAATAGGTGGCCCCCAATTTAAACACAGACACAGTGACCTGATGGGGTCACGGATGTAAACTGTGGACACCAATTTCAAATACACATGCATGCGCATAGACATACCCACACACACCCATAAATGCACGCGCGCAAACACACACACACACACACACACAGACAGACAGACAGACAGACAGACAGACACAGGGCCCTGATGGAGTCACAGATGTAAACCACAGGTGGTGGATGCTACCTAAGCCTATTAAGGCTCTATACTGCTGTGGGACACTAAATCATTCATTCAGTCTGCTGAGAGACCCGCAAGCCTTACTGCACTGACAATAGAAAGCAGCACATTAAAACCCAGAATAATTTTTGATATTATATGGGCCTTGAAATCAAAAAGCCACCATACAAGTTCACATGGTTGGACACAGACTAACAAGTCTTAAATCTGTCCCTAATAACCCTTCAGCCATAGCATTTCATTTCCCCAGGCCCTAATGATAAGTTGGTTCTGACAGGAATCTATAAATCTATAATCAGGCCTTATCTGCCTGCACCATATGTCAGTGGGATCACTCACGCTCTCTCTCACACACACACACACACACACACACACACACACACACACACACAGAAACATGAACACAAAGCTCAACGGTACCCACATGTTAACACTAAAAACACTCCTAAAGTGTTCTGGTCGAAACACACATTCAGGTCCTCTCTTGTGTGTCTGGACATGGCTGTGTGACATGTGGTGTCTGTGACCACACCTCCTTTCCTGGCGGGCCCGTGTATGACGGAGTCTTCTCTCACACCCCTGCACCACGCCTGCCTCAACAATCCCACACCTTAAAGGAACAAAAGGGGCCTTCATGCTGAGCCAGAACACTTGAGCAGGCTCAGACTGCTCGGCACATTAAGAGCTCAAACTGGAGAATCCAGGCAGAAGAGTGCTTATGAAAGCATGTGCGGCGAATGAGGCTTTAATGACGCTAAGCTACATGCTGCCATGGCTATGGCAGGGCTCGTCTGCGAGAATCTCAGCGCTGCCCACCCCAGGAATCCATCCGCCCCGGGAACCTGCTTCAGAAAAGAACTGGAAGTCGGCTGCCACCCCGAGATTTTGATGATGGAATTCTAATTAAAACAACGTGTGTAAGCGCTGCTTGAAACACACGCGTGCACTCTCACAGGCACAGACGCACGCACGGATCATTCCTTTCACCACGTTCTTGAATCTGCCTTGGGTGTTTTCCTAAGCACAGAACAGGGACATGATATGCAGAAACATGTCCATTAATCCACTGCTGTGTCAAAAGCTTGCTCTTACGTTGAGGCTCACGGACTCCCGAAGGACGAACGGAGCTCACAGTTCCAAGAAAGTCCTCCGGGCTGCCTTTTAGCATGGAAATCTCCAGACTTTCAGAGACGCAGAAAAGAGGGTTTGTGGGACAAAGGAGTGGAGAGTGATAGAACAGACAGAGACAGACAGAAAGGGAGAGAGAGTCAGAGGGAGAGAGAGAGAGAGAGAGAATGCCTAGAGAAGCAGGGACAAGAGGAAAGGAAAATAGACAGCAAAATAAACCAACACAAACTATACAAGGACATACATGAAATTAAAAACTCCAAGTGATGGCACGTGCGCACACTGAACAGGAGCTGCATGAGAGACCCCCATAATAACTCATCATCCCTAATAGGAGTACTAGACCTTGAGCTCCACACAGGATTTATCTTGGCTTTCAGGGATGTGCCCCTGGCTGAGACACATGGGAATGTTGAAGGGGCCAACTAAGACATCGGTATCTCCACCCTCTTAACTCGCCGACACCACCAGCAACAGCCAAGTCCTCCCCCGGATCTGAAAACTGACTCGGCCTGGCAAAGAGCTTCCCCCTCCACACACACACACACACACACACACACACACACACACACACACACACACAAACGTGTGTGTGTGTTTGCACATGATGGTGCATGATAGCGTACGTATGAGCAGAAGATCGAGGTGAATGCATGCCAGTATGAGACATGCATGTTTGTCTGTGTGTTTTACACTTTAATAGCTGAGGAATCTTAAACATAATCAATTAAAAACCCCTTGTGTCCTATTCTGTTATTTTCTTAATGGAAGCCCTGATTCAGCTTCAACTCTTTAAATCAAATAAAAATTCTCATGCAACGACTAATAACATGTCTGTTGATTGTTTCACACAAGGTCTGGTAGCTGCTCGGGACTTCATAGCAAACAATGACTTACAGCCAAACACACCACAACTGCCCTACACTCGTGTAAAAGAGTGATCAGGAAGTGTTATAGAGTCTAGATTAACTACAGCTATGACCGCAACACTTCAGAACACTAAAGAAGATAAGAACACTAAAGAAGATAGGTCCTTTTTTGGCTAAACTGGAATAATAATTGTAATTGGTGTTTGCTTACATAAAAATAAATGAATGAATGCAAAATAGCAGCCAAGAAAAAAATGTCTGACCCTCTCTCTCTCTCTATCACTATATATATGAAAATATCGCTATATACAGATGAAAGTGTGTGTGCGTGCGTGTGTATAATATATTATATATATATACACACACACACACACACACACACACACACACACACACACTTTTATCTGATGGTTTCTTAATGTTTTTCAGACATCTTTCAGTGAGACTGGTAAGCCAGACAGCACTAAAAACCATACCTTACAAGAAGCCCTCTGACTCTCTCATATCAGCAATCATTTAGATCTGCCTCCTTTTGTAACAGTACAATTCAGTGAAAATCTCCAGACATCTTATGCAAGAAAGTCATCATCACCAAAGCCAAGCTGAATTGCCCCTTGTGAATATGTAAGTAGTGGGTCCTTCTGTGTGTATTTTGGCACACAAATTGGTTAAATGGTCTATACCTTCACTTTCTGTGTTGACTGACAAATTAAGCAGAACTGAATAAGCAGGAATATGACATAGAAAGCCTGAAAAACAACCTAAGGCCAATAATAGAAGAATGTTAGCCATTACCAGACTGAAAAGCAATAAAAAAGACTAACAGCTCTAATGCCTTTTGAAGTGAACGTTGCACGTGGCCTGTTATGGCAGCTGCTTGATTTTGAATGCATTTCATCAAGCTTACAGAGAGAACAACTTCCATACAGGATCTGCTTTTTACCACAGCTAGAAAAGACTATATTCAACAGAAAAGGCTTGTAGCTCTAATGTCGTTTGAAGTGAATGCTCCATGTTGACCTGTTTTAACAGCTGATCAACAATTTCTGTGATTTCATTTTATTTGAAATTTCCTTTATGCTTTCCTTTGTGCTGGGACTGCAGAACCTTTAATAGCATCTAGTAATATTGGAGCCTTCATGAATCTAAATTAAGATCAATCAAGTTATATTGTACTTAAAAAGTGTCTATAAGAAGAAGCCTATGAGAGTCACAACATAAAGCGCAAATACCAAATAAATAAATAAATAAATAAATAAATAAAATAAAATAAAATAAAAAAAGTCTGACCACTCCTCCAAACGTCGTGTTAAAAATACAATTAAATAAGTTCTGTTAAATGAGCCGTTCTTCAGCATGAGCAAAAGTCGGGGCAGCAGCCTGAACATTTTTTATTAGCTCGGAAAGCTGTAACAGACAGGTAAACTCAGCACTTTACCCCAACCCAAATAATTCTAAACACCATTAGAGTGGAAGTCTCGAAACACAGAAATACCAGCCTTGGAAATGGAGCCTAACCATAATGTTAGTGCTACGGAACGTATAGCCTGCACACGTGTGCGGCGTTTTCCAGACAGAACCATGTTAAGTAAGATTCAGTAGTAGTGGGGCCTGAAAAGAGGGCTAATAACGTAGGCCTGTGTTTCAACCCGTCTCGTCGTTTGCCAGAAGGCAAGTCTATACTATGGGATCATACCACAGATATGAACAGGAAACCACTGAGTCTGGCGGCATACTCAGAGGCCAAAACCATCTCAACAACTTCCAGTATGAGAAAGTCATAAATCAAAATCGCCCAAAGATAGAGGAATCTGAGCGGATCTGTGGTAAGCGACGGGTATTTCTTACCTTTGAAGGACAGGTAAACGCGGGGAGCGGATAGAGGCGTGAGAGAGGAAGGAGGGTTGCATCGGACTGAAACGTCTGATGACAGAAAGACCAGAAAGGTCCCTAACAGCAAACTCCTCGTCCTCTGCATGGTCATTCTGTCCAAGCGCACACGGGAGTGCAGGAACAACCCTACATAGAGAAAAAAGGACGGAACAATTAAACAGGCTGAATGACTTCATGAAAACTTTAATTATCCACCTTCTTTGGACTAAAGTTTATTCAATCTTTTGCTCAACCCGGTATAAATTCTTACGCCGTTGCAAGAGCCACAGCAGACACGCAAATCCCTGACCCATACAGCCTAAGACACCACGGGACCTGTATTTGCGCACCCATAATTGATGCGCAACGGTAACTGAATTTCAGTGGCCTCTTGTAAGATCGTCCTTGGAGTGCTTAGCAATATTTTGTAGTAGTTGTTGCCAGTGTGTTTACCAAGGCTGGCCACGTATAATACCTCGAGATTAAGTTTTTGCGTGCTTTCGATATGTAGAACACGCTTCCATAGCCGACACATTCTTGATGTTCTACGACTGATGCGCTGCAGCGAACGCATAATCACTGATCTTCTTAAAATAAACAGCCTATAGAAAATCCAAATGACAAACTCCACCATCGTCTAGCATCTGCACGTTTAGTCACTAAGTTCGGAGGTGCCTTTTTGGAATAATAACTTGTATATTGTTTAAAGAAACAAGTATGTGATGATAAAATATCCCCCGTATAGTGAGCACAATTCTAAAACAGACCACTGTAACATTTATAAGATATTCCATTCTCTGCTCTACGTAGTTCCAGACAGCATTGAATAACATCGGAATTCACCTGAAAATTATCCGAAGTTTATCCAAATATTAAAACCATTTAGAATCCAATGATCAATATTCCCTTGGAACGCACCCTGTTTTCCAGTCAAAAGTAAGGTGTCCGTCACAGGCAGTACGCGTCCGCAAAGTCGCTCTCTCCTACACCCAAACACTTTTACTCTCGCTGCCAGTTGCGGGTGAAATCCAAAGATTTAAACGAAGTATGCACAAAACGCGATGTAGCGCAGTTCGTTTCATTTGCAACAGAGAAAGGCGCAGCTCTCTCGAGGTCCACTGCCTAGGGAAGTATGTTGGCAGGTGGATGCTGCGCGGTTGTCCCCAAGTGCGTTACTCCCCCTGGGCGGAGACTTACCTTAAAAGTAACACCCATTTAAATATCACAATGAAACAATTAGTGATCGTAAAATCAGAAGCCACATTCAAAACATAAACGCGAGATAATTGCGATACGGTCGCAGAGAGTTTATCTACAGCAACAGCACAATCCGGCGATCGTGGCCCGATGACACGCGAGTCTTCAGTGACAAGGAAACCTCGCCATCTGTCTTTCTCATCGCGCACTCGCTTTGGGCGACGCCCACGCGTTGCTCTCCCTCTGAATAGTACGGCTTTATGTTTAAAAGCATAATTCCTAACAGCAGACTACTGTGGCTAGTAACAGGCAGCAATAATTACGATGTCCAGTATTCATTTGTCACACACAGGCAAGTTCCAGGATAACAAATCACAGGAGACAATTAAAACTGTCTATGAATATTTTGTGTGAAGCGTATGATGCCTAATTTGAGCGCCTGATCAGTTTGTATGGAAGGGAGCCAACAGTATTACGGAAAATACTTTGTCCAACAATTCGGGGCGCAATACAAGACCTCAAGGCAGCTCAACATTTAGATAATTTCTGTTTGCAGTGCAAAACCATTTTACAATTTTTTATTTTTAACGACAATCTGACACGTGCCTCGGTAGATTCTGCCATAAATTATTTTCGACTGATGGCACAGCCAAAAATGCTCCGTAAGTTCGGCGAACCAAATCTTATGAGGAATGAGAAATGTTTTATTTCCTACTTGCAGGTAAATGCGAAGCACAGCGTTAGTCGAAGTTTTCTGTTGCATCTTAGTTATAACTCAGTAGACACTGCGCTGTTTTGTTTGTTTTCGCAGAGATTTCAAGTTGATTTTATTTTCATTTCATTATGGTCTCAAAGCCCCACGCTGTTTTTGCGCATCGGCGAAGCAGAGCCCCAGCGTCAAAGTGTTGTGTAGACTGCGCGCGTGTGTGTCTACGCCGACAGCGCAACTTGATGCTTTACCAGGGCAGGTTTGTGCGAGCAGCTCATGCCTATCCAAAGGGGTGTCAGGCAAAGCATTTGTTGGGTTGGATTAACTAAATCACACACACACACACACACACACACACACACACACACACACACACAGAGAGAGAGAGAGAGAGAGAACGAGAGAACAGGGGAAAGATCTAGTGCAAGATCTTGCTTGCTTGTTCATGTAAAGTATCATTTAATCAGAGAGAGAGAGAGAGAAATATTTATTTTCCAAGTTGAGGGTGTGTGTGTATCACAGTGCTCATTTGATCCATTAAAGCTCCTTTTGAGTGCAGTTTGTCTGTATCTGATGTAGCTAAAGCACTTTCCTCTTAGCTATACAAATCTTACCATCCACAAAAGAAAAACAATGAAGTTCTCATTCATTGTTTTTCTTTTCATGGCATTGAAACATTATCATGTTCTAACATGCGTGTGTGAGCACTTATAGTCACAACTTACAATTATTTAAACTATGCTTTAGCAAGTAATAAAAATGTATATAAAAAATCCTGCTTTAAATTAACCACAAAAGAGGTGTAAGTCAATCAGAATATTCTTGACTTTGACATCTGATCTCTGTCCTTTTGAAGCTGGATGTCTGTGCATGTGTGTGTGTCTCTCTCTCTCAGATAAGAGAGAATTGAATAAAAGCCAAGACATAGATAAGATGAGGGGTGTCCTTTCTTTCAACAGCTAAGTGTCTGATGGCATTGTATATGTGTGTGCAAGAGAGGCTAAAGAAAAGCAACAGAAGTCCTCATGAGCAAAGCCTTGCAATTCGCCCGTGTTTCAAATGCCCTGGTAGTGATGAGCCATCAGAGCAATCAAAAAAATATCTCCGCATGAGATCAGACTGAACTGGAGACAGAGCTGCCCCACTGTGCCTGTGCAAGTGAGAACATCTCTGCTGTGCTGCAGTGTGCGCAGTGTACCAACTCTGTCAAGGCACACGCACACAACAGGTGTGAAACACGGAGACGGCGACACTCAGAATCAGAGCAGCCTTGATCTTCACACGCCAGCCGAGGCAATTACCACCCAGAGCTCACTAAAGTATCTCATTATCTTGGTACCACTTTTCAACCATCTCTCTGCTAAAGGAGAATAGGGATCCATTTAAGAGCTGGTCAGTGTCTGTTTTACACTCACTTAACTATAGATGACCTGACTGTATGAGAAGACTTCAAATCAGACATTCAAGCTGTACTGTATCTATGTAATTTCTTTTTGTAGGACGTATATCTATATGTGACATTATGTGTGACATCTTGTCATACATTCCCTGTATATATGTGACATCTTGTTATGTACCTGTATAATCTTTATTGGTGATAGGTCAAGTATAATAAGGGCAGTGCAGAAATGCAGACTGCTCAACAAGTTCTTTTTAAAATAAGTGAATCATGTTCCACCCCCCCCCGCCAACTCTCCAAAATCCAATTTACAATCTTTATCTTTTGGATGACAATCTAGCCAGATGCTGTACAATTTAGATTGAATCCAAATGGGGCTTAAGGTGAGAGAGATTTCTGCCCCTCCCCCAAATCTGGAAGAAATTACATTTGACAGTAAGTGCAACCCCATAAGTGGGTTCCTACTTCTTCAGATCACTCTGGTCCAAGGATTGCTTAAGCGGGTGGGAAAGGCAATGGATCCAGAGGAGGAATCTTTATTAGCCGGGAGACAGTTCTACCGTTAAACTGTCGGAAAGTGAAGGCTCATTGGAAAAGACTGTAGTCTTTTGTGGGTTCCACCAAAATTAGGTTGGAGGAAGAGTGTGACAGAACAGAGTAGAGGGAGCTTGTGGTGTGCCAAAGACCAGCAACAGTTTTATTGGTTGGTACTGATTTGGGAGGTAACCTGCCTGTGCTCACAAAATACAACTTCTAAACTGATTGGCTCAACATTGTCAGCTGTAGGCAGTGGATATTGCATATGTAGAACATGCACACAGGAACACAATCAGGATCCTAGCCCTCTGAATGATTTGTATCAGTCATGGACGTACACAAATTCAGAAAATATTTCCCTAGGGTATACAGCAGTACTACCAACCAACAAAATGCTCCATAGTCCCACATTAAGATGAACTCTGTAAGGGCACTAATTTTCAATCAAGGTCAAGTGACTTTGAGGGCAATGGTGAATGTGGTGCATGACTTTACAGTTAATGACTTTACAGTTGATGAATTTCCCCGAGATCATATGGCATGCAGAGTGAAGTCAATGACTGTAACAGACCTGTGTGGTCATTTGTAACAATGTGTGACAGGCAAGACCACTGTTAGCTTCACCACAAGCACAAGGGCTAAGGTTAATAATAGTGGGCAGACTCGTATGCGATTTATGGTCTCTTAAATCTAGCTCGCCTTTAAACTTGTAGACAGTGAGTTGAGAATTTCTAAAGGCGTGAGACACATGATGGTCACTATACTGTATTCTGTAAGAGAGGTAGTTTTGAACATTCAGTTTTAATGCCATTGTAGGGGAGGGCTGAGAAAAGCTTGCCCAAGGGGATAGTATTAACAGGGCTGTGTAAGGGCTGTGCATTCAAATAGCCTGCACCTTATCAGATGCAGGCTACTTCAATCATTCAATTAATTTGGTAAATTTTAATATTTAAAGGTGATTTATTTCCTGCCCAAATATGGGCTAACATTTGATTATATGCACACACGCACGCACACACACACACACACACACACACACACACACACACACACACACACACACACACACACACACACACAGACACACAGACACAAGCAGATCGCCTCTGGTGAATTTAATGATAGGACATGTGCTCATTCCTCAACGGCAATGCGGAGCCGCTACCTTTCCGTGTGATAAGACGTTAAAAAATTCACAGCCTCCGCTGCTACTTTCACCACGGCAACCCAATGTTCATTAGCATTTAAATGGGAAAAAGATAACACAGCAGTTAGCTCTAAGTCGTACCTTCCGCACTGAGCCAGCAAACTTCAGCAGGACTTCTTTTTCTCTTATGAAAGTCCTCTTTCCAACAGCTGTCTCACATACCCCTGAGAGAAGACCACATCCACTCCCTGTAGCCATCTGGCATCACAAAGGATCCTATGATATAATCACATTATCAAGGTAAGTCTTGCAATAGATATGTGTGGGCACATTTAATGCTGGATGCAGGGAAACGGTTTCAGACCTTGTTATAAAGCAACAGTGCATCTGCATTAAGGTACTTGTGCAGATTTTTAGGAGTAAGAAGCATGGGGCAGTATGTGTCCTTAAGCCACTGACCTTGTCTCACTGACTAGACAGAAGGCGGGAGCTGTTGCCAGATAGAGATGTTGAGTTATTTTTTTTGCTATGTGCTCCAATGACCTCTATACCACTTTAAAAGTGACAATGAGTCATTAAAGAACTTCTGAAGTGGGCTGAGGGACATATAATGCCGGGCCTTTTGAATTATGTGGCTTTGCATGCACATTTTACATTTACATTTGTGGCATTTAGCAGACACTCTTATCCAGATCGACTCACAAAAGTGCTTTAGTAGTCTTACTCAGAAAAGTATTTTTACCTAGCATGCTTGTGCTGATCCTTCCACAGCTTTCAGTACTGGTCTGTCTTTGTCTTTTGTTGGTCTCTGTTATTGCAAGATTTGCATCTCATGTAGAAGGACCTGGATACCTAGATACAGGGTTGGGTTGCCCCAGTCTGAACAAAAAGAGGGTGAAACTTGTGCAGTATTGACTCTTGTAATAAAGTGCCTATGCAGAGTAAGTCTCCTGTAGAGATTAATTCATGTTTGATGATAAAATGAAAGTATTTCCAATAGCATTTGAGAACTCCACCTCAGGCCATGGTCATCAATAAAAACACTGAATTTAAATCATCTTGTTTTTTTCCCCCTTGATCAGGTATATTTACCACAGCAAACCAATGAGAATGAATCCATAGAAGTGGCTTGCTCACAGTCTTCCCAAAGCAGGTAGCATGAGACTCCCAATTTCTCAGATTTTCTGGGTTTGGAGATTGCAAGCAGTTAGCCGGTCCTATGACTTGCAAGCAGAATATGACCAGCACATAGCAAGTAAGAAGTTGTATATTCACTCTTGACACATGAGAACTGTGTTTGATCCCTGGTCATTACGGAAAAGTAACCTGAATTACTGCACCATTAAAGCTAATATGATTTTGAGGGAATACAACTGATGTCTGTATTACCTCTGGCTTATCAGCCATATTTTGTAATATGTTTATTGTATTCTGGATGGTTTGGGGGTTGTTATTTCTGTTTCACTTGAGATCTGTTGAATATCACAAAGGGATTTTACATGGCAGTGGAATATACTGTTTATGTGTAGCAACAATGGAATGGAAGTCAAACGAAGCGATGCTTTTTCCTCCAGAAGCGATGAGCCTTATTGCGGCAGTCACATATGGATGTAATCACAGTATATTTGAAACGGGTGTCTCGAGAGCAAAAACAATGGCTTCGTTTTCAAAATGCCCCGGCATCCGTCTTATAGGAACGCTCTTCTCACAAGTGTGGCCGGCTGGGTTGTGTAATCTTATTCCTGTCAAAGCTGGCTGCTTCAACCCCAAGTCAAACCCTGTTACGGCTCGTTGTCCCCCCAGAAAACCACAGATGGGCCCCTATTTGGACCAGAAACTGAGTGTGTAGTGAGCAGACATGTTCTACATCCAAGCTGTAGACGCCATGAACAGAATATCACACTGTAATGACGTGGGAAATGGACTGGAGCCGAGAAGGAGTCCACTGAGTTAAACCCAGGGTTTAAGAATCAGAAAAATATGGTTATATCATTTGGCTCCATGGGGGTGGACGGGTGTGGGTTTAGTGGTCCCTGTTCAGTTGGGATCATATGAATAAAATTTGACAAGTTGTTAAGCGAGGAAACACTGGCAGCACAGTGTATATGAACTCATATTATATAGTACAGCACATTATAGATTTAAATGCATTGAAGTGATAGGATACAGGATACAGGAAGGTAGAAAATCACCTAGATTCTTCACATAGGACATGCGCTCCATGTAACTAAAACTCAGCTTACTCTTTATTTGGATGGTCCCATACTAATACTTTACAGATGCTTAGAGCAAACAATCTATCTAAGATACATGTGATCTTTGATTATCACTACAATTTAAAACTAAGTTCATGGTGCAGATGTTTACAGAGGTTATGAAGAAGTTAAGCTACTGAATATTAATGACCATTTAGCAGAAAGTGTTCTAAACCATCTGCACAATTTACACTAAACTATTCAGGACTAGCAAAACCTGTGTTGTGGTGGTATAATATTGTAATATCATATTACAATTACAAATGATGAAAATATATGGTCAACTCTTAAAGGGGTCCATTGGTAAAATTTACTTAATATTCTCTTCAATCCTTTTGCTGTCCCATTTCAATATTCAGTTATTCTGTTAGCCTCTTGAATCTCTGTGAATGAAGTCACATGACACAGGCTTTCACACCACCTGTTAGGAAACAGAACACAAAGGCAGAGAGATGACAGAGTATGAAGTTTAATGAGCTTAAACAGGAATCAGAGCATCGAACTAAAAAGTTTGTGTCTGTTGGAACGAAGAGCACACATCCGTGGGAGTATGATGGGTATGATATATCTGAAACAGCTTTTAGCTGATTGTCCTGAAGGGAACTGCACTACATGCATCCTTCTGAAAGGAATCCTTCCTTTGCCTCATACACTACCCAAAATGTTTTCTTACAAGAGTCTAAATTTTTCTTTTCAGTCTTCATCTTCTTATTCTTTCTTCTTTCTCTTGCTCCCTTCAATTTCTAATACATTCTGCTTTATCAGAAGCGTTATTAAGAAATTTCTTTTTGGAAATATTTGCATCATGTTCCGTTCCATGACTGATTACAGACTGCAGGTGACATGATGAATTTCAGCGTATATCTGTGTGAAGTTAAACAAACTGACATAGTTTGCTTCATACAGCTGTGCATGAATGTTCCATTAGAATTCACAGTATCACACAATCCCTCCCTAGATGTTAGCTAGGGGTGTGTGTGTGTGTGTGTGTGTGTGTGTGTGTGTGTGTGTGTGTGTGTGTGTGTGTGTGTGTGTGTGTGTGTGTGTGTGTGTGTGTGTGTGTGTGTGAGCGTGCATGTGTATGCATGCATGGATATATGCAGGCTTGTTAGCGATAGGATTATATAGGCTGCTCTGTCAAAAAAAATATCAAACAACATGTGGCTCTGATATTACAATGGTGTTACCACTGCCCTTCAACTAATCATGAAGGAATGTCTCTGATTGGTTTAAATGTGTTCCACATCTTCTCCTTTAGAAACAATCACAAAAAACACAAGCCTCTATGCAACTTTTGCTCAAAGAAAACTGTTCCTTCACTAAATCGATGGTCTTATAGCTAGATTTCATAGTTCTTTCAAAGCAATACTGATGACATAAGCATTTATTTATGTTTAAAAGCTGAAGACCATTGGGATATTTCCCAGGAGTACACAAACATCTGCTGACTAGTACAATATGAGCTCTTAGATTTTAATACATCATTTCAAGTATGCAAGTTCTGTGGATAAATTATTTCAATTTATTTACTAACAGGAGGGCATTAAGTCCCAGCCCAGCCTATAACACTGAAAATAGGTTTTGTCACTGGGTGTAGACAAAACAGTGTAAACAAAGTCAGCAATATATTTTTAGAACACATGCACTTCTGAAGCAATCAAATCTACTTACCTCTGTGCAAACTGCATATACAAATTACAATTTTCTGTAAGCACCTGATGATGCACAGACAAAAAGTGTCTCTGTATGCTGCCTGGGAAACGTGAACATAAATGTCCCTTTGTCCTTATCCCTATTCCTGGTCTGTCTTTCCTCATTGTGGTTAAAGGTTTGACCCAAAATATTAGCACTACAAACAATGAGTGAAATATTTCTTATTGTATTCCTGCAGTAATAAGACAGCAGTTTTTGTTAAATGATTCATTTACATTCTCTTTTTTCCTTTGATTACTTCCCTCCTGCTGTTCTGCACTTTCTGTCTCCATGTGTGTATGTGTGTGCAGTGTTTGTGTGAGTGTGTGCATGTTTTTTTTTCTTTGTGTGTGTGTGTGTGTGTGTGTGTGTGTGTGTGTGTGTGAGTGTGTGAGTGGCCTAATCAATCAGTTGCTCCCCAGTGTGCTAACTTCAGTGTTAGATGAACTCTCTCATTAGAAATTCATCTGCTCGTCTGGTTGAAAATTAGCATGTTACTTTTAAAAAACAGGACCATGCATGCACCCATCACCAGTGAAAGACATTCATAATTCATATATATTACAGATTTCCCCAACTAAGATTTTCAAAACAGCTCCCTTAAACATTTTTACTTGTTGAAAAACACAGGTTTTGTGTTCAGTGTCACCTATGTCACTGCTTAAAACAAACAAACAAATGTGTTACCATTTTAGTATTTTGAAAACTTTTGACAGTTTTGGCAGTTAACAGGCCAAAAAGTGTACAGTAGTATAAGCAAACCTACAGGCCATACACCTTGAACTAAAATTGTACATCTTGAGTGTGCACACGCATGCGCGTGCACACAAACACACACACACACACACACACACACACACACACACACACACACACACACACACACATATTTGCCCACACATGCCCACAGATACACACAGACACATATGCATGCAAATGCGCGCACACACACACACACACACACATATGCCCACACATGCCCACAGATACACACAGCATGCAAATGCGCACACACACACACACACACACACACACACACACACTCACAGATCAGTTAGTACACACACAGCCTGTACTGGTGTTAGTACTGAGCTCCTTAATAAAAGGCCATAGGTCACTTTTTGATAGACAGCGAAGAATCACCAGATTAGCATTACACAGTGCTCAAAGCTTCCACCCTCCTTCTGCCCTCCCAAGAGGAAACAGCAGGTTTCCTCTGCCACCTCAACTTCTCCCCCACACCATTATACATTAACTCTACCACATAATGGAAACACTAGACAAGCGTATTAGCAAATATGCTTTATTTTGACCTATATCCTGTCGTTTGCAGCTAATCTAAATCCTATTTGTCCTTAAGTTGCTGCTGTTCCTCAGGAAAAACTTGATTAACTCTACATTGCCAAAAGAAGAAAGTGTACAGAAGAGGTTACAGATATTCATAATGTGTTGGCATGGTCACATGTTCTAGAAGAAAAGGTGACTAAACCTGAAGTCTTGCTCTTTGCTATTTGTGAGATGTTATTTCAATTTACAAGGTTAGCTATACATGAGGTGCTTTTCTCACTTTGAACACTCTTAATCTTTATACACGTCTCCTTTTCCTCTCTCTCTCTCTCTTTCTCTCTCTCTCTCACACACACACACACACACATACACTATCATGTGTACTTACCTCTAACACTCAACTTCTCTCTCACCCTTTCTTTCTTCATTGTACTGTGATGTCTGAGTGAGCAGCTCTCTAACAATAGCCCTGACACCTATAATATTTGAATTCCATTTTTACAGATGTTCTATGGAAGCATAATCCATAACATACACTACGTTTGATTGGCACCTAGAGAGAGAAACGTGATAGGATCATTTGGCCAGGAAGAGGAGACGTCAAAAATATTCTGGAGGGACTAGATGCAAGTCTTCTTACAGTGAACCTTTATGGTGTCTTCTGAGCTCTCTTGCGTACCCTAAAATCTGAAATGTCTGTCCCTATAGCATCATGGTTAAACAGCTACTATATTAGTAGAGTGCAATGTTTTTCTCTGTCTCACATGCCTCTAGCAGTTAAGAGATTCCTTTTTACTGGGCCCTGAAGAGAATTGTGGGAAATGAGATGGCACTCTCTTCAAAACCGAGAAGGCCTTCTTCTCAGCCATGGCACATTTGAAGGGGTGCGTGTATGTGTGTGGGTTGTGAGGGTGTGTAATTCAGACAGAACCCAGTTTATTCACTATTGAGGTTTTGTTTTATCCACAGCAAGAAAAAAGGTCTGTGAGCAGAAGATGAGGCAACAGTTCTATCTCAGTATGAAAGAAAAGATACAGTATGCTCTAACCAGACAAAGAATCAAATTGGGCATTAAATACAATGCATCAACCAAATATTCACCATTTGCAGTGTTGCCTTGTAAAGCAGTGTAAAGTGACATTGTAAAAAACATGACCAGCAACAACATAGCTCAGTTTCAATAACTTGGAGAACCAAAGGAGCTACAAAACTTTTCAACACATTTTTTGAGGGGTCTGGAGTGCTTCGAAATGATGACTTGAACATTTCAAAATGGATATAAGTTATATAATAAAAAACAAAGTCTGTCCCCACCCCCTCTCTCTCCCCTTATCTCTCTGGCTGTCAGTCACTGTGGCAGTCCTCTAATCAGCTGTTGTCAGGCTGAATGTGAGCTGAATGTTCCTGGCCACTGAGGAGATCAGGCATCTCGCTGCTGTCGACTCCTGTTAGCGCTCGCTGCCGTCACACTCAGACATCCCGCCCATTAGCAGCGTAGCAACATACATTATAGACACTGTATACGGGATTACATAAACTGGTTGCCTTGGGCAGAAACAGGGATCCATGTACACTAAGGTAGCTGGTCAGGCTAAGGAAGCATGGCCAAAACCCAGAAAAAGGCCCTAGCCAAGATCTGGGAACCAAAGGGCTAATAAGTCAGGCCAGTTGTAGATGTTTTCACATCAGACAATGACAAAGCAGCTTTAAAAGGCTTCCAGGTCTGGTCCACTAATGAGCAGGCCAAGGGCGCATATGAAAGTCCTTTTCAGTGTCAGTAATGACCACTGGCATAATTATGCGCCATCTGTGAGCATTCATTCTACTTCTTCAATGATATAAAAGACGTCATGCAAAACACAAGCACCATTTACAATTTATGACTCTACTTAAAACTGTATATTTAGTGATAATTTCATATCAAGAATCTATATGAAAAGACATTTTGATATCTATATAAATAGTTACACATTATTTTTCATTTTAGATAATTAATATTAATTAATACAGACTGCCAAAACAGTTGAACAATGAAAATGAAAATCTATATTTCTTTAAATGTAATATATTTTGTGCCTTCTCTGAAAGACTGTGAAACCATGACAATTTCCCATTGTCACTAGGGGCATTTATTTATCGTACAAATGTTCAGTCAGCAACAGAGAGAAACAGAGAGATATTTTGTTTACTTTATTGATATCTCATGTTCACACTCTCATTAGCATTATGAGTTGCTGCTTCATTGCCATCCTTGTGTACTGGCAGACAACATGATAATCTAAATGCTCCCCCCACTGCGCTCTGCCATAAGTCTAAATTTGTTATGAACTTTTGGGCCACCCTGAACTGATGCTGCTATGTTGCATTTATGCTTAACCAGCATTCATCACCTTAATTACCCAAGGGTGAGGAAAGAGTGGAAGAGAGACGCACAAACAGGCGGATTGAGAAAGACAAACCCACAGACTGGTGGATTGAGAAAGAGAACATCTAAACTGGAAGGCTGAAACATTCCCATAGTAGTGGTGATTATAATGGGAGCTGAATGTAGGGGTAAAAGAATGAATCCTAGTATGTTACTCAAGATATCATCTACAGCAGTATTACATACCAACTGGCTTTTTCCCCTAGAAATATTAGCCTTACAACATAAAAAACCCATTTTAAGAGGGCTGTAATTTGAAACAAATTGCACTGCTTATGTATTATACTTGCAAGAATGACTGTTATTTTGAACAGTTGCATTTGTTCTATCTGTCGAGTTAATTTTTATTAACGACAGTCAAATCTCCATTACCTTGCACATGCAATGTCATTACTATGCTCTCACACGTATTTAAGGATAACACAGGCACACAGACACCCACACATGCACATTTACACACTTGGCATTTGCTTTAAATAGTGGCTAGTGTCGGGGGAGCAGCTGTGATGTAAACAGTGTCATGTAGCTTGATGTGTCCACTGATCCTGTGGGCATAACGAGGCAAACCCAGGGGAGCGTGCTAACAACTGTAGGATTTTATCCCCCTAGCTTTGAGTGACAGCAGACCAACTCCACCATTTCAAATGGAAAACTCCACATCTTCTTGGTGCAAATAAGAATTCTGCAATAACTACTAATAACAAAAGGTTCATTTCTGTTGGGGAATTTTTTAAAGCAGCAAACAACAATAAATTCCAGTCGTTTTTTCTCATTATTCTGGTAGGTCTGGGGGGAGGGAGCTGCCTCTACTGTTTTACAGTAAGATTTAAACTATAACGGCTGCCTTGGTAAGAGCCATTAGGCAGGCAAGGTTTCACTCATCACCATTACAAAGTGTCCTGCTTTCACACTTGGACAGCTATTACCATGTTAGGCAGTGCACTGGTCACAAATAAGATTAAAAACTGCACACGACAGGAATCTTATTTTTTTTGCAGGTTTGTTTTTCTTTTTCTGGGAGGGGGGAAGGGGACTTAGAGTTGGATTAATTCTCCCTTTATCCATGTCGATTCCCTTTCTTATTCCGTTGTAAAGCAACCATCCATCATCATCTGCTGGTACACTGACATTTCACTGGGAATTTCATTAACAGATCCGAACCACCTGGGCTTTCAGTGAATACATGAAAACTCAATGAGATTCAGTCCTCTTGTCTCTGGGAGCCAGACCGAGCCAGAGAGACAAGAGGCGTGTGGACAGCGGGAGGAAGGATGGATGCACGGATGGCGAGAAAGGGAAGGGCAGCAGGTCTTACCTGCCTGTGTTCAATTATTCAGCGGTGTGGCCAGGAGGTTGTACTCAGGTATGGGGAGTGCTGTGGGCTGCCTCCAGGTAACCGTTGACCCAACTCCATTACCTGCTTCATCTATGGAGTCAAGCTGCCATGGAAATGAAATAGTAGAGAGACTGCAATTAAAAGGTATTGTGAGACAATCCAACACACAGGCATGCACGCACACATGTGTGCAGCATCATGAGCCCTCACTGCAGCTCCTCGTAGATTGTGTTTCCATAGAGACAGAGGGGCGAGCATTTCAATGACTAGCGGGTGAGGTTGGAAGAGTAAACATTGTTGAGCAGGACTCATTCAAAGGCCCTCTGACTCTCTGAACCCACTGCAGCATCTGTAATAAAGCCCAGCAAACCTGAATTACAATGCTGCATGTTTTAAATGAGAGGTATATACACAAAGTTGAATATTCACTCATGTATTATGACACTGACAACCAAAGATATAATCTATATAAAAATATTTGCCATTAGAGATTGTGAATAATTATAATGCATGGACTGACAATAAGTTGTTTGAGCACATGATAATCCAAGTATACTCTATGACATAGTACTACTCAGAAGTTGCTGGCTGTTGAGAAGGATATTGAATATCCTCTAAAATAGAACCTATGGCTCCAATAACTTCCATAACCTTGAGAGTGGCCTTGATCTGACTGGTATGATGTCAAGAAAACAACCCTAAAAATATAAGAGAATCTCAGTGTAGACTCCTAAAGCACTTGCCAAATGGTACCCCAACTTTCTCTATTTTTGATAAATGTCATGGAGGAAAAATGTACAGGCAGTGTCCATATTCATTTAAATGACCATTAAAAAAATCATAGTTGAGGAATATAAGCAGTTTACACTTTCTCTAATCAACTTTTTAGCCGATTGCTTTATTTTTCAAATCAAGGAATTCAAGGTCACGACTAGTGGTACCACTGCACCACTCATGAGTTTTTATGGCCAATTCTATTTTTTTTTACTGCAAAAATTGGTCAATGGCTGATCTTTTGGCCAATTTTTGTTTTGTTTTGTTTTACTTTGTTTTGTTCTTTTTTGTGGACTAATTAAATACATGAAATTCACTAGCACATTTCCAGTACCTTTTATTACCCACATTGAAGTTGCAACATAAATAGTATTACTTGCTATTCAACTAGCAAAATTAGTTAAATTCTTGAATTGAATATCGCTTGCTTATTTTAAGAACATTAAATTAGATAGTTACAAAAGTACGCCACAGTAGGCTTTGTAATTCGAAGAAACAATGTTAAACAGTGTAACAGTGTCATCTTAAAGAAAACAGGTTACCTTTTTAAATCTAAATAAACAAAAAGTGACATCAAAATTAAAATGCCATTGGGAGCACAGTCACTGTGTGAGTGAGTCAGAAAACTCTTGAGTATGTAGGACAAATTTAGCTAATTCGAAGTCAGAATCAATTCACAGGGCAGTTAAATGAAGCATCGACATTAGAATTACTCCATAGATATATATGGAGTTCCATATATATCTTTTGCAAAACTGACTGCAGTGGCATTAGCTTTAAGTATATTCTGGATATATTTAAATGGATATGGATGGTAGAGTATTGTACATTTCAGACAGTGCTAACATGAAGTCCATGACTTTGTAATGGCTTTTACATTATTTTGACCATAGCGTTGGGTTTTTTGAAATACTGCATTAATGATGATGGAGTAAAGGGCAAGGCTTTTGACTCTTTGCTGTTTTAAGCTAATAGCTTTATAGACTCATTAATTTCACTGCCTTTGATGAGTTTTCAATGGATCAATCAAATTAGTTGTACTGAAAGACTTGGCTGTAGCTCCATCTTGGCTGATACTGATCCTGCATCTTTAGTCATGACACTTAGATTCAAAGCCTTGCCTGCAGGAAAACAAAAGTACTATCATAGTGTCATATAAGACAACTTTCTTAAATGACCATAAGGTAGGGGAGGGTGCATGGGCACATATCCATGCATCTATTAAATCAGGGATTTTCAACTCCACTTCTGTATTCTAGACAACTTCAAGATTTCCCTACATAGCACATCTGATTAAACTGATGAAGGGCTTGATAATTAGCTAGTGGGTGAGCTGGATAAGGTGTGCTTCAGTACGAAAAACCTGAAATAATGCAGGGCCCCAAGACTAATGTTGAAAGTCCTATAAAGACATTCATTCTCTTACTCCATTACATCCCTTTTGACTTTGTTGTGCTATGTAACTTATGTCCTATTTATTTCATTTACCTGACACATTTATCCAAAGCAACTTACAATTATCTCTGAATACAACTTGAGCAATTGAGGGTTAAGGGCCCTGCTCAGAGGCCCAACAGTGACAATTTGGCAATGGTGGGACTTGAACTGACAACCTTCTAATTACTAGTCACATACCTTAACCACTGAGCCACCACTGCTAAATATGGGGAATTCTAAATAGACCACTGTATCCTCAAGGAAGCTCTGTTGTTATGGAGTAAACTTTTGAACATTTCATGCTGGCGGATTCGTGGTTGACCAGTTTACAGTGCAGATGATCTTTTAGAACGTTCATCTGTTCAGGAACTACTCGAAACATTTCAACACTTTTGTTTCCTGGGTCACATGCAAAGGACTTCCCGCTAGCCAGATGTTTTGACTACCCAGAACACAGACTACACTGGGTTTACAGAGGGGAGAATTGTCTAAAGATTGTATAATTTAATGCTTTAGGTGAAAGTTGTAATTTCTATGTAAAAATAAATTTTTATGAGTGTTGAATCACCAATTGCATTTTTAAAGCAAAATTGGAAAGGTTTGGACTACTTTATCATAGGACATTTTGTAGTTTTGTCTGGCTTGTCATTACTGCACTAATAACTCTTTGGGTAACTAGATCTTGAGAGGCCTAGTCCTTGGACCAGTTTCATGGACACTCCAGAGTATGTTATTACATATCCAAAGAAGCAGGAAGTGCAGGAACCTTGGCATGGTATGGGGACCATGTCTGGTCTAGAATAGCATGGAAATTGAGGAAGCACATACAGGACAAAGGTCCAATAACATTTCAAACATGTAAGCACAAAATCCTCATTTGCTTGACTTCAGTTTCATCTGGGTTGTCATGGCCAAGAGTTTAATGTTCTTTGGCTCAGTGTTCACACCAGGAACCTGGCACAGTGCAGTGAATGACACGGCAGTGATATCACCGAGTTTAAATTTCAAAACGTGTCCTTCTTTTAAAACTGCATTATCTGAAAAATCATCACCTGTGGTTACTGAGAGAGGGAATGCTGCTGTTCAAAACACTACTGCTGCTGTCCCAAAGGCTAAATAAATGGTGTGGTTTGAGATATGGGTAAATGAGTTCCTTTACCTCCCACAGACCAAAGAAATTCACCAACAGATGTTAGTGGAGCATTGGTGCAGTCACTCAATTGCACTGACCACAGAGGATGTAGCCCTTGACCTTTAACCCCAAACTGTTGCTCGCTGTCTGGTTCGTGTTTCCATGGATGTTCAAGGAGGCAGGCAACACAGACAGGATTAATGAAGGAATGGTGGTTCAGTTTCAGCAAAGCATGTTGGGAAGGAACAGCTCCTGCTTACATTTTTGCCCTGTTAACTTTGTCAGGGTAAAGCAGGGATCGAAGAGGACAATGAAAGAGTAATTAGATGAGAAGAAACAGCAGTAAAGTGAGGTTTGCCTTGAGATAAACATGGAAGGGAATGCATGTGTAAGTGCTTTAAAATCTTCTGCATACTTGGTGGAAAACACTGAAGCCAACAGTGACCAGTGTCAATATCAGTCAGCTTCACTAACTATTCCTGTGACCCAAACACACATTCAAACGTACACATACCACACATCATTACTCAAAAATAAATAAATAAATAAATAAATACCACAACCTTAATATCCCCATGACTACTAATTCCTTGCTAAATAACAATTTAAATATTCCACCCTTTTGTGTGAGGGGTTTTAATGTTGGTGAGGTTAAAACTGTCCATGTGTTTATTTGCTGGACAGTGCTTCCTTGTTGAAAAGTCCCCTTACTTTCCCTGACCCTGCCTCATGAGGATCAGGTGGCACTGACAGTCCTATAGTTTCTACCCGGCTACATTCAAAAGAGTGCAAAAGAGTGATATTGTACACACATTCACACCATCTCTCAATCCTTCATATTGTTTGCAGAACCAAAGGGTCAAGTGCTTATGAGAATTCTAAAGATGTGTTTAATCCTTGTCACCATTGTTAGCTCTGAAATCTTTAACTCCATTTTAGTGTAGATACCAACCATGCATCCCTGAAATAAAATGCAATTTGAAATAGCCATGCTTCTTAACTATGACTCTGGAAAGCTTTCTCTATATGTTCACTGTTATCCGCATACAGATATCCATGACACACAATATCTCCATGTACTCTTGTAAGAATGGGTGTTCCTACATCCTCTCCATCAGGGTTTGTCAGCTTCCCTGTGCTGTCTGATTGTTCCTCCCTTGGGAAATGATGTATCTCATTCCAGAATTCTTCACCTTGCCCAGAGTGTCAGTAACGTCAGGCTCAAATAGCAATGCTTTTATTTCCTGCTATCCCCCCGCATCCCAGTCTCCCTCCCAAGCAGTTTCCCTCCTAATATGTCTCACATGCTCCTTCCAGTGTTTGACATTGCTGTCTTTGCTTGACTTCCTTGGGGATGTTTACACAAGGGCTCAGGTTTAAGTCTTCTCACTGCTTCTCATTGAGTTGGCCAGCAGGGAGAGAGACACAATGAGCGTCGTTTACCCAGAGAATGAGTTTCTTTCCTCCAGAGAGGACAGGATGGACAGCCACTGATCACAATGGGCAACAACTTTTAAAGAAGAGCAAGAATGTGTGCTTTGGGGATAAACTGAATTTTTAAACCAACTTCCAGTCCAATTGCAGTTCCCACTGGTTCAATGGGGGACAGACACACAGCAGTAAACTACAAATTCGGACAGTATTAGGTGAGAATTTTATGCAAACAAACCGCAGCTCCCAGTTGATTGCAATAGACACTCATAATCTCCATCATCACTAGTTGATTACTTTTACAGGCAATTACAAGTGGCTTACTACAGGCAATAAATTCTCATTTGACATGCACAAATTGTAAGGAATCAGCTGCACCTTCCAGTTCCCCAGGGAAACGATCAGCAAGCAAATGAATAATGATTGTAATAATACATTATTTTTGAACCTCATTACATTAACTGCATCCTACACCTCTGGTGTCGGTTATGTTTTTACAATTCACATAAACTCAAGAAGCCCTGGGAGCAGGTTTTTCTAAAATTTTAATTAATGAATTTTTTTTAAAACCATGTTTACTATGCTGTCCCAATGGGATTTAAACCTGGTCTCTGCTTGTATTACTGAGCTGGAGAAAATTGCTTTCAGCACAATGCCATCTCCATAGGGAAGTGATTAATTATGAGCTCCTCTCGCAGGACACATCATGCTGAGTGGACACTGTCGGCATGGCTCCTCCAACCCAGAGAAACAGGCATCGCGCCATTACACTCACGACAGGAACCCAGGCGACATTAAACGATCTGCGCTGAAAGTTCAAAGGGTTCCAAGTTGTGACTTATGCTCTGCGTGTCCTCCACCGAGCATCTATCTCTGTGATGTGCTTGGTACCGAGAACAGGACCCAAGTTTTTTGACAGGGTATGTACTAGGCTAGACTTTACCTGACCAACAGCAATGATTTGGTTTTGTTTTCTTTCATTATCAGCATTTTTCTGTGTGCCGTGCTGTCCCCCTCTTCTGCCAAGATTTATTTACAGCGTTTTATAAATGGTAGCGTTGATCAAAAAGGAGATTTTTTTTTCTTCTTTATTTAGTGTTATTTGTAGAGAATAACATTATTATGTATATGGGATTATGGGAAAATCATATTATGTGGCCTGCTCAAAGTGTAAAGCCATTTAGGTTTATCATAAGTTCAGCTGAAGCATCTGCATATTCCAGTACAGAGGAGCTGTGCAGCAGGCACAATCCAAAAACACGCAGACCAACATTTGGATATGGTGTAAATGTCATGGTAAATTTAGGATGAAAATGACATGTATTTTAACCCTCTAGGCTATTGCCTTTACAAAAGACAGAAAATTACAACAGATGACAAACAGTCTATATCAAAGTTAATCCTATCCAATTCTCAATAAATGGTAATACTTCTGTCTTTGAAACAAACTTGCTAATATTATTATTTTTTTTTATCATCAAATCATAATTATCGAGTGCCAACTGGGGAAAAAAAAGGGAGTTGTCCACAAACTCTCCAATGTCTACAAGATAAAGCTAGAAACATAAAAAAATTATGTTGTATTATGTTGCATTATATTTCAAGATAAGACACCACAGATAATTATAGATCAGTGGTCCAACACCACTAAAAAGCAGACAGACAACTAATGCAATACTTCCCAGAAGAAACATGGATATGTTAAATACAGTACTCAAAATATACACCATTCTCCAATCGCTCTCTTTAGGATATCCATTGTGTTAAACTGTCAGCACATTGGAAAGTGCTAAAACAACCACCAGCATACAAAGACATTAATCCAGGCCTACCATGTTCTGAAGCGAATTCAGACACGGACACAAGAAGAAAAAAGCATGCATCACCTCTTTGGTTCACAACCTCTCCCTGTTTGAGTGATATGAACATCTTCTAAGGGTCACCTGAGACAGGTTGCACCTGACCTTGCTTGTCAGAGCACCTCTCACCTTGTTGTTGAGTAGGGAATGGGAACCCTGGTTTGTGAGCTGAAGGGTGTCACAGGGGAAATTCAGCGATAATTACTAGAAGGGGGCTTGAGCAGCCCAGCTTTAATTTCATTTCTTCTCCAATACAGGCCAGTTAAGCATGGGTGGTGGGTGGGAGAGGACTGGCGGCTCCGGGTGGTGCAGTACTCCATGCAGTCCCAGGCTACGGAGACATGAGCACAGTGATTAGTGAAGAGTGATTGGATATGTCAGAGACAAGAAACCCATCAAGAGCTCATCATGTCCTTCACATTTCTATTTCTCTATCTCTCTTACTCAGTCCCTCTCATTCTCTTGGGTTCAGCCAATCACCAGTGATGGTGGAGATCCTCTACACTTTGCAGTGAACGTGAGAGGATTCCCTAGATGGTTACTATGTGCCTGTATGAAGCAAGCACGCTCACACACACACACACACACACACACACACACACACACACACACACACACACACACACACACACACACACACACACACACACACACACATAACCACACCCACCAATGGTGACATTACAATTTAAAAAGGCACACGTTTCTAATCTAGCAATATTTAACTTCAAATAGTAATTGCTACTAATAACAAATGCAAGCATGTGCCAGATAGCATTACTGAAACATCATGCTAGCATTCAACTGATTGCTAGCCACATTTTTGGGTAAAGTTTTCTATTTAGATACCACTGTCTACTCAAATACTGGGATTATCCATATAGTGTCACTAATTCCAGAGTGATAGCAATAAAAAAAGAGATTATCTCAATGACATGCTAATTGTATCCCGCATTGGTGAGCGTGGTTTTGTTTTAGACCAGGTCGTTTTTTTTACCTATCTATTTGGGACATGATCTTGTTGATTACAAGGGAGGCATGAATCTAAAACAAAGCAGAAAGATGCACTGCCTTGTCTCCAGGATTCTTGCACTCTCACTGCATGGCATGCAGACTCGCAGCCAGGGCTGCCTTTGTTCTTCGAGAGGAATGAGGGTATTTGAGTTAGATCTTTTCTGATAGTGAGAGAACAAACCTAAAGAGTTTGATGGATTAGCCTGGACAAAGATCCTGGACAAAATTGTACATATACATTATATTCTACACACATAGCATACTTGAGAATATATGTAACTGATTACAAAATAAAACCATTAAAAGTGATACTAGTCATTTGGTGTTCTAAGATCCCTAGGCCTATAACTCAGCTAAAGCAACATAATCCACAAACTTGCCTCCCATAAATTTAAGGGAGAAACATTAACTTTATCATAAAGCACTGACGACTTCCTTTTTTAAAAACATTGACTACTCAATTTTGGACTGCTAATAACTGTATCAAACACAACACCACAAATAAATGACACAGAGGGTCTACATTTTCCCCCTTTGGTTGCGTGATTGGATGTGTTATTGTTGCTATCCCAGACTCAGCCGACAGGCAACAGAGGATAACTATGTTTTGATGACATCGAGCTGATATTGCTGCCAGCGCTTGGAGACTTGGAGAGTCACGCTATAGGTTATCAAATCATCTCTGACACATTTGATTGGTCTACTTCCACAGATAAGACAATACCATCCCGATTCTGTCTGCTTTCTATAGCACCAGACACACTTTGAGGTTTCAGAGTATTGCATGTGAGTAATCAAACATGTGATTTTAAAGTTGTTTTCAGTTGTTTCATCTTTTCTTGTTTCTCTCTAAGCCTCTTTACCTGTTATCTTGTCAGAATCAGCTGGGCCATCATCCAGTCTCAGCAGTCTGAAAACAGACACCTAAAAAATTCATCAAGAAATGATGATCAGAAAAACTACAGAATTTTCTTTGCTAAACATTTACACAAGTTGGTCATGTTCATAAATGAAGAGACAGACTGTTATGAGGGAGAAAAATAAAGGGACAATTACTATTTCATTCAAACTAACTTATGTTTAGAAATGTCAACAAGCAGTAGCCCAACGAAATGCCATGCATTTGCTGTACTTCCTTCAACAATAAATGCTCATAAATAGAAGATCCTGTAGCCAACGATCACTTTAAGAAGCATTTCAGCTGTATGAGAGTGAGCTGATACTCATGCATGGCTGGTCACATCCAAGCAAAAAGGAAACCACACGCTTGAATCAGCCTGTAGACACGAAAGGCATTTCTCCCAGATTACACACAAGTGTGAGTCTTCACTTCTCCTCACCATGTGATAATCTATTGCAACTTTCATGTTGCTAAGAAGCCTAATTTTTATTTGTCTTAACACTCCGCCTTCAAAGTAATTATCACAGGCATGTTTTCAATGTGGGAACAACTTCTCAGGCTGTGGCTGGTGTTCAAAACACAAGTGGAATGATTTCTGGAAGGCAAGCCCACAGCATAACAATATGAGGCTAGAAGTTCATGCTTTTCTGGCCACATCTTGATTGTGGTAGAACAGCATTTTTTTTTTTTCTCTCAAATGAGTCCTCTGTATGAAAGTCTACTTGCTTTATGTGCTTAATTTTATGGAGCTATTTTCCTCCTAGAAAATGGCATGTGGTCACATATTCTACAAAACATACTTCTTTTACTCTCACTGCTGATCTTCTCCCAGGCCAGAAGATAGCCATTACCACATCACTACTTTGCTATACAAACAAAAGCATAGGATACTACAGCTGGGATTTCCCTCTGAACCTTCTCAATAACCACCTCTCATTTGCAGTTCTCTCCAATGTCCTCTTTGTGTTCTGTTGTTCACCTATTTGTTTTTGCAGTGTAGTAGCACATTGCTTTCGCATTGCACCCCCAGCCTTGGCCTTATTTTTTGTGTCACCAAGGGAAAATTAGAGATTGATATGCTCTGGGCTGCAAATCTCCCAGAAGTGCTCCAACTCGCATCTGTCTCTGTAATGCTGAGCAGACACAGGCTGAAATCTGCCCCAGAACCACTTCTGGTCAAATTCTTCATCTTGTGCCAAAGCTTCTTTTACCAAATGCGGGTTGTGAGTACGAGTATCTCTAGTATAAGATATACTATCACTATATCAAGATTACCCTTGTTTCTCTTGTGCTAATCAAGCACTGTGATAACTAATCAGCCAAAAACAATTCATCATCTCAGATGGACATGTCAGTGATCTGCACAAAACAAGATAATGGGGTAAAAATGAGGATGAGGGAAAATAGAGAAAAAGAGAGAAATAAATACACTTTTTTTTCCAGAAGAATGAGACAAAGCAGAGAGGTTTGATGGACAGGCATGGCAGACAACAATGAGCGTTTTCTGCACCTATAGATGACAATGCACTGCAAATTCATACACTTCTATCTCAAGTTACCCATGGAGTGATCAGAGACATTGCTGTATACAGAGGCACCTATCTTCCATACATTCCTGCTTGAGAAGAAACACCCTATCTGCTTTCAGCTTCAAACAGAAGTGCCAACGGGCCTGTCGTCAGCTAGAATCTCACGGTGCCTCTGAAACCTGACCTTGGGGTAACAGATGGATGGGCTGAAGACTGCAATAAGGAACATGGAGAAGCCTTTCTACAGAGAGCAATGAGAAGAGACTGGGATTGCAGGGAAACTAGGGGATTGGTGGGGGTTATGTGTGTGTGTGTGTGACTGGGGCACATTTTGGATAATCAAACACAGTTATGTTCAGATGTGACACTGCCTGGTCTAACTGTTGTGATTTCAGAGGTCCAACGGAAAGGGAACAAACTTCAAGGCATTACAGGATGTAGAGTCTGCTGTCGACCCTAAGAGAACTTCTAGCGAAAGTTGCATGCCATCTAAGCTTCGTTTATCTTGGAAGATTCAGTAACACCTTTGCAATTGTGGATTTTCATATATATGCAGTGTGGAACTAATTCTGGAGGTGCTACAGGCAGCTGGGAGGAAAGGGAGTGACCCTGGACTTCCTGCTGAGGAGTTAGCCCACAGCCCTGTGCGGAGGCCCAGTCAGCTTTGAAAAGTGAGGCTTAGCATTTGCTAAGACACTTGAGTTTCACTGCAGCTTGTTGCCTGGTACTAAATAAACTTACGCATGCTTCATGGACAGTCAATCCCTAACCAAAAGGGCCAGCCATCCCAGAGAGAATCTTAACACCCACCTCCCTCTCCCCTTTATCTGGGTTCAGATGGCTCTCCTGCCCCGCCACACCCCAACTACAGAGTGATCACTACTATCTGCCTATCATCCCCATACACACTCTTATACCCATGCATACACTCACACAGTGCGCAGTTCTCCAGGGCAGCCTGTCAGTGCTGTGCTAACGAGACATCCTGCGGAGGTGCTGTCCATCTCCCCAGGCATGCTGGGTGGAGGAGCTTTGGACAGGCTGACAGTCAGAAGATACTAGCTCTTCAACAGTGTGAGAGTCCAATTGACTTGTACCTGTCAATCATCCTTGTCTTTGTCTTTTTTGTCACTTTGATAAGTAGGGGTCATTGTTGACTCAACTGCAAGCTCACAAGTTCACAAGGTAAACTACATGACTTTGACTGAAGCACAACATTCAAAGAAATTCAATATAATATGTGGCAATGCTTATGAGCATTCAAACATACAGTATTATTGATGCAGCAGGTGCCACAAAGCATTTTTACCATCATCTAATAACCAATTCAACATCAGCAGTGAAACATGCAGACCCACATTAATTATTCATAGGTTACAGAACCCGAAGAGATTACCTTGATCAATTGCATTTTTTGCAGCAGCAACAACCTTCACTATCGAATGGGGAGATTTAGAGAAACAAGAGCACGCAGCAGGCAATGGATTCATTATGATGAAGCTGCAGAGCAATCGATTTCACCAAGAAGAGTGGGTTAAATGCAGAGTCCAGTCTGAAGCCTGCTAACCCAGGCAGAAAGAGCAAACTCAAAAAATCGATAGCTCCCACCTGGCCTTCACCTAGAAGAGTGAGAAACAAGGATAATGAACTGAAACAAGGCCAACGAAACTAGGCTCTTTCTGCTCAAGTGCGGCATATAGCTGTCAGACAGAACTTTCAAGCTGGATGGTGTTGTTTAGTTCTTATTTCAAAAGGCATCAGAACAGCTGCATAGCAGTAAAGTCAAGCCTGCAGAGGAGGGAAGACACGACCCAGCTCTGTGAGCTTCTCCACACATCTGTATGGACGGGAAGATCTGGACCTACAAACGGTTCAAAAATACATAGATATGGAGGGAGCAGCAACAAAAAAGATGACAAGTTGATTAAAGGCATGAGGAATGCATACCCCGCCCCCCCCCCCAAAAAAAACCAAACAAACAATAATACACATAATGAAACAACAAGAAATGTCAGAAGACAGCTATTAGATCTTTTTCAGCTTGTCAGCATTATAAGTAACTTTGCATTCAACCCACACCATCCAAAAAGGTCTTGCTATCTTATCTCTGTCTGTGGCCTGTTCGTCAGGCAGATGGCTCTTGGCTCCTGTCCTCGTTTAGACTTTAACAGCTCTAAGTTCTCTTGACAGCTGCTGCAATCAAAAGGATACAGGAATAACAACAGCTGGGTGTTACTCACACTGTCAAGACTCTCTTTCACCCAGCCATTCATCCATCCATCTGCTTACTGGGTTTCACTAGCTCACAAGGGGTAATATTTATTCAGCAGTACTCATTTTACTGACCTTAAACCACAAAGAGTGCACAAAACTTTCCTTCTCAATTTCTATGTTGTTTGGCTGTGGCTTGTGTAAAAGGTCTGAAGCTGTTATTTATTGTGTATCAGGTGAACAGAGCTGTTCTAAGGTGACTTCATTATTTCAGTTTAGTACCTGCTCAATAGATTAATCTTACAGTGTATGTTTTTAATTTGAGGATTATCTATGTTACATACAAACTTCAAATACCCTATCTCCTTTGTTATCTCTCTTCCTTACAGCACGTAAAATGCAAAACTGGACAAGCACTTAACACATTATTATTACCCGGTCAGCAAGCTGAACTTCACTCTATGTCTTCTGACACATGAGCTGGGGAAACAAAACCTGAATCTGTCTCTCCTGCTGTTCTCCCTGGGCCTCCCGTGCCCTTCAGAACCCTATGGTGGCATTCCGTACTAGGCCAAAGATGGACTCCTGTTGAGTGGGGCTTTGGTTCACAGAAGTGCCTCCCTTTTCTTTAGACACAGAAAAGGAGAGGAAAACGTAAGCAATTTCTCACACAGTCAAGAGGAGTGGCAGAGAAAGAAGAGGAAAGATCAGCTCAGCTGGAGTTAAGCCTGTCGCTTTGTTTTTGCGACCGTGGGTGTTGTTGATAGGAGGCTATTTTAACCCTCAAACCTTCCCTCTTAAGGACTCCCTGGAAACCAAGACTTCACTCTGTATCATCTCCATTCATTTAGCATCGAGTCAAATGGTTGAATTATTTATAAAGGCGCCAGAGCCTTTAATGGTTCCTTGGATGGAGTCTGTTGACACTTGATTGCAGGGGGAGGGGAAAAAAAGAAAGGAAAACAACAGACAACAACCCAATGTTCAGTCTTTAGACGCCTGAGAGAGTCAGCTAGTGGAGGATTTAGTGCTATACTTAGAGAGGTTATGTTTACGTTTAGGACAGGCATGAATGCAGACTCTGCAAAATGGTTGCAGCTCATTTCAAGATGAAATAGTTTCAGGTGCAGAAAAGACATTGAGTCACTCTTCCAGACTCCATGTTTAAGTAACATAGTAGCAACTAGCTTCAACTTTCTAAGATTTTTTAAAGACTTTGGCATTTCTGCTTCCATGATCTGCAGATAAGTGAAATATGTTGTTTCCTTGATATGAATTATTTAACTGCCCACAAGACATCAAGCACAATGTAGCCTTTCACATGTTTTCTGTCTTTGTGTGGCACCTGACAACAGTCAGATTGCATCCCAGGCTACATAAGATCCAGATGTGACAGTAGAACTCAGGAGAGATGGAGTGAAGTTTAGGGCAATAGTAGTTATAAAGTTGATTAGAGACTGCTGCAAGATAGCAATGTGTGACATTCTCCAAAGGGAAATGTGAAAAGATGTCATAAATAGTCATCTTTTTCTTCAGCAGAATCCAGTAGAACGAGAAAACTCCCATACTCACTAAGTTGCTAAAACGATCCATCAGCAGGTAAACAACTTCAGGTAAACAACTCCTGCTCAAAACACAACAGTCCTGAGCCAGCATGCTAACAGTACATATCAAGTAATTTCATTTTAAATCCATGCAACAAAACCCATCAACAGAAACTACTTGAAAATCAGACTGAAGTGTTGAAGAACAAGGGAGAGACAAGAAAGAGAAAATACTGAAGAGTCTTTGTCCGAAGGGAACACATTCTTTATTTAGTGCTGCTATTTTCTCTAATATGACAGGGCAGGGTGATATGGGATGTTTTTGTCAGGCACTGATACTTTGAAACACCGACAGAAGAAACCTAAGGGGATTGAGAAGTAGAAAAAAGAAGCCAGATGTCATGATTACTTTTCCATTCTAGTCCTGAGCTGAAGAAATGAATACCAGCACTGTTTGAGGTTCAAGAAGAAGAAAAAAGATGTGGATGTTAAATACAATTTCATTTATATTCTTGTTTTGACATGGAGATTTATTCAGTCTCCTTACAATTATTATTATTATTATTATTATTATTATTATTATTATTATTATTATTATTATTATTATATAATCACTTTCAACTCAAACTGGCTATCAGTAAAATTTCAGCTTAGGTTGTGTGTGTGTGGTGTATTATAAGGAATAATACCTTTTGATTTCTGTGGTAAAACTCTGAATTCTTGAATCCTGTAAGCATCTAAACAGACATGACCCTTCTAATAGAGTTCAGATTTTCATTTTGCAATGCAGATAAGAATATGCCAGTAGACTTTGAATAATCGTCTTAAACAACATTAACGATAGCCTTTTCTTGTTTATTTTCTAATAGAGATAAGAATATGGCATTCCTGTATTCAAGCAGACTTTGCCATGCAGGATGTTTATATGTCTTCTCTGGGACAAACACTGAAATAAAAGATTGAAGTCTGAGGTGCCACTTCAGGTCAAAAGTTTACAACTTTCATATGGACTGTTTTATGTGAATTTCAATTTGAGAACAGAGCAATAACCACAGAGCAGCAATAAATGATCTTAGCTAAATCAGGCAGGACACTTTCAAAGTTTACATGTCAGACCCATAAGGGCAGAATAACTTTGTGGCAGTGCCTGTTAGCATACAGTAGGCACGGTGCAGCTAATTGTGGCCTCAAGCTGTTAGAATTCAGTATTCAAACCCTCTAGCTACTAATTTTGCATCTAAGAAACATTCACAGCACACAGCAGCTATTACCCTTTGGCATGGCCTTCAGAGGAAAGCCTTTGTAGGTCTTCCATGCCCATAGAAGCATCTGGAATCCTACGCGTGAAGATCAGAGTTTGTGAAAGGTGAAAGAGGTTGTGACGGAATCATACTTTCGTTTCCTTAATTCCCCCTCATGAGCTGACCCCCAGTGCCTGGCCCTCCTTTTGTATGGGATTGATATTATCCAGATGGAAGCACTGCCTCAGTATAGCCCGGACAGGAGGGAACGGATAAAGGAAAGCTGGGAGGATCCTTCATCTTAGGGTGAGCGTTCAAAAACCTTTCACAACCAGATTGCAAAAATATTAGTATTGTAGACGTTGCTTATTTCATTTTAACACCCAACACCAGCAATCATATACTGGGGCTATGGAGCAGCCCATTAAAAAGATCAAAATGCTAAAAACATTGAATGTCCAGAAGTAAGGAGTAGAATAGGGGTAGAGGGAAACTTTAGAGTGTGATCAATGTGACTCCATTATATGCAAGTGAAAGAAAGACATTCCTTTTACTGACAGGTCATTGAGATTGGGCTAAGAAGCATGTGTGCTTTCAAATGAAAGACTATAATGAGTTCTGATTTAAAGGCTGATAAATTTGATAAGCGTTCAGAGGTTGTATTCGCCATTTAAAGGACAACAACTGTTTTAGATCTGAAGGGTCACTGAAGGGCATTCTTAACCAACATTTCTAACAGACACACACACAACCAACATTTCTAACAACACAGCCTTGACACATTACTACTGATTATCAGGAGCTACTTTTATTTACATGAGCTAATGTTGTGGCTTGACCCCCTTTAAACTTGGAACAATAAATTGTAGCCATGTCCTAAAAATCTTAAATAAACACTGTTGGGCCATTAATTAACTATGGGGATAGAATGACCATAGAGTAAACATTACAATCTCTGCAAGGTAACACCATGCTATTTTAATTTACTTCTCATAAATTGCACTATTTAATACATTTCTTATAAATCATTAACCACTAAATCTGTCTGTCATACTGTACATGTTCTAAAACAATCAGCTCACCTATTGCAGTCCGGCATGTCACTTTGGGGCTAGGCCTGAGTTTGGGCTAATATCCTTTGCATGCTTCGTGTCTTCACGGCATTGGAAAAGCAGACTGGATATTCCGGAGGACTTTGCCTCAGGCGACAAATCCCAAAGACATAACAAGGGTCCCTTCACGCCGATGTTTCACGCAGACACATCTGTGGTGCACATGTAGACTTAGCTTTGGCGTGACGGTGAGATTTCAGGGTTCTCTCCAGGCATCGGACATTCTGAAAAGTACAAATAGTATTGTTATTAGGAAGCTCATGATGTGCCTGGTTAGATGTGGTTCCACCAGTGTTGGAAAAGAAAAAAAATGCACTGTGAGTAAGAGCAAGGTTCAGTCTCCCTCTGAGTATAGCATTTGAGTACAATTTTAATATAACCAACAATTTAACAAGTTAGTAGATTGTAATATGAGAACAAATTTCATATCTACAATGTTAATGGATCTTAATAAATTAGGTATATGGGATGTTGTGGAATTTTGACTGAAATGACTCTATGCTGAGAATATAATTGGACGCCTGAATAAATATAGCAAATGACCATACTTTATGTGTTTAATTACCTTATTAAAACTACCTTAAACTGATAAAATCCAATGTCTGGATGCTACCCAAGTTTTATAAATTCATTCTAATTAATATGAATCTTTCATTAACATAAAATTTTAATATGAATGAATGTGAATCTTTCAAATAAATAAATACTAAAGACATAGTAAATTTCAAACAATGCATACTGTCATAAAGGAAAAATTGAACCAATATGTTGTGTATGTGTTATAGTTGTGTCAAGTTGCAATGCCCAGTAGTTGACCTTGGGTGGTGATAAAGTGGGTGGAATACATAAATGCCCCCATTGTGTCTGTCAACAGCAACACTAATGAGCCACATGTACACAAACATACGCACACATACAAAGATATGAGAGAGAGAGAGAGAGAGAGAGAGAGAGAGAACAAACACTTCTGATTCATAATTTTCATTAATTAAAAACAACTGTTCCTTGCTGTACAGTAGGAACAGAGGTAACAGAAAGAAAAGAAAAAAAAGAAAAGAAAAAAGGAATAAGGAAGAAAAGAATGAAAACAGGAATAAGATTTATGTCTAGTGATGGAGACAGCAGACTCTTCTTGGGCAGGAAGTGGGTGCATTTGTTACTCATGCTGTCTGGCTTCAACTACTCTTTCAGAGTAATCTTGCTTAATTTTGACTTGAATATTAGGTATTTAGAGCATGTCAAGGAATTACAATAACAAAAGTGACACCAACATTTATTTTAAAAAAAACAACGTAATTAATAAAGAATAAACACTATCTGTATATTGCCATTGGACTGTTTTGCAGCAATGGATAGATAAAAGAAGAGGGCTTGCAGGAAAGAAATGAGAAAGGCAATGACAATGAAAGGCATCAATGTGCCTTATTGATAAGAAAGAGTGCGCACACTTTTATGGATGCACTCTCAGTATGCTGAAATACTGTTGCTGTTGACAGAGAACTCTTCATATAAAAAAGTAATAAAAAAAAGAAAAATGTACCTATTACTTGTTCCCATAATGCTGTTAAACTTCTCTTTCCACAAAGTCAGCAGGATCTAGTAAGACCTTTAGGTTAAACTATTTCATACAAGAAACACATATATTCCCTTATATAGCATAGTAGACATTAGAAGTTCAAGTTTGCATTGTCATCTTTCAGTGTGAACTTTCCTGGATTAAAATAAATATGCAGACATTCTACAGGTCTCTACCTGCTTCTGAGCGCACAATTATTGGGGCACAAACCTTTGCCAGTGAGCACTGTACCTGTGACACACATCAGTATTCCACAAAGAGCCAAATTCTATCTTATTCTGACGTCAGTGAGGGCGACGGCGGTAATTAACAGCCGCAGCCGAGCCCGGCGCCCTCTCAGACAATGACAGTTGACACCTAAATTACTGTGAAGTGCAGAGCAATTTCAGGCGCCCGTGTCAGAGCACGCATATCTGTGCGAAAGCAGCCTGACGAGGTTCATATCAGAACAATGGAGGGCATCAGGAGAGACTCTAGGCCATGGAATAATGGCGGCGTCACAACAAAGGAAGGTTTATGCAGACGGACAGATCAGATGGTGCGGTTTTAGGGAGATGACCTTCGCAAGGGATGCGGCAGTGTAAGACAAAGTGAAGGAGGATAAGGGTTTACACTGTACATAATTGCCAACACATTATTGGTTACAAACAAAAAAGAAAGAAAGAGTAAAGTGATCTTCCAGTGGTCCCAAGTCTCAGTCTGGATGCCAAGAGTGGCACATGTTTTTGCGTACCCCCTTCTCTAACACACCTAATTCAACTCAGGTAATTAGCTAGCACTTCATGAGCACAGTGTTAGAGCTGTGAGTGTTAGAGCAGTTAGTGCATTATGCACAGGCCTCCCTTGACTTGAGCCTAAGCACTGCTGTTCCCTTCCAAATAAAGGTAAGCTACCAGTGTCAACCAAACTCCTGTCCTCTTAAAATAAAACACAGCAAAGAATAGCAGGAGACATTTTTCAATGGCTGTGCACCCACTGCACTTTTGTCATAGTCAGAAGTGGTCTAGTGCACCCTAGGAAGGCAAGTCCAGACCCTGGAGAGCGGCCACGTGGAGTCGATCGCTGGATTTAATGCCGAGGACCTCTGCAGGTATGGGCAGAGACCTTTGTGCTGCCCTTGCTAATACCTGATCGGGTTTCTAGGCGTGATTTATATGAAGACAGCTGTAAGCATGCTATGTGCTTTCCACACAAACTGCCGACATAAGAACACTAGGTGAGAGGCTGCCCTGTAACTCGACTCTCAGGCTTAGACTACCAACTCGTTCCCAAAGTTCAGAAAACGAGTGATAATAGTCCATGAAGGTAATTGTATTTTTATGAAGAGAGTTTTAAAGAATCTTCAGTAATGCTGGCTTTACACCAAATGGCTTTTCACTGTCGATGACAAATTTCCAATGCTAGTATAAAATCAGTTTTGCTAGAAGTGTGGCACATGCCTGTCATCTACTGTAAAGTTGTCACGATAAGTTAAGTCAGCGTTTAATCTTTTTTCTCATCTTGGTCTTCCTATAAAATCATAGTTTAATATTATCATGAATTTTTAGACTTAGTGATATTACATTGTCAACAAAGGGTGAGCTCTCTCCAGCACCAAACAGGAAGCAGCAAAGTGAGTACAGGAACATCTCTCGTAGGTAGAAGAGACATGAGAAATGGAGGAGACTCCAGGGAGGGCTCAGAAGCTGCGGTTCTGTTTTTTTGGCTAAGAGTGGCATGGAATTGGGTGAAGTGCCATCAGCGATTAAAACAATACTCATATACAATAATTTCAGTGGCTCACTGTAACCCCATAGGCCCACCAATACACAGTCTGATCTAGTACCATACCTGTTCACTTACACCTTAAAACCTGAGATGATTACATCATAAATGCCCACAAACCCATTTATTTGCAAACCTCAATGCAAGAATTGTGTAAGAATTGTGATTATGAATTAAGGAAAAGGCTCTGCGTTGTGAAACACTCCTGTCTCACAAAAAGTATCTGTGTACATCCACGAGAGACCTAGGCTTAGGGCAGCCAAAGGCCCACAGATGTCTACTGCTGAATCAGATCAGATGTTCAGGTAAGCTATAAGCTGTAACATGGAAGTAATTTCTAGCTACCTCAATGGTAGTGAACTGTATTACCACAGGCAAAAAAATCCCAGTCTCTTTACTATCACATCTGACTAAGACATAGCATTTATAGGGGCTCAGTAGTTAAGGTACTTGCCTTGTAATCAGAAGGTTGCTGGTTCAAGCCTTGCCACTGTTGGGCCCCTGAGCAAGGCCTTTAACCCTCAATTGCTCAAATTGTACTCACTCATAATTGTAAGTCACTTTGGATAAAAGCATCAGATAAATGTAGCATTTAGCTTCTATGCTACTCTTAGAACCAACTGTCAGTGAATCTTAGAGGTGCATAGATAATAGACATTCTCAAGACTAAAAGCCTACCTATTTGATCAAACTTTCAGTTAGGTTTAAGGCAATTGTCATAACTTTAAATTGTAATTCTTTAAAGCATATATTCTTTAACATTTATTATTAATTTCTGACTTCTTCCAAGTGTTATTTATAGCCAGACTGTACTGGGACAGGAAGGAACTGTGCTATGCTTTCCAACCATTGACAATACAGCTAGCTCTCAAGGAAACAGCAGACACAGTATGGCTCAACTGGGACTCAAACTTGGATCACAGCAGCAGAGTTCCCCTCTGCATTATAGAAATAACCGCCCGAGTCCTATAACATGAATTATATGCAGTAATAATAACTTATCCCATCCTGTGTTCCGGTGACACCCCATACACACATATACACACATGCATGCACGCACACAAAGTTCAGCACCCTGTGTGGCAAGGTTGGCCTCGAGGGTCCACTTATTCTCACTGTGTAGTCCCTGGTGCCCTGTTCAGATTACGCATAGTGGGAGGTCAGCCAAGAGCAGGAAAAGTGGAGTCATTATCCCCTTTTGACCCTGACGACACCTCCGGACTCCTGGCTGATCCATCAAACACACGTTCCCATTCCCACAGTACCAAGACATGTGTCCCTGCACTCACACATGCCTGCATGTATGCATGCACACACACACAAAACACACGCACACAGAGTTTTTGGCATGTTTGCCATCCTGACCAGATTTGCTCATAGTGGACCGGGCACATCGAGTTCACTTTGCTTTACCCTATTAAAACCTCATAAGAAACTGAAATTTGTGAAATATCACCTATGTGAAACTGCTTGAGATATGTCACAATCTTTTTTTAAACGTTAATTAGTACAAACGCAAGCAGAGCGAATTCCAGAATTTATTCGTTTTGTATTGAGGGAAGGGAGAAAGAAGAGGAGAAAGGAAATAAAAAAAACTGAAAGAATGCATGAATTAAATAGAGGGATTTCATAGCCACCAGAGTTCTAATGAAGGCATAAAGATACACACACCTAACTAGGGATAATGCACTGGTGAATGTGACAAGCATGCTAAGGGTTTTGAGTTACATAAATAAGACCGAAAAAGAGAACATATTTACTTAGGCTTCCAACTGTCACTATGTCTCAAAATACTGAAGCATTCACTGAAAACCATGGTCATATGCATTGGAAGAGGCTGGACAAGGCCATTTTCAAATATACTTCAGCAGGCAGGTATCTTAAGCTGTCTCCAAATTTTCAATGGGCAAAAGCTACCTTCATCTTGACTTACATTATGAATACAGACTGTGAAACCAGGGCCTCAATCTTTTTGGCTTTTAAGCAGGAGGTGTCAGAAAGGTTACAGATTTGTGGCCTGTTCATAGCAATGTCACATTTTGATCCTTCATTATCATCTTACTGTCAGTGTGAAGCAGATACAAAAACACTGCCATCAAAAGCACATCTCTCAGTAAATCTAGGCTCATCAATGCTACACATAAACCTAAGTGACCACAACAATAAGTTACCACATGGATAAGTTCCTATGTCATTTGTACTCTGTTAGGCCGGCACATCTGCAAATCAGTAGCCTCAAGGCCCGAGAATTAATTCTAATTAAGCAGACACAAAACACTCATCAAGCATAATTATGGAAGAGGTTTACTATACAGTCATGGTCAAAAGTTGAGACTGACACAAATTTTGGTTTTCGCAAAGTTAACTGAGGCAGTATTTTTTTTTCAGATCGTTTTGTCGGATAGAGAAATTCAATTATAAGCATTCCATAAGTAACTTTTTATTGACAAATACATCCAGTTTACAAATGTTGACCCTTAATTTTTTAAGACGTTTGCAATTTGCATTGGTATGCTGGATATCAGCTTCTGGGCAAAGTCTTGACTGGTGGCAACCCATTCTTGCCTAATCAGTGCTTGGAGTTGATCTCAGTTTCTGTGTTTGTTTGTCCACCCCATTTTTATAGATTGACCACAGGTTCTCAATGGGATTGAGATCTGGGGAGTTTCCTGGCCATGGACCCAAAATGTAAGTGTTTTGTTCACTGAGCCACTTGGTTATCACTTTTGCCTTGTGACATGGTGCTCCATCATGCTAGAAAAAGCATTGTTCATCACCAAATTGCTCCTGGACCATTGGGAAAAGTTGCTCTTGTTTTTATACCATTCCTTATTCATGGCAGTGTTCTTAGGCAAAATTTTGAGCAAACCCACACCCTTGGATAAGAAGCAACCCCACACATGAATGATCTCAGGATGCCTCACTGTCAGCATGACAGGACTCATGGTAGCACAAATCATTTGTCTAGATGTCCCAAACACTCTGAAAGGGAGCTTCAGAGAAAATATCTTCACTCCAGTCCTCTGCAGTCCACTCCCTATACATTCTGCAGAATGTCAGTCTGTCCTTGATGTTTTCTTGGAGAGAAGTGGCTTCTTTGCTGCCCTTCTTGACACCAAGTCATCCTTCAAAAGCCTTTACCTCACTGTGTATGCAGATGCACTCAAACCTGCCTTCTACCATTCCTGAGCATACTCTGCACTGGTGGTGACACGATCCCATAGCTGCATCCTCTTTAGGAGACAGACCTGGCACTTGTTTGACTTTTTTAGGCACCCTGAAGCCTTCTTCAATGCCATTGAACCTCTTTCCTTGGAAGTTCTTGCTGAGTCAATAAATGTTTGGTTTAGGTGCTATCTTACAAGCAGCAATATCCTTGCCTGTGAAGCCCTTTTGATGCAATGCAATGGTGACTGCACATGTTTCCTTGGAGGTAACTATGGTTAACAGAGGAAAAGCACCACCACCTTTTTAAAGCAACCAGTCTGCTCATCTAATCAGCATAACAGAGTGATATCAGCTGCCTTGTCCTCATTAACACTTTCTCCTGAGCTCATGAGAAGATCACTGAAAAAAGGCCATTTTCTGGCAGTGCTGAAATGCAGTGACTGGAATGCAGTAATGTTCGTGATTTAGTTCATTTTCACGGCAAGGAATGACTTCACAATCTAGAGTTAATGCAAATTGCCTCCATAAAAACAGAAGTACCAAACTTTGGGGAAACCAAAATTTGTGCTAGTCTCAAAACTTTTGGCCATGATTGTACATCATTCACCTGTTAAAGTAGTAAGGTAACCACACATAAATATAGTCAGATTTATGGCTTAAATTTTGAGATGATGCCGAAAGTTTAAGGCACGGGTATTACAAGTTTTGTAATGTACCCCTCCCCCCACATCAGCATCATCACACCTAGGGAAGGTAGACTAGGCACTAAGGGTTTTTAATAAAGACCTGATGAAATACTTTATAAAGCTATAAAGTATATAAACACACTGAAATGAAAAAGTTCTGGCCTTAAAATAGGGATTGCAATACCAATCTTTGCAAAAAATAAGACAAAAAAGTCCCCTCAGGCTATTGTGATAGCAATCATTCAACGAAATACCTAACTAGTGAGGAAATACTTTAGAAAAAAGTTCATGCAACTTAGAGTCAATATATTCACAGAGAAATGTTGTCACAAGCAGCAGGAGTTACAAAGAAATTAACTGTGGACAAAGATGGTCTTTGAGAAGGCGTCATTTTATGTGCCTTTAATAGGTGTTATTATGCTCCATTTGCAATGATTAATAGTGTGATTTTCTAAACTCCTGCAACTTGTTTGTTTTGTTTAGTATTGTGCAGCTGCGGATGGCTCTAAATTACTAAAAGGATTGTGACACTGATGTTACAAGCACATGAAAAGGCCTGTAGTGTAACTTTCAAGATCTGTCAAAGAGGTTACCAAAGCCAGCATTTAACCCAAGATCCACAAAGAAACTTACAAATGAGATGGCATTTTTCCTTAAATCCACCCAGAAGGACCAAGTTATGAATGACTATGATTAAAATCTTATGCACATTTGCAACCATCACAGGGGACAGACCCCTGAGATGAATCCACTGACCCCTATTACAGGAAGTTCACTCCAGCTCAGGACGCTGAGCACTTAGAGCGTACCTGAACTAGCCTTAAGCATCAAGTCTATAGGTCTGTGTCAAGATGGGTGGAAAATTCCGAACTGCATTTTCAAAGCTGTCAGATACATTACTTCAGCTGCAGAAAAATCTTTTAGATGACCTGACATATGAGAATGGGTCCCTAGAACAACTTCTTGCCAATACAAACAAGTACATACTGTTTCTCAAGTTACTAATCCCATAAAACACCTACTTCACTGAGATCATTCTAAAACACTCTCTCCATGGAGAATGATCTCTCTTTTCTTCTAAAAGGCTAAACGGGATACATGGGGAAATCCTTTCCTGAGGCTTGGGAGGAACTACATGTCAAGAAGCAACCTAACCACAGGCTTGACAGCAAATGTAAAGAGTACAAAAATGAAGGCAGTCAAGACTTAGACACACACAGGTAGGTCATTAGAATGAGAACACTCCAATTTTACATGGTAATGAGATACCTATTCTGGGTCTTGTCAAAAGGAAGGGACCCAGAACAATAGCACTCTTATGTAACCTTTACCTTTAACACTGAAATACATGTGAAAACTAACTGTTAGACTGACTGCATTGAAAGGTTATACTGTAGTTAAGAGGGTGGTCTTTGGCAGAACTGCTCTTAACACTCTAGGGGTCATTTACGGCTGTCATTACAAGTAGCAAGCAGTGGTTAGAGTATACCACTTTAATGGCCAATGCTTATCTTTGGATCACACACTAGTATGGCATCATACTCCCTAGCTTTTTAAACCCCATGGCAGCAACTCATATCCCATAATATCATAATACGCTTTTAGCAGCTTCTCACTACGACAGCAATCAAAAGAAAAAAAGAAAAAAAAGGAGTGAATATGAAATGGAGGAATTTTGCATCCAGTCACCTATCCAGCTGTAATTTTATCACTATGGTGATGTGTACCACACACATTGCAAACTCAACCTCCCACACACACCACATTCAGCCCCTTGAACCTTTTACAAACAATTATGAAAGAACATGCTTCGGTAGGCCAAAACCACAGCAACGTGAGAATCCAAGAACTCAGTAGTGAGTCTGTGTGCATAGGACTAAGCCCTGTGACACCTTAAATAGACACAAAAAAGTCCAACAAGACCAGTGCCCCTACAAAGTGTTACCAGAACCATTTAATCTGCTCAGGGATTATGATGTGTAAAATGGAAGTGTTTTTAGTATTTGGTTATAGAATACCCCTCTGTTAACTATAGCTTAAGCTCATGTTTTAAAATCCACTGCAGGGAATGAGAAAACATTGTGAATAGGATATAGGATAAGCAAACATCAAGCCATGGAATTTAGTCACAGAGCCCTTATGATCATCCATGCATATTAATTCATAAACTGCATTTCTTAATAAGACAAACAAATTTAATTACAGGTTTCAGTACAGCCACCCCAAGTATATATATATATATACATACACACAGGAAGCACAAAGCACTAGCTCTGTTCTGATTTACTATAAGTTATAGAGATATTTTTATAGAGATATATAGAGATATTTTTACTATAAGTTATAGAGATATCTCTCTCTCTCTCTCTCTCTCTCTCTCTCTCTCTCTCTCTCTATATATATATATATATATATATATATATATATATATATATATATATATATATATATATATATATATATACATACACACACACACACACACACACACACACACACACATTTTTCAGGCTATACTCTCAGGTGACAGGAAGAGTTTTCCAATCCAAGGCATTCTAGAGAAAAAGCCAGAGAGAGAGAGAGAGAGAGAGAGAGAGAGAGAGAACAGTGAACAATTCCATCAGAGTTTTCTGCAACAATCTTCTCCCCTGGACAGTGATGATAGATTTCTCATCCGTGGAATGATGAATCTGAACAAGATGATAAAACCTTGTATGTTCTTCTGCCAGGGCAGCAGAGCAGAGCAGAGCAGAACTGGCTTGTTTTCAGCTAAGAAAGTCTAAGGTGCCATGTTACTTTCCCTTCTCTTTCAACCCATATTTTTTAAATTCCTAGGTAGCTTTAGGCACTGTTGGCAGACTCCCTTTAAAGTGAAAGACCTGTCATTCTACACATGCTCACTCTGTAGGTGCAGCTAGTAAAGTAATGGCAAACCAGGTCATTGAGGCTTGGTTTGGGACGCAGCCTTAAATGGAGGCCTGCTGCTCTAAGCCCTTTTCAACACTTGCCTTATTTGGTACATGTTTAGGGGCCCAATGCAGTTAGGTACAGGCTTGCAATGCAAGCAATGGGGCCTGAATGTCAGCCATTTGTGAGAGAGCCTCTCACTCCCTTCTCACTGCCTCCCTCGTACATACACACATAGGGATTAACAATTAGTCCATCAACACAAGACAGAGTTGCAAAGCAATCCAGCAGCTGTTGTGGGCTATAGAACAAATGCTAGTGTCAGGAACTAGCCCCGTGTGCATTACCTCCACTCTCCAAGATTCGTAAAGACAAAGAGCCGGATTGGGTTCGCAGGACTTAAAGGGGTTGCAACAGTGAGCTGAGAAAGAAAGTCAGTGAGAAGAGAAATAAGGAAAGCAAATAGGAGACAGAATTTGTACTTTTCTTTTTCACAATTATAACGCTGAATAATGTTTTTAGTGCACTCGAACACATCCAATCTTAGAACGCAAAAGTTTGACAAATTACTGGGAGCAAACAGCTCTGTGTCTGTGAAAGAGACAAAAAATGTTTAGTGATGTTTCAAGTGACCCCGTTTAACCCATACCCATATCAATTTGGCATGATGACAGACTGCGGGCTTTCTTTTCTCTTTCTATCCCTTCATACATCTCCCCCTCCCTTCTGGAGTAGTGTTAGGGCAGGGAAAGAGGTACCATTAATCTCCTGTCAGAGGAGATTATGCTTCATTACAGAAGGCCAAAGCAAATAACAGACATCAGACTCTTCACTGACAATGGAGTTGGCAGATATGATTTCTTTACTTCGGTATTACTTTATTTACACTCATAACTGTAGGTGTGGTAAGCATCTACATGTTTTAATCAGAGATAGGTTTAAGAATTAAGATGCAATGCTTGAAATTAATATAATGGGCAGAGCTGGCTATTTCGCACTCAAAAACTGAAAAACATATTTGATTTTGTAAAACTGAAAAAACAACCTTTTTGTGTATCCCTGCGATCCACCAATATTTATGGTGCACTGTTTTGGGATTCTGATTTCTGATTCTCTTACATGGCCAAAGTGGGATACACCCCAAAGGTAATGGAGAATGATCATACTAAGATCCTGTGGGACTTCCAGATATAGACAGACAAAAATGGTAATGGCTAACCATAGTAGTGGTGGATAAACAGCATAAGAGGGCCGAAGTTATAGATGTGGCTATCCCAAACAATAACAACATCAGGAACAAGGAACATAAAAAGCTTGAGAAATACCAAGGGCTAAGAGAAGAGCTGGAAAAGATGTAGAAGATGAAGGCAACAGTAATCAAAGAACTAGGGTCTGTGTCCCCAAACTGGCAGAATGGCTCCAGCAGATCCCAGGAACAACACCTGAATTTTCCATGCAGAAGAGTGCAGTCCTGGAAATAGCTAATAGCGACTATGCTGATACTACACTGAAGGCTGGTGACATTGATTTAATTAATTTTTCAAATTAATTTATTAACTTATTAATTAAATTAATTTATGTGTTTATTTACATATATACTGCAGTACATACATTGTGAGGATTTGGACCTTTGTAGAGGAAAGATGTAATTGCAAACAGTGCCAAAAACTCCTAGGCAGTCGAAAACTCCACCCCCAAATCATCTCCTAATACATTTTCTTTTTTTATCCTATGTCACGGGGCCCCTACGAGGCATGGGGCCCATAGGCTGGAGCCTACTCTACTTATTTGGTAATCTGGCACCAATTGCAAGGACGTCGCTTAAGATTGTAGAGAGTGCAGTTTTACTTTAAAACTCAAATGTTACATAGTATATTGACGTTAACAATAATAAAAGTCATAAACCGTAATATCCTGTTGAGAAAGAAAAAAAAACAACTAAAACTCCATGTCACTCTTGAATGACTTCAGGTTACAGAGATTTCCTTGCCGCTGAAAGCCCAAGCCAATTTTAGCTTTAGCTTGAGCTCTGTTGCTTTTTCGCTTTGTCCATTTGCTTACTGGCTGTCTGTAGTTATAGCTAGAGTGTTTAGTTGACCTCGCACAAAGCCACATTAAATTCACTAAACTGTCATTTATACCAGCACCGTTAGCCATGTACCCATACTTGGGTATGATGAAATCAAAGAAAAATGGAGTGGACCTAGGTTTTACATTAGAGAATCACAAAAATGAAAGAAAACCATTTAGTAGATTTTCATCTATTAACTCAGTAAAATGGTGCTCTGGGGTTGTAAATCCAATATAACTTCATGCATATTCAAGACCACCAATAAACAACAAGAATGTGAGCTTTTCACATTACAATAGAGAAAGCAAGTCTATGCTTACCTGATTGGATTTTGAATGTAATTAAGTAATCTAATGCACTTATCACATTAAAATCAAGGTTTGATTAGGCTCAGCTATGTAAAAATTGTTATGCAGTGAGCTAAGCTGCTGTCTTTACCAGATTCCAGTAAGAGAGCAGAATAGTTGCACTACACATTATATTATACATAGCAACTAAAATGACAGCACTGTGACAACAAAGACAGGACCCTGATTTATGTGCATATTCAAAAACAATTAAAAGGCTTTATTACTCTGGTCATAAAACTGATTGACTGGAGAAGAATTTGATCAAAAAAACATACTGAAAAGATGCATATAAAATAAGAATAAAAATGCATCCCACCATCAGGGCTTCTCTGTTCTTGTGTTAAAAACCATTCATACCAGAAGTCTCAAAACTTCTTCAATCATTTTGACTTCATCTGAGAGCCTTAACATGAGCCTTAACATAAGTGCCTACTGGATCCAAAGTAAAACATGTTATATTGAATTTTAGATTATTAGAAGTCAAAATTTGACTGCCAAACATTCCCCCTCAATCAGAGTTTTGTCACACACCCACTACAATGTGCTGTACAGTGTGGTCTCCTATCCTCTTCTCATACAGATGTACACAAGCTTGACACCATTCACATACATATCCCTAACTATTTGCTTCTGGATCTGGGTCTGGATTCCACAAGTGACAATGTTGCTATACATAGACATTACATCCGCTATTATACATCAGTACTGTGACTCTCCTACTACAATAGTTTTTACTCTGACTTTACACCAACAAAGTTGGTGTAGCAGAAATTATGAAAACTATTGGTCCACTATGACATCAGAACAGTGTTTTTTTTACTAAGACTTGGAATACTGATGACAGTTGTGCTTATATCTTAATTTAACTTGGCACAGGGACCTGTGGCCAAGGCCTTCCCAATTGCTAATGAAATATCAATGTGATTTAAGGAAAATTCAAAGATATTAGGCTTTTGAAGCTCTATTATGTGTAGAAAGTCTGGTGTTTCACAATGACTTCATCGTTTGGGAGTTTTTCTTGATATGAACAGACCAGAATCTGCTGGATAAAAACAGCCAGAGAATGACATTTCAAATATTGTTCATTTTTGTGACAGATGCCTCTACCTATTAGGAGTGGGGATGGAGGATGGGGAACAGTAACATGTAAAGCACACAAGAGTCAAACCACATGTCAATTTAAATTGCAAATGCTTCTTCAACGAGAGCTATCATTTGGTTTTCGTTTTCTGTCCCTCTAACTGTGCGCTCTTTTGAGGACCACCTCAAGGCTGGCCGAGGACCCCCTCTGGTCTCCGTCTCTCTCAGAGAAAAGGAGCTTTGACTGGGGATAATGAGGCCCCCCGTACAGCCTCCACATACACTCCTGCTGTCTCAGAGAACTCAACAAGCACATGTGATGGATACAAAACCCCCACACCCCCAAAGTCACTCTCCCTGGCCCCCTTCTTTCACCCTACACTCTGAAGGTCTTGGTTTGTGCTGAATCCCCATAATTTGATCTTCTATGAGATAATTAGGAAAGAGGTGCGATATTTGTCTCACCAGGGAGAAAAGGAGATGGAGATGATAGGAGAGATGCAAATGATTATGCAAAGCACACAACAAAGCCAAATGAGCTACATCTCACTGTTATATTCTGTTTACTCAGATATATATATATATATATATATATATATATATATATATATATATATATATTTATTTACTTATTTATTTTTTTATTTTTATTTTTTTATTGTGTGAGGTCTTTATATGTGAATAAACCCTTGTAAATACTAACAATTTCTGCCTACTTGGGGAGCTCAGAACTCATTAATTCAATTAGTATAGGGAGAAAAATGCTAATACTACCAAAGAAGAATCAGGTTGCCACAACACATTATAAGGATGTAACCAAAATTGATGACCAAGACTGGAACAGACTAAGGGAGAGACAAGAGACAAGAGACCAGATTCATCGTATGGTCTCGCACTATGGAGGAACCCAAGTCCTATGGTCACTGCTGGGGCATAATGCATGAAGCTGAACTAATGGGTTTTTTTGTTTTTTTTTTACTTTAGTATAGAAAAGCTTAAGTGGCAATTTAATCAGAAAAAAAATGGTAACAGACAACATAGAAGAACATCACACCATGCTAAAGGCAGGAACTAAACTGGTAAAATTATATGAAAGAACAATTCACTGAAGGTGATGGGGAAAATATCACTCTGATTCTGATTCTGTAGCAGCCTTCAACAGTGAGCCCCATGTGTAGAAGAGATGCTAAATTGAGCAGAATGCAGGAGAACAAAATGGTGGGAGCTCATCAGATGACTAAAGTCCTTTTCTCAAAAACACCTTGACCAGAAGAGATGCTAAATTGTTTGCTTTTAGTAATGACTAATTAAATAGCCTGTAAAACTGATCTTTTCCATTATTTCACATTATACACTGTTACCAGCAAAAGTCATCTACACATTAAAGGAAATGCTGAAAAAAATGTAGAAAACCAATACTCATTCTGCAAATCTGTATAGCCTTATTCCACTAAATCAATTAGATGAGATATATCCAGGACTTCACTCTTCTGGACAGAGATCTAAGATGTTGTTCCTGTTATCTGTTAGTGCCATTCTCCCAGTTCGATGGTCCCAGCCTCTGTTGCTCCAGTTACCACAGGAACCAGCATTGCCTTCACCTTCACTTTTCCAGCTCTTCTCTCAGCCCTTGGTATTTCTTGAGCTTCTTGTGTTCCTCGGCTTTGATGTTGCCATCACTTATAAAATGTATTTATTTGGAGAGTAAAAGGGTAGTGGTGGTGGTTGAACTAAACCAAATCAAGAAGGTGGACAGGTTCAAATCTCCACTCCACCCCTTCAGCTTATTTACTTTTCTTTTCCCCCCATTTTGCCTTATCAGTCATTCAGACATGATCACAAAAACAACAGTGTGAAAGTGCACATTCTTCTCATTCAGCAAGCAAAGCAGAATGGATGGAGTGCAACATTTTTATTCGCTGAAGAAATGTTCACTCACTTGTAGCATGATTGGGGGCTTCTCTTGTAGCAGGAATTGGCAATGTATTAGCAAATGACCACCCTTGACCTTTACCCTAACTGCTGTGACTAAAGATCCTGGAGCCTCTGCTCTCTTTGACTTGTAACATGTGTTCATTATGTCACTGCTTCAATTGCTACAAACATGTCAGGGTACAAGTGACCTGCTAAAAACAAGAAACATGAGGCTCATTTAAGGAACATTACCAGACCCTGTTCATAAAACAGTGTTTCATGATTGGCAGAGCCTGAAATATGTTAGTATTTTTGTGCTACCCCTAATTATACTGGGAAATAATACTAAATTTCAAAAAGAAAATACAAGTAATTTACCGGGGACTGCACAAGACCCATCTTGGAGCATTGGTCTTCACTTCCAGCCATGGTGGGCCACCGACTGTGTAGTTCACTACACTAGCAGCATTCTGAGCTCAATTAGGGGAAACACTATACTGCAGAGGCATAGACCTCCAAATCTCAAAAGAACTCCACCTTTAACAGTAAGGAATTCACTGGCTGTGTTAAAAAAATTACAGTAGAATTACATGGCTGTATTTCTTTTTTGTCCAGATTGCAAAGTAAAATACCATTAGTTTGCTTACATCATGATGCCAATGGTCTTTTAATGCAATAGACCTTTTAATGCCAGGTAGTGCACAGCAGAACAGCTCATTACTGACACCCAGAGGAGAAATCAGGAAGACATCAGCTGCTTGGCACTGATATGTGCAGGGGGGTTGGTTTCTCAGTCTGAAAACTGTGGAGCCATATTAAACAGTATATGTTGATCAGAAGTCATTACTTATTGGCACCAAACATAAACAATGACAACATACATGTAAGCTTTTCTTGGGCCCCTGTCTTGTATCCGTTATTTTCATCCTTTTTTGAAAATGAACAAGAAGTACCATCAGCCACTCTAACAGCCTTAATGTGGGTGGCATCTCAAGGGCACTGTGACGATCACTATGACAAAGAATGCTTAAAGTTATCTTACAGCACATCACTGTTGTCCAGCCTTTATCAAGTACAAAAACCAGCAGCCCTACTGTCTAAATGCTCATGCTAAGGTATTAGGGGACCCAGGGGGTGTCAAGAAAACATTGCAAACACCATTCCTCCACCAGCCTGATCTGTTGATACCTGACAAGAAAGGATCTATTAATGCTACTTGTGCCAAATTCTGACCCTCCCATCAGCACAGTGCAACAGAAATCTGGATTCACCAGTCCAGGTGTTTTTCCACTGCTCAATGATTTCTGTGCCGTTTTGTGCACTGGAGTTTTGGATTTATCTCTCCCTTAGACACCAATAGCAATCAAATAGGCTGTCTGCTGTTTTAGCCCATGTTAAGGAACAAGTTGTGGGTTCAGACACATCAGTTGGAGCACCAGCGTTGTATTTGGCTGTAATCTGCTTGACTTTGCACTGCCTATTTGTCAAAATGATTCTGACATATTACCGTCTCTTCTGTCAACATGTTTACAGGCATGGGAGCCTCTTTTGCTGCATGTTGTTCCTCGATCAAACCACTCTTGGTAGACTCTGGACAACCATGCATGAGAAGACCTCATAAGTATAGCAGTTTTTGAAACACTGGCCCAAGCCAGTCCAGCACTTATGACCATACCTCATTCAAAAGTTGCTCAGATCACTCAATTTCCCCATTCTAATGTGGATTCACACTCAAACTGATCCACGGAAAACTTGCTAACCTGATTTTATGCTGCACTCTGGAGTCAGGTATCCAAATTTCATAGTGGAAATTTCCAATCTTCAAAAGGACAGTTGTCTCTAATAAAGCAGCCATTCAGTGCATGTTAACTCATTACCCAAATATTAGACCATAGTTTTTTTTTTCTGGTCATAGCCACCGCCATCCTGCCCAAGTCACTGATGATAAAAATTCCAATCACACAGTAAATTCAGGTTGTGAGTCTAAGCAGCAGTAGAAAGAAACACCAGAGATGAGGTTGTTCTTTGTTTCCTTGAATGCTGCCGACATTCCTCAACATAGTCATTCAACAATCACTTGAACATCTCTATAGCTAAAAAAAAAATTAAGATCAGACTTAAAAAGCAGATGTTTGCAGTCACATGGAGACAGTTTATTCACACATGGACTACTACAGTTGTGATAGTTTTATGTGAGCTGTGAACTCACACTTGCATTAAAAAAGAAAACGAGAGAGAGAAAAAAAAAACAAAAAAAACAACAACAAAAAAAAAAAACCTCACACCACCACATGATAATGTTGAGATCAGGTAAGAAAAAAAAATTAAACGTTTAAAAGCCCTGAACAATAGAGCTACAAAAATGAACTGAGAACTTTTGGCGACTGGGAGAAAATGTATTCTTAACAATTACAGGCACACAGATATAACACAAAATGGGGATCAGTCGAAATGATTCACCAGGAATTGTCTGTTAGCGGACAAAGTAAAGCTTGGAATGAGCTGCCTACAGAAATACTTTCTACTGTGTGTGTCTGCCAGTCCGTGTTTAATCCATTTTTAATCCATTTATCTCCCTTTACGGCAATCATTCCAGTTCTTTAAAACGGGCAAACATAGCCTTTCGTACGGCTTGCTTGTATGTGGCATAGTTCCAGACAACCGGTTCCTTCTTCTTCGGCTGTTTTAGAGGGGGACCAAACAAACAAAAAATACATGAGTACGCAGAGAGGAAAAGATAGTCCAAAAAGGAAACTATAAACTGCAATAATAGGTCATTTGCTTTCTTCAGGGCATGAAACCCATGGGAAGCAGCTCACCTCACTGGTCTCCAGACCTAGACCTGGTCTCTCACTGACTTTGTGTGTGTCCCTATAAAGCACAGAATGATTAGGTCTAAGGTTAGCAGCTGGTCCACAGACATATCTCAAAATAGCCAAAGGCAACCAATTGTGGTGCATCACGCACTAATTGCAGCTAAAAATGGTTCCTTTTAATGTGTACCTGGAACTGCTGCCCCATGTGTTCTGTGGTTTTCGTCTCTTCGCCTCAGGTGGACTGTTAGTCTCCTTCATACTCAGCTAAAACACCAGACTCAGAGTCAGATGACAAAGCCAATGTCAACTAGACTTTGCTTCAGATAACCGATTCAAGAAATAATACTAATTGGCCACTGTTTATAAAGTTGTTATACGTTATAGGGAAAGATGTGATCACACCACTGCACCTTAAAGCACAGAAGTGAAACCGCTTACCTCTTTTTCTTGATTTTCCAAAGCTTCAAGCTCCCTTTTTGATCTTTTAATCTTCTGATGAATCTCCAAATTTTGCTACCAATAAAAAAAGGTGAGTGAATGAAGAGGAAGAAGTCAAAAAAGCAGAAGGTGTTTGTCTATAGGCCACGGAGATGAGCACGCAAGTACCTTGTGCAGGTCTGAGAGCTGCTGGTGGCGGATGAGGGCGTCTTTGTTGGGGAACTGTCTCCTGCACAGTAGGCAGGCCATCTTCTTCCAGTCCGTCAGCCGGTCTTCCTTCTCCTCTGGCTGGCTCTTGGTAGGCCCTTCATGTTTCTCTGGCTTCTCTGGTTTCTCTGTCTTCTCCTCTTCCTCTTCATCGCTGCCTGCAGCATAATCAGCTGCTAGCATTCCCAGAGAGCCCATAGGGCGCTGCCAAGATAGGGTTTGAAAAAAATAGAGGAAGAAGCGCTTTGTAAACAACTCTGATACAGTAATATTTAATGCCAAACATCAAGCTTGGTGAAGTTACTTATGAGAGCTTTTTTTGTGTTTTTTGAGTCTGGGGTGTGACTGTGTGCATATGTGTATATCCAAAGCTCACTTTTGATCCTTTCTCCTCTTTCTTTGGTGGGGCAAGAGGCTTTTTGAATAAGTCATCTCCAACTGTGGCCTATGCAGGCAAAAGAAAAGGGGAGAATGAAGTAATTACCACCTACTGGATCACACATTGAGAGACTAAGGGACCAAGGTACTAAGGGATCAAGGGACTAAGGGACCTCTTAAAACAGCTGTAAAAATCAGAGATCCCCTGACCTTCCGCTCAAAGACGGCGAAAGCTGCATCGGCTGCCTTGGAGGCCTTCTTGTCCTCTGCCCCACTCTTGAGGACAGGAGATGGAGCTCGTACACTCTCCTTCTGCCGGTTCTGGATTTTGGCCCAGCGCTCCATGTCTTTCATAATCTGATGATATCCAACATAAGAATTCAACACCAAACACACTGGTTAGTCTGTCAGTCAATTACATGAACACTGGAGTGCAATTAAAAATAAAAGCTTCTTGAGTTTGAGTGCAGTAACAGGTTTAGGACTGATATAGGATTGCACCTTGAATGCTGCCAAACTCCTGGGTTTGTCCTCCTTCTCTTTCTCTTTCTTTTCCAAGCGTGGTGCAGCATCCTCATCCTCCTTCCGCTCTGGCGTTCCATCTGGAGCCACCCGGACTTCCTCGACCAGAGGTATGGCTGGAAGTAGAGCAACCTCAGGCATTGCTGCCCCATCCACAGAAGCACTAGCCTCCATATTCGGCTCATGGACATCTGCACTGGAGCCTTCCACTGGTATGTAGGTTTTCGAGGTGCTGTCCCAGTAGAGGTATTGCTGACTCTGAGCATTGTAGAAATACTAACACACACACACACACACGCATGATATAGCCTTTTTAAAACAATTATAAATTCAATTACTAAGCCCATACCAACAATAATGCTCTCAAGTGCAAGGATCTAAGGACATAAAGCAATACATCAACCTACTCTTGAGTTGGGATCATAGTACAGTGTTGTCTGAGGGTCATAGTAGAACCCAGATGTAGCATCATACAAAAATGCAGACAAATCCGGTGTATCTGAGCCTGAGGAAAAAGACAAAAGAAACCTGAGTAACGTTATTAAACAAAAACATGGGTCTGAAGACTGATAAAGTAACATGCCCTGTAATGACCTTTTCTTTCCTCCCTTTTTTTTTTTTATTATTCCTTCCAGAAATTAAACACACATGGAACACTTCATGCCAGCTCAGCTACGCCTCCCAGTTCAAGTCATTGCTTTTGTTGAAAAAGTGAATACTTCTACTGAACATCCAAGAAACCCTAGGGATAATTTACAACATGTATTCATGTAACTATTTGTTGTGGAATATTTCACAATAATGAAATAAGTATAAATTTCAACCCAATCCATTCAATAATAGGCAATCTGTGATGCTTATAATACACAGGCAGAGAGTTGGAAAAGTGATTAAATTTAGCTGAGAGGGCCATGGTCTAATGAATTTAATAGAAGTTTTCACTTTTTTAAAGAAAATCCATGATGAACTGGAATGCCTAATTAGCATGGAATGACCTATATACAAAAGTCAATATGTAAATAAACAAATAAAAATACAATGACACAAAGGCAACCACCATATGATTTTTAACCCAAACATTTTCTATCAGGTGCACTTCAGACTGAAAGGTATCTTACCATATGTGTAGGCCTCAGATCCCTCTGCAGGGATTGTGAGAACAGGGTCAGGTAAAGGTAAAGGTAAAGGTAAAGGTAAAGCTACAGCCTGGTGCTCTGTGGCCTGCTCCAAGTGCTCCACTACAGGGGTCTCAGAGTACATCACACCCTGCACAGTGCCAGAGAGAGGGCCATGAACCTCCACTTCACAGAAAGCTTAAATGAGACTTGCTTCTAAACAAATGTGTGTGTGTGTGTGAGACTCACGTGTGCTAGGTTTGAGCTCTGGAATGTAACTGAAGCAGAGGAGGAATCTGTCCCAGCTACACACACTGCGTCAGCAGGGGTACACACCCACCCACCCACACACACACGTTATGTTTTGTTCTGCAAATACATGTCGGAGGAAGTAGTTTAATTTCAAAAGCATTTTAAAGGCATGCCCCGCTGGCCCCATACCTTGCATGGCAGGTGAGACACCCAAGACTGTGTGGGAAGGCTGAGAGTAGCACTGCTGCTGCTGTACCAGAGGCAAAATGATAATTTGTAAGATTGTATTGCTTTATCTTGAATGTAATCATTTGATTTCAGATACCAAAATATTTGTTGACTAACAAGAGCTGCCCTTCAGCCAAATTACCAACCTCCATCACATCAGGTGGGTATCCTAAGAGAGACGTGTTGGATTTATCATAGTCCCTCCGGTAGCTGTAAAAACAAACAAATACTATTTTAGTGTTTTTTTAAGAGAAGGAATGAAAGAAAACAACACCACAGATGTAACTAATGAACTCAAGTCTCTGGTTATGTCTGATATTTGAACTCACTTCTGATTCTTTAGAGGCTTGGCTACCTCTGCATATACTCTGACTCCATCAATCATAATAGGCCGAGGTTTGGTCAGCAGCTCCACCAACCGTGTCACATGCTGAAGGATAGTAACGATACAAGGTTGCAAAAGCAGTATATAAAAGGGCCATGGCTAAGTCACGTGTTTCATTTAGACTGCATATTTATTACACACATGGTGGGTCACCCTCAACAAAGCATCAACACTGACAGGGTATTGGTGAGCTATGTGTACAGAGCTGGTACAGGATTTATCCAGCACAGCAGTGTTACTTTTCTTTTTCCGTGTTACTTCCACACGCACCATATTTAAAATGTATTCATCCATTCAATGTATTTTTAATTTTTATTCTAACTGTGGTCCTGTGGTGAGGAACTTAAAGGACTAGAGGATGGCATCATAATATTATGCATGGCAACAGACTTCCAAAAGGTTTACCTAGGAGTGTGTCTAAAAGTGGCAGGTCTGTGTGTGTGTGTGTGTGTGTGTGAGTGAGAGAGAGACTAGAGCCTGATTAGATTAATAAAAAAAACAAACAAAAAAACAACAACAAACAAATGACAACTACAATTTAAAAAGGACTCTACCTCATGGGAATCCATATCGACAAAGCAAAAGCATTTGGATCCAGGTGCTTTCCCTTTGACCAGACGGACATTACGTTCATCAAGGTAAGCGAAGGGATCCAGCACCTTCAAGATTGTCTCCACCGTAGTGGTGGGTAGAATGTTCTTAATGATCATTGCTAATAGGACAAGGCAAAGAACAAAAAATGGTAAAACATTAGCTCTTAACAGTTTGACATGCTTTTGCTTTTTTGCCAAAAAATAAAAAAAAACCCCTCCAATGTCAAAGAACAGTTTAATCAGCATTAAAAGCATTAACTTAATGCAGTTTAATCAGCATTAACTTAATGCAGTTGAATGAGTGAACTAGAACCTCGGCGATTAATTGTGAAGGAGTCAATGAAAACTTGCAGGATGTCCCTGTCTTATTACTTGGTACGCTGGACAAGCACGATGCCTTACCAGTCCTGCTTTCTTGCCAAATCCACATATTGCAGCTCATATGTTCCAGTGGAAAGTGATGACATGCATTAATAATAATCCATTAACATTCAGACAACCCCAGAGCAGTAAAACATGATCAGGTCAATAACATTTATAAGCTTTCTGTTCTTTATCAATTCTCAACATAAAATGCAATTAACAGATGTTGGTGAATTTCAAGTGTTGGTGAATTTAAAATGACATTGGCAGTAAGTTAGTTTTTCCAAAGAAAAAAAAAATGTCTCTAAACACTTGCAGCATATCAACAAAGCTTTTACTCACTCTTACTCTCTTTGAAAATCGGATCGGAGTGCTGTAGGTTGTGCTGGGAAACTCTCTGGCTGGCCCAGTCCTCAGTCTGCTTCTCGGCCTCCTGCTGCTGTAACTGCTTGTCAACCTGCTGTTGCCAGGCCTCAGGAGTCAAAGTGGAACTTCTCTGCCACACACCCTGAGAGTCAGGGTCACTGGATGGCTTGGAGTGGCCTTCCTCCTTCGCGCTCAGGGGTTTCAGCAGGACTGGACTTGGTAGCAGGCCATCCTGGCTTGTTGGAAGGACTTTAGGTGGCAGATCCTGATGTTTCTGTCCAAAGTTAACATTTTTTCCTATTCAACTTCAAGTGGAGCCATCTGACATCCATCCACCACATATCCATTAAACCATTAATCTACCATCTTGGTACACAAAAAGGAAAAGTTTACCTGTTCTTCTTTCACATTTCTCTCTGGCTGAATATACTTCAACAGAGCAGTCTTGCTACCAACTTTAACAGACCCCTGTAAAAGAGGAACAGTAAGTGACCATAATCTTGTCAATGACTATTTTTCCCCCCCTACATATGTGTCTGGGTAAGGCCTGTTCCAGAATGCATCAGGTCTGGCTCTTTAAAAAGCCATGAACAAGGACACATTACGAAGGGGAGGCAGCTGTCACAGGATTTGGGATCCTTCTTTAAAAAATAATGATAATTAAAAAACAAAACAAAACAAACAAACAAAAAAAAACCCCCAACAACACACCAACTTTAAAAAAAAACCAAACAAAAGAAAAAAACAAAACAAAAAAAACCCCCAAACCCCAGCCCTTCTGACATTTTAGGAAATTAATATCCCATTAGTGTAATTGCCATTTCTTGTCTCTATTGGACAAGACACATCATCAAGCATAAACTGAATGAGGAGCATATGAAGACCTGTGTAAATTAATAGTGTGAAGACGGTATGGAGGAAATGAGCTAACCGATTCACGCTGTAACGAGACAAGCAAGAGGTCATGAAATCTGACGCCATGTTTAAAGTATCAAATTTCTGGCTTTGCATGAGACCATCATAGAATTCAAGAAAGAAAATTAAGAAAGAAAAAAGTCTGGGAGGTAGGAGACAGTTGGGTTATATCCAAGGGGAATGAAAGCTCCAGGCATAATATACATAAAAAGGCATTATAATCTATAAACCTAGAACTTTGCAAAGAAATATGATCATTTTTTAGAAATCCATATGTATTCTTTTCAGAACATTAACTGTTATGAGATCTGCAGATAATTGAGCTTGTGTGACCTTAAATTAGACTTTGTTTAAAAATCTAAACGTGTACTTCTAGGATATGACATTATGATGTGGCTCACGCAGGTGTATTAAATTATGCAGACTAAAAAGTGATAACACTAGTTATGTATCTTTCTCAGATATCTGAGAATATGTTGTTCACCCTTGAAAGGGAAATATCAAAGGACAGGGCACAGATTGATCATTTCAAAACTAAAAAAATGAACAATTAAGACAAATTCACATTATGAATTTCCATTTGAAATTTTCTCTCAGAACATAACATTCTGATGCGGTCCTTTTTTCTATGAACAGCTTTAAAACTTTTTTAGGCACCAAAAGACCTAAGCACTATGGCCTTGGTTTAACTTTTCAAAACTCCTTTTGAACATGCATGCCTAAAGAACACAATTATTCAGGCTCATTTTCCTCTGGTGTACACACCCTAAAAACAGAAGCATGGAGTGCAGCATGTCATGTGCTCCACATAGCAATACATTTGTAAAATATCCCAAACCTGCTTTTGCAATGTTCTAGGATACAATTGACTGACTCTGGCTCCTCAAGTCCCCTTAAAGGTTTATATGTCTGATTGCCCTAATGAAGCCACTGCAACATGTTAACTTTAATCATCCTGTTCCTACCTGATTCTGACTCTATGGTGAACAAAACACTACTAAGCATTCAAATATTAAATAAAACATATGATAGCCATTACAAACGATTCTAAAAATAATTGTTTATTCATTCAATCAGTCTATTAAATTAATTTACTTTTTGCATTTGATGCATTTGTTTATTAAGATAAAATTTAAAAATAAATAAAAAAAAAAACAAAAGGCAACTGTAAGGCTGTATGTATATAAGAATGCTACTACATTAACCCTATTTTGGCCAATTGCAATAATAAATAAACAAACAAAACGCTGACCTGTACTTCAAAATGTAGGCTTTAAACACTCCTAGTTCCCTGTATCCAAATCAACCATTTCCAAAGTGCCCAAATGTCAGAAAAACTCCTTAGAAATCTTTAAACCTTCCACATAAAAGAACAAAATGCCTATTTTACTGCTAGCTCAACAAAACAGTAGTCTACTTCAATCAATATTTTAAATGACGACAGTTTAAACAGTGCAATCAACCAAGAAGCATTTGATTTACCCATTATAGCATTGTACTGCAGTAAAATATGAAACTGTGTATTATAGTGATTGTTCCAGCAAGGTTAGCCTGCAATACCATTATTTCATTGCTGACATGTAACGAAGATTTGAGGAAGGTGTAGCCTGCCAGTAAAATATATGAATCACCCCAAACCTAACAGTTCTAATTTTAATCCTTTTGTAACAAGCAACAGACAGAGCTCAAAGATGGAACCAACTGGACACTGAGCTCACCTTGAAAGAATACTTGTATGTACCATGCATACCTTTTGTCCCACAAGATAAATTCAGTACCTATTCACTTCACTTAAACTCTTAACACTCAAAATGTCTCAAGACAGGCAAAAGGTTGACTAAACAAAGATGCATGAATGGAAAGTTAATAAAAAGGATCTCAGTACCACGAGACAGACATTTCTAGATAGGTGACCAGATAAAAGTAACTTGCCTTTCTTTCACCATTTTGCCCTGTGCCTTTTGCTACAACCATTGCCCTGTGCCTTTTGCCCAAACCCTTGTTACTGCAATTACTAAACAAGAAGATAGAAACATTATAAGAACACTACACATTTAGTGGTTTGCTAGCAGATGTTAAAACTAGTAGACAAATTGTTAAAGAAAATCCCTATAGGTTGATACTTGTCCAGCTAACAGGAACCATGAGGACATGTATAATTTCAGCGACCATGTGTAAAAGAACCATCACCACCAAAACTTTAAAACACACTTCACATCAGTATCAAAAATATGGGGGGGAAGAACAGCCTTAGCTTTGGAAAAATGTTAAATTCACTCATTATAAGTATAAAACCAAATAATATAGTTACATACAAAACCAACAGATCTCAAACTGAACCCTTAAGGAAACATACTGAGAAACAACGATCAAGCCATTCAGGGCAAACAAGAAAAGCAGAATTCCACGTGGTTAAAGGCAATGGTTAACAAGTCCTAACTCAAAAGGAGAAAACCAGGCTGATTCAAGTCTGTGGTGGCGGCAAAGGACAAGAATAAACCAATAACGAAGGCCGAGTTCACCAGTGCACTTTGTACCATGACAATACTTTTGAAATACAGAGTGAGGTCAGAAAAAGTGACAGAATTGCAAAGAATCAAAATGCTGGTTATTAAAACGATGAAAGCGAACAAGAAGTTGAACAAGAAACTGGCAGGATATGTAAAGAATGACTGGTACCACAGTACTACAAAGAAAAAAAGCAGCACATCACTGCAAGCAGGAAGGCTTCAGCCACAGATGGTTCAGAAATCAAATGTAGTGCCAGTTTAAGATAGGAAAAAACAAGATATAGATATTAATCCCAGGAAGTCCATTGCCAGATGACATCCAGTAGCCATTTACCATTTTTTCCATGGTAAACTTCAAAGAAGTTAGGAAAAATTATAATGAAATTTCTTACTTGTAGCCCAGCTAAGCCACAATTTCTACCAAAAAAGATAAAGTCTAATACATAATGTTAAAAAACAAATAAATAGTTGACAAGATGCCAACATTTAAGAAATCGAAAAAATGGGATACAATATCCGTTTATGAACGACATTACCTTGAACAGTTCTGCGTCAAATCTTATTTGTTCGGTACAGTGTTTGTGAGCAAAAAACTTGCAATATCAAATAAAAAACTGTCGTTTCCATGTCATGCACATTTACCAACTCATCCAAGTTCTGAAAAGTAATGGCAAATCTAAATCTCATTTTATTTATATATATATATATATATATATATATATATATATATATATATATATATATATATATATATATATATATATATATATATATATATATATATGACTGCTGCTTATAATTATATTAAATTTCAGAGATTGTAAAAGCTCTTAATAACTCTAACTTAATCATGTAGCGAAATATGACTTTTCCCTTCCATCCCATTTGCTGTCAACCACCCATTTTATCCTTGGCCCTGCCCCAGCCCAAGCCTTCTTCTTTTGAAGACAGCCGCTGTAGAGGGACAAGGATGGGCCACCTGGTTGGACTCCATGAAGTGGACAGCATCCTCGAGGTTTAAAAACTCCACATAGGCCGTATCGGAGCTGTAACCTGGGGACAGCATTTGAAATACAGATGGGTTTGCGTTAGTTAATGCCAGTCAAAATAAGAATCGTGAAGAAAAAAAAACTTTCGAATCACGGAAGTTATAATAGCGACTTGTTGTTTAATGTACATATACTTGGGGTGTCCATCAGTACTGCGCGAGTAAATTTGCTTTCAGTATATGCAATTGCACAAGGAACTGTTACAGCTCATACCTTTCAACATACCCAAAATAAATGTATTAGGATATTTTCCTTGTGTTCATCATGTCTGATGGGTGCTTGAATCAGTGCAATATATGATGGATTACTAGACTGCAGCTCACTATAGCCGGCAGAAATACACACGTACAATGTGTGAGTTAATTAAAAATTTCTACTGTAATCTAAACAGCATTCAAGTCTCCAAAATTCAACATGAAATACACCTTATATATGCTCGCTACCTGAATGGTCTGTTGTTGAAAACCACAAAATTGACCAAAACCTCATTGCAACATGAAAAGCGATCTGTTTGTATATGCAAACAGAAATCCCTTTGACTCAAACAAGCCTGCAAGTTCTATTATGTAAAGTTGCCAGTTTCAGAGGTTTTTGGTATTCTGGAGCAGACACAATGGAGAAGACGATATGAAACCATGTTTTCATGTTTAAAATCACTTAATGTGTGACCCAAAACAAAAATTCACATAAAGTAGTATTAAGTTTATGCTTTGGTACAGGCCCCACTTTGCCTTTGGTCAAGCAAAAAACATGGAACCATTTCCAGTATATATATTAAAAGTATACGGAGTGGGAAATTATTCACATAAATCGATAGCTAACGATTCACAGCTGAACCAAAAAGAGGCCACACGTGACACCCGTACACCTTACTAAGAAGCAGGGATGTCACATAGGTGTTTTGGCTACAATAAAAAGAATTGTTGATAAAGGGAACCATGTTAGGACATTCTGAGTAGGGTATTGGAAGGTCTTAACCCACAAGCCATTTTAAGATGGAAGGTGCTCAGGGAGAACTGCACAAGTTCCAGCACAAGAACACAAAGGATGGACAGGGAACCATTTGTTTTAACAAGAAACTAGCACAAAGAAAACCAATCAGCATTTTTTTGAAGTCTCTGTCTCTAAGGCACAGAAAACAGTGTCAAAAGAAAGAACAAGGATGAGCGTAGGATTCAAATAGCGAAAAGCGAAATGTTGCGAATTCTACAGAAGTTTCCAAATGCAAAATCTCACCTGGAACAACATCCCTTATCTTCATTCCTTGCATTGGCACTCCATCACGAATGGCAAAGGCATCCAGTATCTAAGAAAGAAAACTTTTTTCTAATTAGAATCTATAACACTGTCCTCTACTGTACTCTGTTACAAATATCAAGATTGACATTAAAAATCTAGCATACCTGCTGCATTGTAGCAGTTTTAGGAATTCCAGAAATGGCAATGGTATTTGAGACTTTATCCTGAACACCAGCACTCCTGTAATCCTGGTCCTTTGGTGTAGAATGTACAGAATTGTTCAACACCAAACTTCATATTGTAACAAAAATAATGATTGCTGTCAGTCAAGAACCAGCCAGTTAAACTTCCTTTGTTAAGCGTAAATGCAATTACTTACAAAGACCAAGGAAAATAAACCCCCCAAAACAAACAAAATGCTGTAAAAGTAACTCATTTTTTTCCATAAATTTGTTCAAGATATCTTCAATAAAAGGTCCAAGCTTGTAATTCTCCAGGTATACATAAATCTCTACTCTATATTAGAAATAGTACTACATGCATGGAAGAAAAGATAAATATACTACATATAAAATATTACTATGAACTTCCAGGACAAATAGCACAGACATAAGACTTATTCTCTGACCTGCGAACTAGAGTCATTTGGTCTTTCAGGTGCAGTCAATTTAGATTCTTTCAAATTTTTTTCTGCCCCTTGAAGATCACCAAGGATGTAGTCATATTTTCGCCCTGAACTCGTCCTATAGTCAATGTCTCTGTAGTCCTGGTCTTGTCTTTCTCCTCTGTTACTCTGAGGGTCCCTGGGTGCTGGTGGCAGATTCCCTTTCTTGGGGCCCTGCTCAAGAGGCATATCCTTAGATCCCTTAAAGGTTCCTTGATCAGTCAAGATTTGGTTTGGCAGACTCTTTTCTGGAATGAATGAATGTCTTCCACTTAATGGTAGAGTGTTTTCAGGCTTTTCATCTCTTGACCAGACCTGACCATCACTGTCTCTGCATGGATTTTTTAGTGCTGGAGCCAATGGCAAGAGTGGTGGTTTCTGAATAGTTTGAGGTGCATCTCTAGCTGGAAAATCTGTAGGAATATTCTTGTCCCAGTTTGGTACAGTAGAACCTTCTCTTTCTGGTCGAGAAAAGACAAAGGTCCCACGATCTTTTCCTGGTAATACGACAGGTGGTCGATCTATATCTTTAAATTGGGAAGGCTCTCCTAACTCACCTTCCTTGCCACGTCCAGGTAGAAATCGTTCTTTCATATCTCTGGGGAAAGACGAACTATTCATCATTGGTGAAAAACCATCGCGATCACGCATGCCATGCTTGCGCCACTCCTCTGAGAGTGATTTGTTCTCATCTCCTCTAAACTCTGCTGGGTTTTCATTTGGCTCAGGGAACTCCCTGTCCCTTAGAGTTGGTTCACCTACTCTAAGCATAGCTTTCTCTGGATCACGGCATTCTAGAGGCATGTCAGGTCTTGCCCTGACATCCATAGGAGTGCCATTATTGTCTCGAAACATTTGAGGAGATCGGTCCCTAAAATCACCTGAGGATCCCATACGATTTCTAAAATCCATATCTGATTCAAACCTTCCTCTAGAATTCAAAGGAGGTGCAAAGCCTCGTCTCTCAAAGTCCATCCCTGATCTTTCACGTGTAGGCATGTCTCCTCTGAAGCCATTAACATCATTCCTGCCTATTTGTTGCCTCTCTTTTTCTCTTAAATTGTCATTTCTGTCCATAGGCTCCATAGGAAGTCTTCTCCTAATATCCATAGGAGACATACCGAAGCCAGGCATGTCCATTCGAAATCTGTCCCTCTCTCTCATGTCCATAAATTGATCTTCAGAACCCCTCATGTTCCTAGCCTGCATGTTTCTGCCACCCATATCCATAGGTGGCCTACCCTGACCCATAAAACCGGGAGGATTTTGTGGGTTGTTTCTGAACTCCATGTCAAAACGTCTTCTAAAGTTCATGTCAACTTCATTTCCAGGCCTTAAGAAGTCTCGGGGAGGGTCTCGTCCTCTGTCAAGAGGACCCATGTTTCGTGCCATCATATCAGGTGGACAATCAAATCTCCTCATATCCATAGGTGGTCTGTCCTGAGGCCCTGCTCCCATGTTCATGCCATCTCGTCCTCTAAAGCCAGGCATTGGTGGTCCACCTCTTCCTTCAAACATCTCCCCTCGAGGATCCCCACTGCAATGACAAGTGGCTTCATCACAAACTGTGTTTTTGGAAATGTCTATCAAAATTTACTTTTTCAAAAATGCAAATAGATTACATGCATGATATAAAGCTTGTCTGCAACAACCCAGGTCTTGTCAAGCTGTAAAATGAAGTTGAGGTTAGTGGCAAACTGGCAATAACAACGCCTGAATAAATGTTTTTTTTTTGCACAATAGCACCTTCTGAATTTACAAAATGCTCTCACAAGATTGGAAACACAGCAGTACCTGTGTTCAGTTAAGTTATGTAGAATTAATTTTCTAACAGATAACAGCTCTTTCTATTTGGGTTAAATCCGAAATGGAATGTGAAAACAGAACTTCAGTAATGTGTTTGGTTTCTTTATGAAGGGTTTCTAACAACTACCGTATATTAAAATGACATTTTAGAGGCAGGGTTGTCCTTAATAAGAGAAGTACATCTAGGGACCTCAAATTTAGACTGGACTAAAATTTACTAGTGATTCACAGTAGTGATGACTACTTAATTCCAAACTGCCATTGATTAGCCCATACCCAACAAATACCGAAAGATCTACCAGTCATGACCTTTAAGACATGTAGACATGATGTATTATTCAGATAAATAATTTTTCATTTTTATACATAAAATAGAATAAAAAGAACATGGCTTGGAATAAACAACTTGTGTCTAACTGACCAGAACATCACCAACATGTGTAAGTACTATTTACTAATTATGGCAGCTACTCTCCAAGCACAGGAATTGCAAACTCTTTGGCAGATCAACTGCAGCTGAGCAAAGATGAGATAATCACTGACAAGATAGTGAATATTTGGAAAAACCTAATCTCCAATACAGATGACCAAATACTGGAAAAAACATCATTTGGAAACTTGACAACCAAGTACCTGGGCCTTTTTAATGTTTTTATGCATTTGACGCAGTAGAACAATAGGTTAATGCAAGGATTTCCTGCGCAGATAATAGTGAGGTGGTTCATGCAAACATCAACGCCATTCAAAAACAGTGCAGACAGGGTGTTGCTTAATACTCCACGTGCACTAATTTTGAATGGCACTGAGGACAGCATGAGATGTGACAGGTCAGCTCTATATTAAAAAAATAAAAATAAAGGCCACAGAGATACAGCTCTGAAGAGCATGCTCACCATGCCCATTAAAAATCACACATAGGTCTGTCCATATGAATATACAGAAAATAGTTTTAATCAATAGCACTTTCCAAAACCTTTTTTAGTTATCCAAAGCTGTTTTCATGTGGACAGAGGGCCAAAGTGTAGAGAAAATCTCTCTACATTTTCAAAAACATCCATGTTTGTTTGTTCAAGCAGGCCTGTGTTTATTAGTATACATTCCACCCAGATAAACATTTTGCTGTGTACCTTATCGCTTGAGCCAATGCTGCTCATTATATTTGCTAAACTAAAACAGATTTAGTGATGTTTTGACTTCTGACTACAATTTTAATATATCACCATGCTGCATTTGTGAGTGCAGTATCTGTGTTTTCTATCAGATCCTCATGCCTGACTTCCATGACACAATGCCAGGCAAGCTCAGAATTACACAATCTTACAATAAACCATCTTTTAGATAACAAAAGGGGCTAAATCTGTGGATCATTAATGACTTTATACTGTAGTGTCCACTACAGCCATTTTACCTCTTTCAATCACATGACTGAAAAGGAAGGCCATTAAGTCATTAATCAATAACATGATAGTTGCAATCTATTGTTGCAGCCCTAAACCTAAATAGAATGAGCTAATTGAGGTCTCATCTCACTTGCTACAAAATGTTACACCATTAGCATAGCTATTTTAAACATTAAGAAAAGTGTTTCCTTTATTTTTAAAACAGTCTAATTGCTAAGTGCAGGCTACAATTCAGGGAATGTGTGTGTGTTTGAGCTGTATTCTCACTTTGGATATTTTTAGACAGAACCAAAAAAGCTGATTTTTACTTGCATATATGAACCTGCTATTACCTAGGTCAGTATTTTCCAGTGTTAATTGTGGGGTATTATATACCCATTTTAAATACATGTTACTGAGGAACTCAGTCATATGTCATCAAAGAGAGAACATTAAAAAGTGCATTCAAAGGAAATTACAATGTTTTGGCATTGTGACATATGATTCCTTACCGAAATGGCATTCCTCCGCGTGGACCAGATCTTGACCCGTTCCACATGATGATCCACCTTCTATTGGAACTCACCTTTAGCTTACACAACCCTCGAGTATACAGTTTGTTTACCTGCAAACATGCTAATATTATTATTATTTTATTTTTTTATTATCCCCCCCGCCTAAGTCCATAAACATTCCAACTCTTCAGTCTAACAAATGTAATGCTCACAATTTGTATGATGGCAATTGACCGTGTTTTAGCCTAACATTTACAGCTACATGTTAAACAAACAAGCAATTACACTTAGTCATCTGTCTGTTAATGACCTATAGTACCACAGGCACTCAAACTAGGTCCCAGCAACTATGTACACCTTTACTTTGAAGCAATGATGGGTTAAAAGGGTTTAGACTTAGCTTCATTTATAAAATCTCTTATTGGGCAGCTTAAAACTGCTGCATGCGCGCGCACACACACACACACACACACACACAAAAAAAAAAAAAAAGATATGGGGACATCACATGCTACAATTACATTTTCACGCCCAATGAAGATTAGTTACTATAACTAACAAATGAATGAAGTTGAACATTACTGATTAGATTTCAGATTTCAGTTCAATGCATGTATATTTCTTCCAGGGTAGGCTTTCATATTGTTCCACAGTGAAATGGGGCAACTCAAGTGACAGTTGTCATTACTGAAGGAGACTACCTAAAACACATTTGCCTTTAGGCCCAATATGTTGTCTTCTCTCATAACACCCTATAGGCTAGCCTATAAATGTTAGCTTGTTGTTTTTAAAAACATGACTCGAGTAACAAAGTTACTTTTCATGGGTGCAGTGAAATATATAGTGGATCAATACTGCATGGTGTACTTTCCATTACAAACATTGCTACATTATAGCTAGCCTAACCCAGCGTTAGATAAGTTAGCCTATATCCATCCATTTTAGTTGGAGTTTTCCTTCTTAGACACGCTGCCGTGACTATAACAAAACCTAGCTAAAATAGCTAACCTAGGTTAGCGAAATTCGAATTGCTTCGCTTCTAGTGAATGTATTTTCAAGAAATATATGCCAGGTAACGTGATTAAGCAACAATACATGTAATGTTAAGTTATCTGTCTAGCTAGCTATCCAGTAATGTAGTTAGCTAAGCTAACTATCATAGCTAGACTATCTAGCAAGTATAGTGACGTACAATGAAGCAGCTAACGTTACTGGGCTAGCATTGTCTCGACCAATATGTTTGCTTGTATGTTACGTTAATTTCTTAACATTTAGCTAGATAATGTATCAACTTGCAAACGAAGCCCCGAATGGTAATGTTAACTAACTAGCTAGCTAATAGATCTGTGTTTATAATTTGCTAGAACATCTTGCTGGAACTGTAACCTAGACAGCTAGCCAGCTAACCAGCGATATCAAAGATAGCTAAACTAGCTAGTTAGCTTTAGTTACGTACTCAGCTAACGTTAATCAACTAGTGCCAAGTCAAACACCACCAAGTGCAGAGATACTAGATACCAACATAAATTAGATAACTGACAGACGTAAAGGTGTCAACCAACTATACATTACATTATATAGCTAGCCAGCCGGCCAGTTGGCAGAATTAAAACTTTGGAGCCAACCCAACTGAACAGTTAGCCAGACCGCTTGCTAGGTAGCTAGCTCACAAACATTCATGGCCCCTAACTAGCTAGCTAAATTGGTTATAATTATTATCCACGGATAATACATTTCTATTCAATCGTTACTGGCAGTATCGTCCCTCGGGAATCGGGGGGGGGGGAAAAAGTGACCTTAATCTCATGAGAAGATGCATTAATCAACTCACCCTGGATCCAGGTTATAGTATCTATTTAGCAGGCGAACGGAAAGAAGCCGACTAAAAACGCTCCAGTTCCGGTGCAAGAACACTGTTGAAGCGAGATCCACGCTGGAGCAAGTTCAGCACATAAACATTTCAGTTAGCTGACATCACGCACAAGCAGGTCAGAAAGATGTGTGTGGCCAATCTTTAGATGCGAAGTTCTTCATGGAACTGGGTTGTAAATCGCTCACATAATCAGTCTTAGTAAGCAGTTGTGCCGTTGCGGTGACACGGTGATGCCTCACATCAATACTGTCCTTGTTAAAGAAAGTATCCTAGTTAAAATGTTTGATAAGCAAACTGGACAAATACTGCAGCTATTTTCGTCACGTGCATAATATGCATTTTAATACTAAGTTTATGTAGACAGCTATGCAAGCCAGCTAGCTAAAATTAAAGGTGGTATGTTGGTTGGGTTGGAACAGGTTACTGGCTGCTAGCTAACAAATTGTTTACAACAAAGCAAAGCAAAACAAAGCAGAAGAGTTTACGACAGCATGGCAGTATGAATCCATGTAGCTAACTTTAGAGTTAGATATTGAAATCGAGTCTAACAGAACCTTTAAAGTGTGGACGCAGAGTATGAGTAAAACTGAGCATAGGCGATGAAACTTAATGCCTCGCCGTTACACATTTTCGTTACACCGCTTTTTCCAGCAGTGTGTGTATGTGTGTGTGTGTGTGTGTGTGTATATATATATATATATATATATATATATAATTTCATTTTTATTTTTTGCCATTGTGACATACCAGAGGACTGGCTTTTGATACAATCAGTAGTTATGCCAATCCTGGTAAAATTACAACACCTTTTAATTAACTTTTTGTAACGTATTCATACCAAAACGTAGATAAACAACTTATCAATGCCTGCAACATCTGTCCACATCTTCAGCTCTCCATCTTTTTAATAGGTCGAATAACAATGTGCACTGAACACTTAAGCAGTTCCTTTATTTAAGATGCAATTTAATCACAGACATGATACATATAAAATGAATATGGTTTTGAAAGTGCTTTAAAATCACTGTGTACATAAAGAAGATAGACTCAGTGTAGATTAAAATAAAGTATGAAAAACTAAGCATCTGAAATCATAGCCAACAAGAAAATAAATATCCTGACCAAAACTAGTGACCAAATAAAATGGCCACATCATTACCGATCCATTGTTTTTGCAACTGTGGAATGAATTTGATTCTGAGGGAAACATAATCAAAATAAAATCACTGTGAAATGTTTTAAGTTCATATTGTACAACCAACTGTGAAATGTTTTATATCTTAATGTACAATTAAGAAGGAAAGCTGAGCTTGCCAGAAACGATCTGAATGAAATGGCAAGTGACCCTCTACATCAACAGTATGGCAGTTTCACAGTATCACAGCAATAGAGATATTGCTCAGTTTGTACTGTACATTAAACAGAATTCATTAACAACCCAGTGATGGGCTTTTTTTACTAGTAAAATACACAACACCTACTGTATTCCGTATATTATGAAGTGCTCTGTAAAATACAGTACATACATCTACAGTTCACGTCTATAAAACACAGATTTATGGTCAAATTCAATCAAACCAAGTATCACTCTGAAATCATTGTGTATTTGACCCAAGTAAAAAATACTTGGTTCAATGGTAGAGAAACCACCAATCAGGTCAATGATGGTGTCAACTATTATGTTAGTATTCTTTGCTTGGTTATCTTACATTATGTTAAAAGTACTATGACATGTTTTATTGAGCTGGCAAATGTCTTAAAATTTCATTAGTAAACTGAATTGATTGAATTAGGCCTTTTAAAATAATTGAGAAAATATATAGACATGAAGACAAATTTTTCCTTCTAAAGCATAAATTCGTTACAAAACACCAAAATCAAACAGGACAAATGCACATTTTCTTTATTATGCAGTCCTCTCTTCAGTGAGAAATGCATTTACAGCTGGCCTCTTTGAAAGCCATGAATTTGTCATAGGTTTAGGGCACATGTTGATGTGCAATGTTTTAGGTGGTATGCCATAAAGACACTGAGAAAGGCATAAATATGAGATGAACAAAATAAATGGCATTTATACAGCAATAAAAATGTATAATAATACTGGCAATTAAAGGTGCGGTATGCAGAATTTTTACATTTATGCTTAAAAGTAATCAAATCATTAAATTACAGTCGCTAAGTGACATGTCTTGTTGTTTCTAAGGAAACTTTTGCATGGCTCTTGGTAAATGCATTAAAATATGAATGTGTTTATATGTATAGTCACATAATGAACACTGACTAGGTGTTAAATGGTGATCGAACTAGCTCAAATGCTGCCACAGAAAGTTTACCTGGCAACTCTAAAATTGTGCATTTTAGAAAGAAAATATGTTTATATGAACTCACTGAGGAATTCCATTTCTTGCAGTATCATAGTACAATTAAGATTAAATTTAAGCAGGCAAGCACTTAACATTTACCTTTGTCTATGATTTGCTTACTAAGTAATGTTCGCTTTAACATTTAAAAACAGCTAGATGTCAACAAAACCTAAAATAAATTATATTCATTGGTAATTGAATGGACTGGCCTAAGGTTTTTGCTTGTTAGCTAAAAATATTTTGTTGCTGCGAGTAGTATATATGATAGGACAAAGAGTAACACATTCCTCATGATTGAAAACACCTTTTGTTAAAATGCTAAATAATCTGTTCTTTTTTTAATAGAAACACATAAATCTTATAATTTTATCAATATTACAAGTAATTTTCTAAGCAAATATTAGCAACTCAAAACTTTATGCAGGAAGCGAACTAAAAAGGGAAGGATTTTCACAAATGTAATGGATGTGGGTAACATTATAGCTAGGCCTGGCCATTAGCTTTCAGTGTGTCTTCCTATGTACAGTGTGTGTGTTTGCGTACATCTGCATGTATCGCCCATTAGCCGTTCTGCTCCTCCCTTGTCTCCATGTTGAGCTGTGGAGGGGACAGCATCTCTCCATTACACCGAGCCACATTAGTGGTATCCTCCGCTCTTGCACCCTGGACCTCCAGGGAGGTGTGGGAGGGCTCAGGAGTGGCAGCCACAGGAAGAGGTGTGATGTTGGGAGTGACGGGCCCTGCCGAGGCCTCCGGGGCTGGACTGGAGGCCCCAGAGTCACTCTGGTCTGGTGCTCGCAGCCTCTTCATTAAAGTGGTCACTCGAACTGCTTTCTGCATGCCACAAGTTAACATAATGTATGTCTTAACTCTAGACTTATAGACAGTGGCTACACACAATGGCTTGAATGTTGATTGCTGTCTCACCTTCCATTTAGCTTTGGCAAAGTTCTTTTCAATCTGAGCACACACACCATCCTTGATGTTCTTGTCTGAAGCAGCATTTCCAGATATCCTAAAGAGTGAATGTACAAAAAGAAAGCCATCACATTACCACAGTATTTAAAAGGTCAATGGTCCAAATGGCAGCAATAGGGCAAAAATCAAAGCATCTAATTTATCTGAAGATGGTGTCTACCATTCATGGTTGATAGCCTCCTGTGCAGTAAGTCTTTGGTCCTGGTCCACTTCCATTAAGGATGCAACTAAGCTTTTAGCTGAAATATAGAAAACCCATTTTTACTGTAACAGTTCTGAGTGGACATGGTTAAAAGTGTTTTAAACTGTCAGCTATTTTTCAACTTAATTATAGACACAGCGTTGTCACCATACCAGAATCAGAGATGTCATCCCAGTAGGGTGAGTCAAACTCATAGTCTCCTGAAAGAATTTTCCGGAACAGGTTTTTGTCGTGACTGTCATAATCATCATCATCTGCCTCATCATAAAAAGGAGGGTTTCCTGACAGTCTTTTAAAAAAGATCATAGAAACATCATCAGAACATTCATTTTAGCAATGATTCCAGATGCATCACATTAAAAAGGGGTTCATAACAGTCTTTAAAAAATACTAAAAAAAAACAAAAAAACAAAATACTAAAACCATTTTAAATACATTACTTTAGAAAGGAATACAAATGAACAATAAAAAGAATAAGAGTGAAAAGTACATATAAGATATAAATACATATACAATGACCAATAAACATGTTGCATGTACATGTGTGTGCTGTAAATGACATCAGAAATCATGTAACCCCAAAACAGAGCTCCTTATAGATCTTTGTAATACTAATATAATAAATGATGAATGAACATATACATGAAGCCAAGGCAGCATCCTTTTCCATTTCCATAATTGCCCTGGACTCTCGGTTTTCTTTAGATCTGTCCTCTTATTGGCAGGCTGAGTTCCGTGCCATGGCCTCACATAAATTATCACATAAGTAACACTGTTGATACCACTGTAGATGGTTTAAATATCTGTGTATTTAGGTTTGCTAGTGGGAGAAAAATGACTATATCTCTGCTGAATGACATCCAGAGTATGTACATATGGTTGATGATTGAGAATACAAACATACACAGACAAATAAGACATAGCCCTGATGCAAAGAAACTGCTTCACACTCACAGGATGTACATGACTACTCCAATGGCCCAGCAGTCCACTGGTCTGCCATATCTTTGTCTGCCAACTACCTCTGGTGCTGAGAAAAGCAAAGACATCATGGTTGAATAAACAAACATCTTCATATGGATTGTTACTTATGTGTGTAACCATATATCTGCAGACTAATAGTAACAGCCTGACAGTTTTTACCCAGGTACTCTGGAGTGCCACATGGCTCTTTAATGAGACCGTTCTCCAGTCTGGCCAGGTGAAAATCACTAATGACAATTTTAGAGTGCTTCAGACGATTGTAGTAAACAAGATTTTCCAGCTAGAAGAGAGAGAAAAAAATAGGCCATGGTTATCATAGTTTGACATATTTAAGGTGCCCACCTCCAGTGCTGGAGATGCCAGAACAGCAGAACAGCTGTCCTGAACAGCTTGGTGATTTCCCTGATCTAAAGAATCTTCTAAACTTTTCATAAATTTATGAGTTGAATCAGGTGTGTGTTACCATGGTAATCACCAAACTGTGCTGAGTTGTGCCCTGCTATGGCTACAAACAGGTATGGAGAAAAACCTATATATATATATAGGTTGTATATATATATATATATATATATATATATATATATATATATATATATATATATATATATATATATATATATATATATATATATATCAGGTATTGTGTATTGCAATGGGTGTGGATAGTACTACCACCTGTAACCACTTGATGGGAGTAAAGCAGCAAGCTACCTTCAGGTTTCTGTGCACGATGCGGAGAGAGTGGAGGTAAGCCACAGCCTCCAGCACTTGTCTGATCACATTGCTGGTGTCACGCTCTGAGTAGTAGCCCTGGTCCAGGATCCAGTCAAACACCTCTCTGCCTGTGGCTCTGTGAGAGGTATCAAGACATAAGAGAGTGTGAATAGAACTAGTCTTAATCATCATCCACAGATTCATATTTGATTTGACACCCTATAATGAAAGAAATACCTTTTATTTATGTACAATGAGATACAAAATGTTGACCAAAATAGAATACTTATTTGTTTATCAAGACAAACAACATTTATTTGCTCTTCAAAACATCATTTGGTTATTATAAAAACAGATTATATTAGCTGCTTTGCTTTAAAACCAGGAATATTGAAAAGAACAAGTCTCCACATATTAGTGACAGACAAATGAAGCAAAAAATGAAGAAAAATGTTTTATTCTTTTCCTTTAAACCTCTACACTATAATAAAATGACAAGAGAACTCCAATTATACTCAAGAACTGAATAGAAGTCGGTTATCTTATACCTTAGTAACAGCTTTATTTAACACATAATTATTAGCTGCAAGAAATGTTCACTTACATGGGTAAACTGACTCAGAAAACCACCCAGAAACACACACACTTGTGCAAATTCACTCCACCCCCCCCCCCCCCCCCCGCCCCAAAAAAACCACACACTTCCATAACACTCACAGTTCCAGGAAGAGGAAGTACTCTTTTCTTGTCTCAAAGACATCGACCAGCTGGAGGATGTTATGATGCTTCACCCTGTGCGGATAAGAGAGCAAGAGACAGCCTGTGACTGTGAGACAGGAAGCAGAAGAGAAAGAAATGCACAAAGAGAACAGTAATCATTCACAAAACAGGGGAAATAAAAAAACATTCCCAATATGCTCATTTAGAAATTCCAGCACCACTATCTTACATTTTTAAGATGAGGATCTCATTCTTGGCAGCCTTCCGCACTTTTCTCCCATCTTTTTTCAGGAATTTCTTGCAGGTGTACATTTTTTGTGTGTTCTTGTCTTTCGCCCGAAAGATCTCACAAAACTCCTCCCTGTTTGTAAGGAGGAACAAACCCATAAGAACCACTGCAATTTAGCTGCATGTGGAAGGGTGTAAATGAGATTCCCGTGGTAAATACTTACGATTTTACTACCTGTCCAAGGTCATATTTATCAGTGACCTCAGAAGGACTGTTGTAATCCTTCTTCTCCCCAAAGGTCAAACAGCCAAATGGCATGGCTGCGCTGGTCCTTAAATAGAAGAAAAAATAATGTTCTATTTTCCTACAATATTCATAAGAGGTTGTCAGATGCTGAAACAGTAATTACATAGGTATTACATAATTGCACAGGCATTGCATAATTACATTCTAAAACATAAGAAATATATCAAAAACATGAAAAACATATGGTAACCATAACACTGCATAGCTATAATATACCACATCACAATTAAATAAGATCAAGCCATAATGATCTCTTTCATAACATAAAACAACAATGTTCTCAAAGTAGTAAAAGCTAGCTCAAAGCACTTTATACAACACCCAATGCACAAATTTAAGAGGCTGAGAAAATGTCTTCTGTATGATGCTCTCTCTTATAAAGGCTAACAAACATAAAATCAAATCAATCACATGGATTGTGTGGAAAGCTCATAATTGGAAAAGCAATCTTTACACTCAGAATCCAAGGATCTGCTCATAATTGAAAAAAGCGAAAGGATCTGAGCCTTCATCATTCATTACCTATTGTGATACAAGGAGCTTTCTTTTCATTGAGCAGTGAGTCCATTTTGTGACTCTTTCCTTTCTCTTGTCCTCTAAGCAGGAACCCAGCAAGTCTGCAGTGCTAAGAAATAACACTTATTTGACTGAGGGTGGGAATGGTTAGTTTTGCACATGAGTTTACTCTGAGTTTTAAACTGAGTTTACTTCAGTTTACTCAAAAAACAATCAGCTCATTGACACTGGACACTTACCTCTTTGACACATGATCTACTAAATGAGCCCTTTTTGCTAAATAGATTGTGGTAGAGACAGCAATAAAGCAGTTGGGACACCTTTTAAGTGTCACTGATGCTTGAAACCAGTGAAGAAAACTGTGGATTTATGTCAGAAAGTCAGAGGCTAAATCCTATTCTACTGCTCCACTGCTCTTAGTACAGTATAGTCTTACAAGCATCCTCCAGCCTCCATTCTGGTCAGTGATATTTACCAACGCCTGTAATGCAAATTCACTATAAAACTCTATTTTCACTTCTGCTATTTTGATATTAGCCTTTCCCTCAGGGCATCACTGCCTAGACGGCTAAAACTGAAGAGTCTGCAGCAATCTGAGGGAGGAAGCTAAATGAAACTGACAGAGAGTGTGTGAAAGAAATCCAATTCTACGCAGAAGCATCTCTGTCTGCAGCCTGCTTCCTCTGTCACTGGTGGCCATTCCTTTTTCCTGGTTTCATGGGTGCTGACATATCACATGAGGGAAATCATCAAATTTCATTTTCATTTGGCATTGGATTGGTACAGGTTTTTTTATGAAAGTGAAAACCACCAGAAAGCTTCAAACCATGATATGCATAATTATATTTATTTAGTGCAGGCAGGTTTAATGAATTGCAGACTTGCAGTGGAAACAACAGCCTTGTTTTCACTGCCACAGCCGGTTATCTAACAATCCAAAGTTTTGCTGCTCTGCTCTCCCCTGTATTAACCTCCCCTCATTCTCTGGCAGGCTCTGTGCTGCAGGCTTCCGTATGCTACAACCCAGCCAGTGGTTGTCTCGTAGAATTTCTGAGAAACTAGACATGCAGCTCCACAGTATGCAAGTAAGACACATGAAGATCTTAATCCTGAAAAAACTGGAGGCTCCATGAACCCTACATGCAGCAAGCAAGCGGACAGAACAGGCTATTAAGCACTAACACATTTTCACTTTTCAAAAAACTCTTTCACAGATCTGTACAAAGTGAAGCCTCAGTTCAACCCATGTGGCCAAATTCAGTAAATGTAGGCTAATGAATGTCACTACCACAGCCAGTTCATCTCATCTGTCAAAACCTACCCTCAATCACAGCTTTTGGTTTCTTCTAAAAAACAAAGATGGATTAATAATGTAAGACCATGGAGGATATCCACCATCGATCACTGCATGAAAAGAGAGCTCCAGAAGGCTTTCACAAAACAAGTCTTTTTGTTTTAGGCATACCTTAGCCTCCATAACAGTACACCCCAACCTTTAAGCCCAACTGCTCAACTACAAGAGAATTCTTCTCGAGTTTCTGTAAATATCTTTGAAGGATTTTTTTCCACTTGGAAAAACAATTGGAAAACATTTCCAATGTTCCATTTGGAAAAAAATAGTCTAAAATTGGATGCTAAAGGATTTTGCAATATGACCTTATAAAAACTGGATGGCATTCATGAAAGTGTCCAGATTAAAGGAAAACAGCTTGAGATACAAGAACCATATTGGTTAACGTAAAAAGAAAAAGGATGTGTAAGCTCCAATTGCTGTCTTTACTCTGACATTTGAAAAACATTGATATAATCAGGAATAATGTTTGTCCAAATTGAACTAATATGTGGCTTTTTCTTTGCCATGAGCAAAATCCAGTAGCTAGCAAAATATCCATATTGTCAGCAGCTGAGTAGTAGCATCACCAAACAAGGAATTACACATGTTCTTATGTATGTTCATGTTCTCTTGAGAAAATAAAAACAAACAAACAAAAAACAATCCTAATAAGCATTGGCTCAAAATTACTTTTCTCCAGTCTTTTCTGAACTGATATACAGGTCTAGTCTACTCTTAGAATAGCACCCAGGTAGCAGGAGTACTGGTATGCATCAGTGCTGCTCTGCCAATGCTACATGTCAGATGCATGGAAATGGCAATTTCTGAAGTCTACCAAAAAGGAAGCAAGTCATTACATAAACAGTTAACTCAGAGACAGGAGAGTCACATTGCTTGTCAGATGGGCTCTGGGGTCTTTAATTAATCGTCCTTTTCACCCATTGCTAGGTCCACTGATGCATTGCAAGTCAAGAAGAATAGCATTATAATGTTGACATTCTCCCATATACTCAGCATCACAATCTGCTACTTTGCCATTTATTTCAAGGCAAATAAAAAGGAAAAGAGGCATCTCCAGCAGCGTGTGTGCATACATGTTTGATGTATGCATGGTTTTTCCACAGTAAGCTGTCCTCATAGAACAGCATTCGGTTCGAAGCCCTCTGTCTCTGCAGAACTGCCAGCCTAGCCTCAGCTTGCTGCCACCCAATCGTGTCTGTAGCATATGTTACTTTATCTATTTACCTCTTCCCCTCCACACAGCACTGAAGGATTCCGACTTTGTAATCACTTTCTGTGTTGCATTTGTTTGGATGCATGCATCAGTCCTCTGCTATTACATCAGCCCTCTGCTATTATCTCTTCCTCCATTGCTAATTCACTGCATGTTTAAGTCAGGTCCATGAAATGCAGAGCAGGCAAAAACATATTTTTAGTCCTAATACACATGGTCATGCAGTCATAGACAAGTACTCAAATAGAAATCATACAGTTTGTTCACAGTATTGTTGTCTTATGCCACTTTAACTTGTCCTGTAATCAGGCTACTAAGTGCTCAGTTTCAGTTATCTGTTTTACTTTCAGCTCTTCTAAAAAAAACAAAAAAAGCAAAAACAAATACAAACTACACTCATATTATTAGAATCAAATGATCAAATAACATATATCAATTTTCAATGTAACTTCCACATTATCCACAGCCATTATTCAAGACTGTAATATGCTAATAGGCATAAGAACAAACATTCAGACATTATTCAGGTTTTCTGTCAGTTGTCCCACCACTGATAGGTTGTCCTACCATAGGTGTTGCCTTAATTGACTGTAATGGACTGAGGTCACAAAGTTACACTTTACAACAAAATGACTTTGCAACAGCATCAGGTGACTTTCACTGTAACACAAATATACCAGTCTTACCAGAAAGCAGCCATGATTTCAAAATACTTGAAAAGAATAGTTGAAAAGTCTCTGTAGGGATGTCACTTAGTCCTTGAAAGATTCAATCTGTGCAAGCCCTCTTTCTGAGGGGGAGAAAGATCAATTGTACCTACCTGAGAGACCTAGAAACCGGATTGATGTAAATTTATATTGAATTAACTAAAACGGAAAGGTACACAATGAAGTTACCCAAAAGCCTTAGATTTTTCATGACAGAGAGGTTTACCAGAGGTTTCCTCACACTAGTTGGTCAACCAACAGAAAGCCAATGATAGAAGCTTCCTTTACAATACAAGTTAATACATTACTGAGGTACAGTCATGGATACAATGATATGAATCACACTATGATGTTACTGTTTTGATCCAACTTGCAGTATGCCACTTGGGTTTAATAACAAAACAAGAGGATGTTAAAAACAGTAGAAATGTAATCAACACATCCAATGTTTTTAAAAAGACCAAACTGGCTGGACCATTCACAGCCATTAACTGTGTTTTATGTACAGAGAGGAGCTCACATTTTACTCTAACAAGATAACATTGAGAGATTGTCCTTGGACTGCCATTCTTTCCCTCAAATAAATCAAATAATAATAAAAAAAAGTTAGATAAAAAAAAACACTTGTCCTTCATGGAATTATATGCAAATATAATGTGAACATTTGAAAGTCAAAGCAATATCAGATTTTCTTTTTTTTTAAATCAGAGAACTATCTGATGTCTGAAAACATTTCAGCAGTGATTCATTTTTAAAAGTTTTTCATGTTGCTAGACTAAAATCAGAACACAACATAAGTAAGCAAGATGAAAGGTTTTCTTAAAATCCTCTGTAACTTCTAGACAAATCCAAACATGCCTTTTTATTATTTACATTAAGAAGAAATAAAAAATTGCTTATTGACAGAAATTACCAGAAATTTGTTTCAGAGATTAGCATTCAATTTCTCAAAACTCTCTCTCTCTCTTGTCTCAGTTTTTCTTGTATCTTGTGTAATTTCTTGCAGAAAAGAGAACATTAAAAGGAACTTCCTTTTTAATTCATGAGTTAAACCTTTCTCAAATCACATCTCATATAAATTCTAGATCCTAGCTCTTCTCTCAGGTCCAGCTCACCATCAACAATTGCAATTGTCTAATTTTGCTGTCAATATATGTTAAATGAAAATCACAAACATAAAATTTATTTTTGCTACAGAAAAAGGTATAAATTATAATTCATTTTATTAAACAGAAGCACATATATAACACATTTCTAAGTTATATATTTATGAGACATTTCTGAGTTATATATTTAACTAGGAAACAAGCAGCAAATAGAAAGCAATGCAGGTGACAAGCACATACAGACAACTGACTATGGTATGCTAATTTGTGTTCCTGTAGCTCAACTTACAAGGTGCTAGTTATATAAGCAATATATTTAAATAAGAATATGAAGCACTTTGCTACCACAGCTGATGAAGGACGTCTGTCCGAAATGCTCTGTTTCTTTGGAAACCTTGTGTACTTCACTGCAAATTTGACTAATTATATATATAATTGCTATAAAAGAATTATGGTCCAGTAATATAAGATATTCATAAATGTGGGACAGATTTTATTATATTCTCATTGCTTTCCATTTAAAAAGGTTGGTATAATGTAGTAGGTAATCACGCTGCTTGCCCTGTGTGGGAACAGGTGTTCAAAGCCCATCTGGGCCAGTGCTGTATGCTATACCAATAAATCCTTGGACAAGACTCCTAACACTTATAATGTGTAAAATAAAAAATCTCAGGTATGACTTATCTCTCAGAATTTCAGCTTTTTTTTCATCTCTTTATTGCTCATGAGAAGGTTAGGTAAGTTTTAAATGAATTCTAGATTATCCTAAAATTTGGAGGATCAGTCATGGGAGATCAAAGAGATATTAGTGAACACACTGTTCCTATGGCTAAAGTGCAGTTTCACATGATATGCTGCACATTCCCTTTTGTGCAGTTGCTGGCAATTAACAGACAGTACAATGGAGGCCATGAACATTTTTCAACAAACCCCTCCTCATTCCATGACGCAGTCCCGTGTTTGGAGCAGAGTCTTGAAAGCCTTTTTGAGCACCTATAGAGGTCCATCAGTGCCCACGGTGGGTCTGGCAGACAGCAGGGTCTTTGGACAGCTTCAAAGGCTGAATGTTATCAAGCTGTGGTGAGACAGTGCAGATGGCTCAAGATGGCGCCAAGCTGCAGAAACCTTTTGCTTCATGATCTCACAAGACAGTAAAGTTGGTGCTCTTTGATCATTACTTTCTCTTTGGTAAAGAGGTCAGAGATGTGGCATCTTGACAGGGGAATACAGCTGCGGTCATGGCAAGCTGCTGTAGGCAGGAAAGATTAGCAAGATTAGCACTACCAAAATATAGACAAGGGCAGCCCAAGAAGGAGCTGCTCATAATGAAAACAGTCCATTTCACCATGAACAGAGATGTGCTTAACACTTAAGAGACCGTGTCAAACCAAACGTACAAACTGAATCAAGCCTAAGATAAGATAGAACACAGATTTTGAGGATGGAAGAAAAGACATAGGAAACAATACTCACCAAGCTGTTTGAGCCTTATAAACTCCAATTTTCTACTAAAACAATAAAACCCGCACTCCACCTATCGAGCTCCCACACATGCCTCTTGTCCTTATAAATGGATTTTTATGGACTAACTGTTTTTATGTCTTATGTCACTTATAACACTATTAAGCATTAAAGGGTTTCTCACAACTTTCACAGAGGTGACTATGTGCTATCCTACCAAAACTTGCCAGTCTGTGCAAGACTGCTGCAGACTACATGTCTGACTGAAAAGCCTTGTGAGCCATCTACCAGTACCAGCTAACAGGGAGAGAAGTATGAGCTTTAATGTATTAACAAGCTTTGCTTCTCTTTAGACCCAGGCGACTAATCTGACCATTCTGTTTCTGATGTTGTTTGTTGCCTTGGTTACCAAGCCCTACAGAAGCATCTGCAGCAGAGTACAGTATGTTTCTTTGAGAATAAAGCCAGCTCCAAGAGGAAGGGTGTGTTTGTGTATGTTTGTGTTTTGTGTGGTTGTCCATCAAAATAGCATCATATAGCCTAAGGAAGCAGACAAATTCTTAAAAATTAGGACATGTCATGTTCACATCTCTCTATGGGTTCATTGGAAGCTCACCAAAACTCTAAATTTTGTCTCATTCTCTCATGACCAATAGGAGTTAGCTCTCTATCTGTGAATGGTTCAGGAATTGTACTATTTATAGAACTATGGCATACTACTGCATTTTTCTCTTTCATGTACACAGATGAAGAACTGCAGAGATTGTAGTTGCCTCTTTTTCTGTGCCATTACACACGGCCTATCATCTGCCTTTGTGCCAATTTTCATAGTTTTGCTACTCTCCTACTTCTAATCAGCAGTCAAAGAAACAAAAACACCTCAGCTCCTCATAACCAATATATTTTCTGTTACACATTAAAGAGAGGAATAAAAAGTAGCCTCTGTACTGAAGGAAGAGTTTACAAGAGGGAAGAGGGGAGTGTTGCTCAATTAACTTCACCTCATGACTTTCCTGGGCATGCTTCCATTAAAAAACACTGAAGGAGGAGGGTTGCTTGACGGCAAGCAACTGCCTCATAATAACATGTTTCCCAGGCAACAAAAGGGGTGGGAAAAGCAATAGTGGATTCCAACAGACTAGAAAAGACAGCTTTTTTAAAATCCCCATGGGCACTCTCACAAGAATTAGCAAAGACTGAACTTACTGTGTCTGAAACAAAATTTAGCTGCTGTAGCCTTGCTCTTAGCATGATATCAAGTTGTGTACTCAAGCTATGTTAGCATTAGCAATTGTTCATTGATGTTGCATTGTCCTATTCTATCTGCTATTGACTGATAGCAGCATTACTTTATTGCCTCCCTGTGACTTCTTAAAAAAGTTTTATATTTCCACTGCACCACGGACTTATTGGTTAAAAGGCACCATAGCCCATGAGCAAATTCAAACAGCTCATATTCCATCTCTCATTGAAATGATCCACATAAAACTGTCACAAGTATACATACAAAATCAGGCACTGTAATGGAATCTCTTAGAGGTTTCAGTAGTTCATAGATCCTAATACTCCACCAAACTCCATCAATAGTAAAGACTTTAAGAGATTATTGCTACCATCTCTGTGGTAGTGCACTGACTGTGCACTCACTGTGTTCGTTAGCCTGCCTTCACTAGAATTGCATGAACTGATGCATCACCAGATGGGCATGGAAACGTTGACTGTGTAGCAGCATGAGCTGAGAAGGCGGGTGAAATATTCATTAACATCTCTATTTCATATTCCCCTTTATATCCATCATCAGATGGCCAGTCACTTAGGCTAAAGCCCCACTTTGAAGCAAGCTGCTACCGCCATCAACAATTTTTAGTCATGACTTCAGACCTGCTTTTGATTTATATTCAATAGAGCCATTCACCTTTACACAAACTAGGGAAATAAAGTATGAAAATGAACATATCCTCTTGATTGTTTTACTGAATTCAGTTGTTTAAACATTTTTCAGTATTGTGGACAGGTGTGAAAAATATCTCTAATAACCCGAAGTGAAACGAAACACAATTACAAACACCACCTTATCCAGACCTTGTTTAGACCTGAGTCTAAATTTTGAACTTTCAATTTAACTTTTATAATGTTACTTGATCTCATTGGTTAACTTGGTTAATTTTGGTTAATGTTGGCTTTTGGGTATTCCCAAAACAAAAACTACTGAAATACATAAGGAAACGATCTGCTGAGGCCCTGCTCAAACTTCATACCCTTATCAGGTGAAGGAAAATTCATCACACAAGCATTTAGGTTTGCATGAATTTAATCAGCAGCAGTTACATGATTTTTTCCTGAGTAAACAGAATAATATAGATGCACCGCCTTTGTAAAAAACTATTTATTGAGATAAACAAAGCATTTATTGAGATAAATCAAATGTGACATCTTCAGCACTTAGACCATAATTTCTATATTAGATATTAGTTTTAATATTATATATTATCTTTGGTTGTATTTGTATGCAAAGGCATTGGAATCACCTTCTAATCACAGAGGTAAATAAATACAAAGTAATTTCTTCACTAAACAATATTGAGAGTTTTGTTCTATATTTGGTATATAAAATGGTATATCCAGGAACAGCAGAGTGTTTAAAATGAAAACAAAACATGCAGTAACACAGAATGTAACAGTATGTAACAGAATGTAATATTTTTTCAGGAAATGTTCAGGCAACCTTTCTTTTTTAACAACTGTACAACCTTGATATTAGTATATTTAGTATATAGTATATAGTATATTGATATATAGTATACAGCATTTTATTCTATCATGCACAGCTAAAAAACAGCACTAATCTATAAGAGTTAAAACGCCAGATACATTCAGTAGTGTCCACTCTGAGTCCACTACCAAAAACTTGTTTATTGAATAATTTATCAAAAATGAATATAAAAGTTTACTTAATTAATCATTATTATTCATAAAGCCATTATTTAAAGGAAATTCCATGTTTAACTGTTTACGAAACGCCCTTATAAAATTGAATTTTATCTGAATATTCAGTCTGCATATCATTTACTTCAGTTTGCTGTGAAATCAAATATTTAAGTTTGTAAAATGTGTATGCTGCTAATACTGTGTTAATAGTTGTTACATCTTAATGACTAACACTATACAGGAAATCAATTGTTATGTTTTTTCTCTGTTACTGGGGCTACTGCAAGGTTTTTAGCCGATTAAGGGCTTTCAGCTGTCAAATTAGCTTTGTGAAACAGTCTAAGGCCAGTTTGTTCTCATGAGTACAGAAGAACTACCAACAGCAAACTGTTCAGTAGTGGATTCAGTCTTTTGAACTGTACTTTTGTTGATTTTAGTTTTAAAAAAGCACAGGTAAATATATGTATTTGAGTAAAAGTAGGATATTTTGAAATACCCAAATGACCCTAAAGTGGTCCAGGAGATGTCTTTAGGAGAAATGATTCAACACTGGAATCTTGGTGAGATAATCCCTGAAAACAAAACAGGCAAATAGTCAAGGAATGCCAAACTTTGTAAATGTATTGCTGCATAATCTACCTATCTGACAAATAATCATTCGGATTAACTGAAATTCTGTAAAGATTTTTGTGCTCCTTTTGTTTGTGCATTAAATCTAAGGCACAGATCAGACAGAGGAATACATCACTAACAAAATTTCCCAGAATAACACCTGTTGTTTCTAAATTCAGGTTAACTCAACTTTATTTGTACGGCACTTTTTTTTTTAGGACAGACATTGTCACACTGCAGCTTTACAGCAGTCTGGGTCTAATGAGCAACCTCAGGGTGACAGTAGCAAAGAAAAATCACACAGCAAGGGGAAGAAGCCTTGAGAGGAGCCAAATTCAAAAGGGAACCCAACCTCCTCTGTGCAACAGAGCGGGATTGTGATGTGAAAGACTTTCCCAACCCATCCCATGTCAAATCTGTAAAAAAGGTATGAAAATAGAACAACCAAAACAGGAAATCTGTGAATGTGATAACACCTGTATGCTGTCTAGGGAGCTTTCCTACACTCAACATCTATAAAATCCTTTACTGAAAAAAGCCAGCAACCTGAAAAGACAAACTAGTGAGCAATACTACTGAACTAATGTCCACTAGGGATATGCATTTAATCTTTTAAAGTACTTATCTGTCTGTCTACTATTCTGAGCTTTTTATACCCCAAGCATACAAATAAGTAACAAATACAATTATACTATGCATACAATATGATATGGCAGAAATGACTGTATCCATTGAAAAATGACCATTTATATATTGTAATACATGTCATTAAGCAAAAAGAAGCAGATAAAATTCTTTAGTCACAAATGTATCTAGGATTAGATTCTGCATGTGTACTTTACCTTACTGCTTATCAGTGGCATTAATTGCCACCCATGGGAATACTTTGCTCCTCTGGCAATAACAACTTTGTATTGAGACATGAGTCTTGACTTTAGCCCTTTTTAGGAATAGCTCATCATTATGTTTTTCATGTCAAGGTTTAAGTACAGGTATGTAGAGGGTAAAGGTAGAGTGAATCTACTGGTCATCAGACAGGTATGATTAAAATGGAGCTTCAGTTAGCTGCAGTTTGCAGAGCACTCTTGCGTTGGCATTTCTCAGACTTATTTGCATTTCTGTGCCTTTGCTTTGTGTGTGTCTACTTTGATTGCATTAGAAAACCTTTCTCAGATATCAGCAAGTTACAGAAAGATTAGTTTCTAAAAACATGTCATTTGGATCAGTGGTGTTTACCATCAATGGTAAGGAAAAGCATAACTGACAATGCTAAATGTGATTTTAATATGCCTCTGTAGTTAACCATATCACTAGAAGACAAAAAGGTAGGTGCCTAATTGATAGGTTTGGCCATTTTTAATTGGCAGACATTTGGAAACCAAAGCTGGTGTTAAAAAACACTTAAGACATAATGAGTCTAAATCTCATTCTTTAATGCACTCAAAGAAAGCAATATCATCTGCCATGTTTTCTTTGTGCTTTTGGTCCATAGTAACCTCTGGGTTCATGATAAACCATGGCTCAATTTTTGATTAGAACTTATATAATAAGTACTATAGGTGCTCTTATTACTGATTCATTTAGAAGCAACTTCATTTTCAGATATTTTGTAGAAACCCTTTACACCATTTACACCAAAACTGGCAGTACTATTTGTTAATACTAAATATTGATGGCTTGATAAAGGCTGCCTGAAAACAAAAGGGTTTAAAATATAAAGACTAACACCAACTTAAACAAAACAGTTTTGGGGGGACTATGATAGTTGGACATATGACTCTACTGTTTAATTTTTCCTGTTTTACTTTGTTTTTTAAAATTACTTTTAATGAATGTGACACAGAGGCAAACAGCTAAAATGTACACAGTACACACTGTATACTAGAATAGGACTACAAACAAATCCTACTAAATATTTTTCCCTTCAGATACAGTTCCGTTTTGCATTGCTTGACATTTAAATGACCAGAGGTTATATGACCAGAGGTTATATAATCTGGCTGGGTCAGATTAATTTAATCTATTTCATCTTCCAAAATAAACATCACATCTATTACATAACTATTGTTCTTAGATGCTATAAATTCTATCTATCCTAAATAATTATGTGTTCAACAGCAGACTAATACTAGACTCAAATGAAAGCAATCATCGACAAATCATCAGCCAATGGGAGATTCCTATTAGTCTTAATTCACAGGTAAGGAAACCACCTTAAAAATAGGCATTATTAAAAAAATATGATGTGGCAATAATTAAAAAAAAATAGCCATTTGGGAAATCTCCTATTCAGAAAATTATTTATATGAAATAAAAACAAACTAACAAACAAATAAAAAACAATACCTGTGTTTTAAAAAGACATTCTGGGGAACATTGCAGAATGAAAAGCAATTTCAATATTTTTCAACATTGAATTTAATAAAATAATATAAATGTATTTTTATTTAAATATGTATTATTTTCAAGGTCTATTAACTCTGTGTATATACACTGATGTACATATGATTTTTTTCTTTCATTATTTATTTTTTCTGTTTTTAAAATTGGCACAAATGGCATTCCATAGTTTGTTCCTTTTGTTAAGCATATCTTAGCCAGTGCTGCATGGTGGTGGAGGTGGGACAGGTGTAATATTATATAAGGGGATGACAGGCCTTGCTGAGAGCCCTACAGAACAGGATGAAGCTTCTAAATAACGGCGGTGTGGGTGGGTGGTGTACTGCTCTGTGGGCTGCATTCATACACACTGTCCTGTGTTTGTCTTCGTGCTTTTGTGCATGTGTGTGCTGATGTTTTATGAGAACTATCATAAGCCTTGGAAGACCTACCTTGCAGATCAAATCATTTCAACTCTCATACCACAAAGCATTAAAGTAATTTCTTAATAAATGTAATAAAAAATGTGCAGGTTTTCTAAAAGCACATTGTTGATGACAAGCATTGAAAAGTCAAAGGAGGTGCATTCAGCATAATGCTCCAAGTGACTCCAAGACCATTAATGGATTGATTTTATCACCTATGCCTAGCATTAAATTGGGAGAGATGGAGCCAATCAGATGTCAGTCCAGGTAATTCAGTCATGAATTAAGATTCATGATGTGGAAATAAAGAAGGCTAGAATCAAGATGGAAGTGATGCAACAGCCATTGTCTGTGTGTACACAATTTTATGAACACTAACAAACAATTAATTGTCCTCTTATTTATTATTGTCCTCTTTCTAGAACAATTCTGTGGAGTGCTTACTGTTCATAATGGGGACCAGTACCTTAAAAGCACTATTTTACAATAATGGAAAATACAGTGTACAATGCACAACGTTCAAATACATCACTCACATTTTAACAAATAGCCTGGTTCTTACGTAACACATAATGGCCATTCTGGAACAGTATTTTTAGGGGTGTGATGAGCAAAAGTGATTAATTTAAATAAAATCCAATGCTAATTATATCCATTATTAACAAAATCAGATAATAAATTCCTGTATGTTATGTGATATAAACAATTAAAATATATAATGCAGGAGCACAAGAAAAAACACAACATTTATAAAGAATTTCAATGTAATGGAATAATAATTATTCAATTTGGAAACAATTTTTTTAGCTGCTCTGTTCAACAGTAAGCACTTACTGACAATTTAACAAAATGGTGAATCATCATTCTGTTAATGACCAGATTAAGTAAATGCCACTACCTTTCAGCATTATGCGTCCAACAAGCTGTTTAAAATAAAAGGTCATAATGACACCAGAAACAAAAATAAAACACAAACAAAGCTCAGTCCATATGTGTGTGAGAGAGTTAGCAACAGGAAAGTTAACTTGTACAAACAATATCACACAGCCATCAATAATAAAGACACATGGCCTAAGTGTATATGACATATACATATACATATACATATACATACAGTATATACTATTTCAACCAATACCACATACACACTGACAATCTGACTTTATACACCTCAATCACAAGGCAAGTTACCATTACACATCACCTCATTATTACAGCACTGCCAAAGGCCAATTATTTATTTATTTTTAATAAGGGTTCAGAAAAGAAAGAAAAGGTTGCCAGTAGAAGGTAAGATAACCACAGATCCAGACAGCAAAAAGGACACTGCCATCTATCCTTCCCTTAAAGAACATCATATTTACTTGAAGAATACCAGTCCAAGCAGCATATGGCATGGCTGTGAATTGTACCTCAGCTGTATGACATTACACAATGCCTAATAGCCTGCTTCATGCTGCATCAAGAGGAAGCCATAGCACCTTTGCATTTAAGCAAAATTAAACTTTGTTCTAGTTTATATGAATATATTACATTGAATCTGTGTGTGTGTGTGTGTGTGTATGTATGTATATATATATATATATATATATATATATATATATATATATATATATATATATATATATATATATATATATATATATGAGACGTTAATAATCATTTTCTGATTCAGGCCAATAACTTATGAATCCATATTTCACTTGCTCTGAAGTGCACAGTTAAGTAAATGACACCAGGTATGTTCATCTCCCTTGCTCACCACAGAAATCAGTAATCTGACTTCCAATCAGTGACATTATGGGCGGAGATCAATTTAGTAAATTTGGTAAAAAAAAAAAAAAAAAAAAAAAAACAGGTTCGCAAACGCAACAACTCATTATGTCTCCAGGACATTTTTGTTGCGACGTTCGCCATCCGGAATATGTATGCGATAATGATCTACTATGACTCAGTATGATGTCTGACTTGTAAAAGCATTTAGCTTTACAATGGTAAATTCATACTGGTGTTACGTGTTCTTTCTTGTTTTTTCACTATTACCAAGCTGGCCTGTTTGAACATTCGATAACTTCCAATGCGAAGCTTAATCCTCGAAGTTCTATTTGCTGCGCGCGACGACGACCGAAAGTTCTACGTCTCTTTTATTTGGCACAGCTCCGTAGTCACAGGTGTATTGCTCACTAAAAGAAAGCGCTATTTGCGTAGAATTGTGAAGACTACAGCCACTCTGCGAGAAAGTGCAATCATCGAATACAGAAACAATTCGTCGTGAGACCCCCCCCCCCCCCAATTGTAAATTTCAATTGAGATATTTATTTTACTTACCAGATTACTTGCAAATCTCGATGTAAGTGGATTTAGTCTATCCGCGCGCAGTGTTATCCTGTGGTCTTCTCTCCTGAGGAGCTCCTTAGATTTAAACCATGGGATTAATGTATGGAAATTAAAGAAATATTCCGAACTATAATTCAATCGGTGACGCACCTCACAAACCAACTTCGACTGTGAAATGTGCGCAAAGGGCGAGTAGCACGCCTCTCTCTGTCTCTGTCTCTGTCTGTCTCTCTCTCTCTCTCTCTCTCTCTCTCTCTCTCTCTCTCTCTCTCTCTCTCTCTCTCTCTCTCTCTCTCTGCGTGTGGTAGAACAGCACAATGCACATGGAGCTGCAGTATTATTCAGTTCACAATACTGATGTTCTTTCTGCAAAGTAGCCAGCACCCTAAACTAAATTTTGAAGGGGGAAAGTTAGATATATCGGAAGGTTTCTGTCTACACAAAGTCCATGTAGCAGGGCTATGATAAAATGTTTTCATTCCTCTCCTTTGCATTCAGCAATATTCACCTCCATCCCAGTGCCACAGAATATTTTCCAAAGTGCAAGGAAACATTTTGACCTAAAATGCCATGCCACCCACTCCCAGCTGCCAGCAAAATGGTGGTAAGAGGGTTTGAATAGTTAGGACCCAGGGAGTGTGGGGAAGAAAATCTGGAATTTACTCCTCTTAACGATGACTCTTCTGCAATCTCCTGCAATTATCACTCCAGAGGGCAAGACCTATTGTGATGTAAAAGAATGGCTCTGTTGCTTTTTTCAAGCTTAAAATTGAGGCTCTGTGGATGTGTTACATGGGCGTAATTGTGGTATATGTGGCATTTATTTGCTGTCCCAATTGTTTTCTTGTGCGGTGACTTCTCTGCACTGTTGGCAGTCTTCCTGTTGGAGGAGCAGTTCTAAGTATATAATTTAAGCACGTCATAACGATAAGGTTTTCCAGATGAATGTTAAGCCAAGCCTTGTCTAACATGCTCTGACAATGGCATTTTCTCACTGAAAACTTGACTAAGACTAAAGCATATTTTAACTTTGACATATAGTAGGAATATGCCACATATTTGACATACCTATTCCTGCAAGACATATACTGCAACTTGGAACTAATAGGTTGGAAAATGAACAGGGCCATAAAAAGAATCAAATAGCAATGCCCTGAACCACCTTAAGCACTGGCAGTTGCCATACATTTATGGCATTGACTCAACAAGGGTCCAATCTGACCATACAGGTATCTTATTGCAACTGCTCATGTTTGATGGGTGGGCTCTTACATATGCTGCATATGAGTTCATGCCAGATCTGTTACATGGATCAATATTGGGATTATATTGACCCACTACCACATCATTTCATTTGAGTATTTCTCAAACCACCCTTGGACAATTCTTGCACTATGATAGAGAGTTTGTTATCTTATATAATTAATTGCCATAGGATTCATGTCCTTAAGGATATATGGTGGCCATGAACAGATGAACCTGGTTTGCTACAGCATTTGGATAGCAAGGCATTAAGGCACTGATCTACAGTTAACAGAACCACTGTATGCCAGATAAATGTCACTCTCAAATGCCCCTGTACAGCTGTAACCATGACGGCTCCATCACCTAATGAGTCTAAGAGCTGGAACTGAAATTCATTAGCCTGGACAAGCATTTTTCAGTCATCAGAAGTCCAGTGGTAATATTTTTTAGCCCACTCTGTGGTTGTCTGCTATTATACCCCATAAAGGCAAAAGTGTGACAATACTGCTCATTAAAATAGAAATACTTCCATATGTAAACTTAACGAAATGCATCTCTACCTGTAGCTTTCAATCAAATGCAGAGCTGTAAATCAATCTCAGGTATATATAATATACACATGCATTCTATTATTATATAATATACAGATGCATTATTATATAATATACACATGCATTCTATTATTTATCAGGTATCATAAAATAAAATAAATGGACATATGTGCAAGTCTAAGTACATCATACTGCATAACAGGAGTACAGAGAAAGCACCACATGAAACAACTGGAACAGTAAACAAATGCTACATAATACCACAATTGTAACGCATCACATCTGTTACATTGCTACATTAAACAGCATATATGTTAATGCATTTTGCAACCATGGAAGTCTGTCTGAGATTATAATTGCCCAATCTGTAACTTTAAAACCAAGTATCTGCCAAATAAACATGGCAAAAGTATTTTTAATTAAAGTGGATGTTGACAAAATTCATGGTTTTAGGGTTTCAAATCGGAATATTTCTTTGATGGTGTCACGGAATGTTCGCGTTTCGCGAGTCGCGTGGTTTGGCCAGCTACGTGCTGTAGGAGGACCCTCGTTTATGGCCACGCCTGCACACAACTGTACCTCGTTTGTCTATGTTTATTTAAACCCACTTCAGGGTGTGCAGCGTCGTTGGTCATTGTTAATGTCGCGTGTTGATGCTATATGTTAGCGTCGTCGTTACTACAAGTATTCCTGTTTATCGTGTCTTGTTTATTGTTAACCATTTCATGTTTGTTTGTAATACGTGTGAATGCCGTTGTGTTTGTTTAATTTAAATGTTCGTCGTTGTCGAGGAAGTATGTGCGTCCTGCCTCTCGCCCTTCGGTACTGGGGCCACAAAGCGTTACAGATGGTACTACTGTAGCACTGCAGTTTACTATTACGGCGTATGCCACCCAACATTTCCCATGTTCATTCACCAAGGGCCGCCTCCCTTATAACACACATAGAAGCCACTCTTCTGACACCCACGAATGGGCCTTCTTTGCGGTAGTCCGTTAGATCATGCTTTTATGCTCATTCTCATAATCTGTTCAAATGCCAAGTAAATGTGATAATGAAGCTGCGTTTGCATTTATTTGTTTACACAGTTACACATATGCAAACAGGGAGAAAGAGGGGGCCCAATCTTTTGCTGGCTTATATATTTGTCTGGTTGCTGAGTGTATTTTGGCTTTGATGTTTTAGTATTTGCATTTAATACTGTGGGGCACTGAATGTTTCTAAAAGGTATTCCTATCTGCTGTAATGATAACTATAAACAGTGTAAAATGTGACCTATTATAACATTCCGGTAGAGACTGTATAAATCTGCATATTGCAGTTGTAACCTAGCACGTTTAGCAAGGAGATGGAGGAATGCTATGAATATATACAGAATATCCTTCTCTTACAGTCAGTTTCAGCAGACATGTTCTATTGGGACTAGCCTGAAGCAAAGAATTACACATTTAGTCATGTCATTTCACTGCTGAACATACACAGAAAAAGTCTGTGAACTCTTCAGAATTACCTAGATTTCTGAATTTATTGCTCAAAAAAGGTCTTATTTCTAACAGTTAAAACAATAGGCAAATGCTTTTTCTTGCAAATAATGAATACATAATTTTAAAAATTGCTAGCACAGGCTCTAAAAACGTATATGAACCATTTCACTGAGTAACTGATATAGCCTTCTTTAGCCAACCTTCTTTAACCTCTCCTAAACCTTTGCTAGAGCACTGACTTCGACCTGTACAAGGAATTGGACATATTTTAGATTATTCTGGCAGTCGAATAGTAATAGTATATTGGAGACATTTCCCTTTAAATTTCACCTATGATGTTTGCAGGTTAAAATTTGCATTTTGTCCTTGATTTTTGTCCTGTATGATACACTTATATCACCTATCAATGTGTTTCAGTGAAAAATCACTTATTTGACATTTTTATTAGATGCTGTCTGGGTGGTGGAGAATAAATGGCAGTGCTTTGATGGTGCAAGCAGAATGTGTTCAACTTTAGGATATCAGAAAGCTTTGAGTATAATGCTTTTTTCACACACATAAGGACTCAGAATCCTTCCTTGACAAACACGCATACATTACTGCTTCTCCTTGTTTTCCACATTGATGCAACAGATTCAGCTATACACAGTGTATATGCACAGGGATAACAATGACTCAGAATCATGTCTCTACATCCTCTGATGGCTTCAAACTGCAAAAGAGAAGACAAAGATCATTTTGTGGATAGCATTTTAATAACACTTAGTACCAATGCACCAAAGCTTTAGTTAAATATAGATTTAGTTTAAACTTTAGTGAACATAGATCATTAGTTAGCATGGGCAGCACATACTCCTTTTGGCCTCATACAATTAAATTTGCATTTTCCAGACTGAATTTATGTTTGCCAAAACTTTCTCCTCTCCTTGTCGTCCTCCCCCTGATTTGGAGATGTTTTGTTTGGATCTATTCCTGTGAAGCCAGTTGGAAGCAACAACAGTGTCAGGGTAGCTCGCATACACGTCAGCATAGTAGGGCACATAAAAATGGAGTTCTCAATTATCATGATCCTGTGGTTTAAGTAAGTCTGTTATAGCCTGCTAATGTATTTATTCAGCAAAGAAAATTCATAGTGTGTCATTTTGTATGGACACAGTTGGGAATGTTGTCTTATGGACAAAGTTGGGAATGCTGTATTATGAGACAACAATGCCTCAATGACAAACATGTGAAAACTAAAATGAAAAGAGTTAGAATCTGAAATGGAAGAATTGCTCTGAATGTGTTTTCAGCTTGACTAATAACCTCTCTAATTCCTGAAAGATTTATAAATGTAATAGATAAAAGGAATTCTGACATCGAACATGTTGATTCTACTTGTTGGCATTTCAACACATCAATGCATAAAACTTTCTTTTTAATACTTAGCTTTTGTTTTATTACATTGGGAAACTATAGGAAAGAATATCAGAACTTATAATAGAGGTGCTATGAAGTCATGCCACCCATTTCCCCAGTTCACTACAACTCCCAGCATTCTGATTACAGCCCAGAGGAAAACCCAGCCAGTCATCGACAATTCACAAGATCTTCATCACTGGACTATTAACTCCACCTCTTTACTCTATCTATTTATACCTGCCATTTCTTTAAACTCCTTATTAAGCATTGCCACTGTTTCCTATAAGTCCATATAGAGTGTTCTATCTGTATGTCTTAATGTATTGCTGACCCTCTTCCAACTGTGCACTTTTGATTTTGCCTGCCACCTGTTTCGATTTGTCTGCCTGGTTATACTATTTTCTGGAATTATGACCTGGACTGTTCATTTACTCTGTGATGCTCCCTGGTTCTGTTAATCCCAAAGTGCTGGTTCTGACCCTTGACTACCATGTTGGATTGCCCTCTTCTGAATAAAAGCACACCTCTTTTTATCCGCAAACGTCTGGCTTTATCTGAAACATTACAGAAATGTGTAAGTGTGAAAACAGTTATTAATGCTTGACTCTCTCACCTTGTTCCCCCCCCCCCCATTTTTCTTTCAGAAGGGCCAGATGAATTTCAAGATAACATATTTAGATGCACAATCTGATATAGTCATGAATGTCAACACAAGTTAATAAAATTGGAAGTCTTAGAAAGTTTCTAAAGCTGTTATTTGTGGAAATTGCCAAATATTTTATGACACAAGCGGTCTTGTGGCACAAAATGATGACTACTACATATCCAGTAAAACTGTGTCAGTAATCTGTGAAATTCAGTATTGAAATAACTCTGTATACTAAGGATATTGATTCTGCCATAAAATAATTCAGAAAGCATTTTGTTTCTGGTGGTATACTATTTAAAGTGCTTAATATAATTGGTCTGGTGCCACTTCAACTGTTGACTGAAGAACTCAAAACTAGTGCTGCTGGTTTTATTCTTTCCGCAGACATGCTACTCACACACACACAAACACACACAAAAAAAACATCTTCCAGTACATGATACAAGGTGAAAGACATATAAGGCACTAAAAAAAAAGTTAAGGAGAACATATAGATATATATGCTTAAGTAACTGTTGTTATTTCCTGGGCTAGTAAACGAGCCCCTTTTTCAAATGATATCATCTGGGAGCAATGGAGACTGCATACTTTCAGAAATATTTATACATCTATGCATAATTGATGATGTAGTGTGTGTGTGTGTGTGTGTGTGTGTGTGTGTGAGTCAGCTAGTTGGTAAGAGTTTTTCGGGGGTTGGCCACCTGTGCAATATAGGAACAACGTGGGTGGACTTTGATGATGCGTACCAAACTTGTTTCACTAGTGACACCATCCTCAGACCTTCGTGTGTGTGTGTGTGTGTGTGTGTGTGTGAGAGAGAGAGAGAGAGAGAGAGAGAGACAGACAGACAGAGACAGACAGAGAGAGAAAGGGAAAGTGAATTTTTTGTGTGAGAGACAGAGAAGAAGATTTTGAGTGACAGAGAGAAAATGTAAATCTAAATTAAATATAAGAGTGTTAAAAGAAAGTGCACTGAAGCGCTAAGATATTGATACCCCTTCTGCAAATATTTACAGTCCATGTGATATGTTTCACATTATACCAATTTCACAAGTTAGGCACTTGAGATGAACAAATACCAATGTCAATTACATGGAATATGGAATTAGTAGAGGACATTGAATATCGTGTTGATACTGACAATACTCAAAGATGTGTTAATTTTATCTTATGTGATTTACATAACTATTGATACTGTGACTGGGGGCCAGTGATTAAAACAGAAAAGCCATTATTGTATCTGTTAGTATCTGTAGTTGACATCTGCATGCTCTTGAAGCTCAGTAGTTGTCATCATGCCCTACTCGACATAGGTATTTCACAGTCCCCAAACTTCTCTCACGTAACATTAGTGAAATGTAAGCATTGGAAGTTCATTTTTCACTTCAAGGAAAGATTAAATATTAGACATGAAGTATATGTTACAGTTATCTGTAATCACAGAAGAAATCAAATGGATAATGGTATGGATAATATATTTCTACTTGCATCAGTTTAGATTTGATTTATAGAAATTAATTTGGGTACATTAACATTTTTTTCCTGAAGTATAATAACTCTGAAACACAGAAGATCCATTTTATGGGGTGAATATAAATATTCTTTTTAATTTATGAGGGAAAGATTATAAATGAAGGAAGGAAAAACAGTCTTCACAAATCAAATAAAAAAATCTTAAAACAACAACAACAAAAACACACAGTAATGCTTCATAAAAACAAACCATTCTGAAGGATTTCCAGAACAAATCACTTACAGGAGCAGAAGAACAAGTGAAGCATCTAGAATGTGCCAGATACTGGCATGCTGTCCACACCTGGTCCAGCCATTACAGGACACCAGATATGAACTATTTTGCCAGGTATATTTGGCACAGGAAGAATGTAGTGTGAGTTCGAATGTTTAACAAAGACTCAATTATTAACAAAGTATTTTTAATTTTGTAGATTATTCAACACTTTCCAGAACCAAACACCAATATCACTCCACTATCACAAGACATGTGCAAAGACAAGACATGGACAAGATATCTGAATCTCGGTGAAATCACCTAAACATGCTTGCTGTATGCAAAGTAACCACCTGCATGTTTTTTTGTTTTGTTTTATGTTTTGCAATTTTCACAAGGTTCTGGACAAGGAAATACAAATTAAGATTGCAAAATCCACCAGAGCAACTGTGATTTGAAATGGACCATTAGAAACATCCACATCTCCTCATGCTCTCAGGTAAGAAGTACTTTTGTTGGCATGCATGCTAGCAACACACACAATACAAATATTCAATCCATTTTTACTAAAGCATCAAAATGTGAAAGTACAAGAGTAATAGAGCTAACAAAAATGTAGAACTTAAAACTATTTCAGGAAGGCACACGTATGATCACAGGATATAACCCGCAGGATCCATGTAGTGTCAGAGCTGCTCAGTCTTCTAATCACCACCTGTATTTCCCACGGGTGTTAATTCATTCATTGACAATTCACAAGTGATATGGAATTAAATAATTCATAAATTTTCACTGGCAATTACTTTACAGCTTGTAGAATAACCTTTAGATTGTAATAATGCCAGCAATTCTTTACAAGGATGGAACAAGATAATAGAAACACCATATGAAGAAGGACTTAAGCTAGGACTTAAGCTTTAGATAGCTAGAGGTCTGATACTCAGTACTTTGATATGTGAGTTTTCAAAACTAAATGAAACAACTAAAAGAGTTCCAGAGACATTACAAACAAAACCTGCATTGACAAAGAAGAACAGTTTTTGCAGTTTGAATGTTACCAACTGGGTAGATAGCTATTTAACAAGATAGTTTCATTATCACAAAATGACATATGCAAAAATTAAAAACACAATGAATACATCACCTCTATTATTCAGTCTCAGTGCAGAAGTTGCCTGTGAGGCATACACACAAAGCCACAGGTCCTGGGGCAGAAGTCGAAAACTCAGATGCCTGAGGGATGGAAAAGGGAATAAGGCCTTTTTCATCCATCTTATACACTTTTTCCTTCAAACAGGTTAATTTGGAGAAAGCCAACAGGTACCTTCATGAACCCCCAAAGACGAGCTGTGTGCTGCTGTACATCAGCCCAGATGTTTGAGGCCTTTTTATAAAACTAGATGCATCCGGGGTGCAAACACTGATGCCTTGTTCCCATGTTCCAAGATGACAATGCTGTCATGCATACTACTTAACAAATTCAACAGTCCATGAAGCTCATGAAGACCAGAATGAAGTTAAATGCCCTGCAACTCATCAGATCTAAACCTCATAGCACCTCTATTATAAGTTCTGATGAAAAAAATGCCAGCAATTTTCTACCTCCTTCATTTCTCAAGGACTGGAGGATTTCTTCTTGAAGAACTGTTTAATATTCCTCTAATGCACACAGGGCTTGTTTGATGCATTTAAGGGAAAGGGTGGGCTAACTGCTTATTAGCTGCTTTATATTTAAATATTGTGAGGTTAATTTATTTACCCCCTAAGTACAGACAGAAATAAAACTTTTTTTCTGGCCATTAGGAGTGTTACATTCAAGAAATACAAAACTGGAAAAAACCCTGAATATGGAGAGAAATAAAACTGGCCATTACCATAATTTTCAAGGAAGATCTAACACCAATTTTTTGCCATAAATTAAAATTTTTGTGCAATAACTATAAAATCTTTTGTGAAGATATCTGTTCACAAGATGCAGTATATGTTATAACTTCCTTTTCTACTTGTATGACAATCATTATGAGACAACACTTGAGCCTACAAGCCTGTGGTGAGACGAATAGTACAGCCACTCATTATAACCTCCAGCTTTTACTGTTAGCATTACTTTTAAAGTACACAGGCTAGGTCATACTTATTTATGCTCACTGAACACTGGAGTATATGAAATTACATTTATTATATAAATAAATCTTGTGTGTCACGTTTCACAGCTTTTGTTTTTCAAGAATGAAACAGTCTTTGCTGTTCTGTTCTGGTAGGGTGCTCCAGGCAAGGGTTGCATATCTCCCCAGGAACAACACACATTGGGGGTCACCAAAAGGCACCCCACCACCCCCCAAATCCAACAACTCTCTCTGAGGAAGAGCTCAGGGGGTCTCTCCAGTTCCCTCTCTCTCTTTCTTTGCTACTCATTCACTCACCTCATTCACTTATTCATATTAATTATGGCTTCTCTGTAATTCAATCAGATGAACTGTCACTTACTTTCAGTGGTGGATTACAGACAGGGACATCAGTCTAGAGGGAAGACATGTTCCATCAGTGTCATATTAACACTCCTCATCTTCAGCCCTCGCTCTGTAATCACACCAACACAAATATTCAACACCAAATGCTCCAAAGCAGTGGCCTAAATCCAAAGACATTAATGCAGAAAAAAAACACAGAATGTTGCCAACTATGCTTTTCACAAACAAAATGCAATTTTTATAATATACATTTTTAATGCAGAGATGTGCTATAAAGCCTTTCATCTGAAAAACCCCTTTTCACAAGATACTTTTTGTACTACATCAGAATTTTTCCAACCTCACCTTTACCAACCTTGTAGTTATTTCCTGAACCTACACACAACATATATAGTAAGCTTAGGCTTATTAATTTTAAATATGAAGAAACCTATCTGGGCACAAAACTGTGATGAGAGAAACTGTTGTGGCACAACACTGATAATGGAGAAAATTTAGGGGTGCTGTCAGCAGGCACACACTAGAGCAAATAAGTAGAATTATCCACTTTCTAAATATCATATTAAAAGGTTCCCGTAAGTCTTAGCATAATTGACTTGAGTTTTCAAAAGCTTTCCATTATGGGTTCTGGTAAAGACGGTTGGTTGGGTGGTTTCCTTGACAACAATTGTCTAATCTTCTGCCAGTATCATAACAGTGTAGAGCTACAAAAAAGGGAAAAAAAATAAACCTTTAATAACTAACAAGCAAAGCACAGTGAGACCACACTGTCTATATCACAAGTGTTTTATGAATCAATTTAATACAGTGAAGAAAAAAAAGACCAAGAGAGAGAGAGAGAGAGAGAGAGAGAGAGAGAGAGAGAGAGAGAGAGAGAGAGAGAGAGAGAGAGAGAGAGCAAAGACTAATCTCATAGCAAGTTGGATAGTGCATTATGTCAGGGTGTCACTGCCTGAGTTTTGTATCTTTACTCAATCTCTGTGCCATTACATTTAGTACAAATGAATCAAAGTGCTTTTCACTGCACAGTCAATAAATAAATGTGTCCATGAAGCACTGACTATGACTATGACTATGTCATATTTAATCTATGTATTCAAGCACACAGTATATGAAATGAAACAATGAGGTTAAAATAAAGAATAAAAGCTTAACTTCAAGGGCATTGTTTGAATCACACAGGAATCACATTTTTTGCACACATTTCGGAGAGCAATCACTCATTTGCATGACCTTGATTGTCACATTAAGTACTTGTTGAAATCCTTCACAGGGAATGAGTATCTGAAGTGTGTGATCCCTAAGTTGCTGCCAGGTCTGTAATGAAGCTGTCATGACCTCCTGCTTCCTGTTTGTTTCTAGGGCTTTTTCTCATCGGTCTTGTCTTCACTAAGTGAAATACAGTGGGGTTCCTGCCAGGTGAAAGACTTTGCCTGACAAGAACATACGCTTGCTGCTAAGAAGCTCCATAGTTGCCTGAGTTGTATTTTAGGTCATGTCCTGCTGCAGGGGAAAGCACAATAACCTGATCTTTGGGCTATTTGGATAGAACTGACCAATTAAGATTCTGTAACACATATAGAAATTCACTGCTGTCAGCAGTCCCACCATCTATAAAAACAAGTAAACCAATTACATTGGTTTCATAGATGAGGTGCTTTGGGTTATATGCGATTTTTCTCCCGTTCCCTGGTACAAGTGCTTTACCTCATCATCACCAGGCTTTGGCCCAGAACCCCTCAGGTTTTTAATGCACTTTTTTTTTGCAAACTTGGCTTTTCAGTTCTCAAGGCTTACCCGTTTTTGGCAGCTTGTGGTAAACCCTCTGGTTTATTCTCTTTATGATAGTCTTTGACACGACAATGCCTATAACCCCTTCTGCTATGCAGTTTGCTATTGCTAACCTTACCAGTGCACTCTTTCTTCTTAAGTGTGTTGTTGATACTAACACGACAAAGAAACATGAGCAACTGACTGTCCAGTTACTAATGGAGCCCTAAAATGGTGGGCTAAGTTTAAAATTAACCTGGAAATATCCTCAAATGAATCCTGACTTTCTTTATTTGAACCTCATAGTCAGTGCTTCATGGAGTACAAATCAGAACAACAACAAATTATATCACCGTCCAGTTACTTACAGACTTGAAACTGAAATTACAGTGAGTCTACTAGAGCATTTAACAGTGGAAGTGATTTAAAAAACACACATATACAAATACAATGTACCAAGCATTTCCATGCATTATGATAATCTCTCTGCCTTCTGGTATCGTTAACCATACAGATTGCATGTGTGTGATGCTACAGAGACACAGACACTGCGAGCTTACTACCCTCAACACTTAGCCACTGTGGGTGACAAACTCACATGTTGCCATGGTTACCACAACGCAGATGCCCCAGTTACGTCCAGTGAAATGAACAGTGGCACATTCCCTATTACATGTAGTGTCACTTGCCTTACAAGAGAAATGTAGTCTCAATAAACTAAGTATTAAGAATGAATTTGTTGTTAAATTGTAATACTCAAAACACACCTCTTCTTCTTCAGAAAGGATTCTTAAGGGTAATCTCTATTTGCAAATAAACCACAGTAAGTGTGACAGTGAGGGTGTCAATTCAGTTATGGAATTTTCTCTTGTTAACATGTTTACTGAAAACAGTGCAAACACTTGGCATAGAAGCAAAACACTGGGTTGAACAACAGTTTTGACAATTTGCAACTACATCTGGCTGGTTGTCTGCAAATAATTAACAAATCAAAAAGGTGAACTCCATCAATTAACATTGCAGTGAAACATATGTTTTTGTGAATTATTTACTGAAATATTTTTGTAAATTATGATAAATCCGTAGAATTTAAAAAAAAATGTAGGGGTAGGTCTAGGCTGCTTTTCTAGAAGGAAGAATTTGTGCTAATGTGCTAGCCTATTGCCATTCAGAACAAAGCAAAAACCATTCTTCCTGATTGTGGATGAATACCATAAAAACTTTGGGACAGGGTACATATCAAGAACTATGTTTTACTGCTCCAGCCTCTGAAAGCTGCATAAAACTACAGGAGAATAGCTTTGGTAAGACATTCTCTCATGTTTGTCTCACCCATGATACTCTGATAATACTGAGACTGTAAGCTTTATATTGGCATAATTATACATTTCAAATGATTATTGACAGGATTCACCAGCTGCAACAAGGCTTCCATTATGGGTGTGTTCAGAGTAGGTTTATAATTTGTTTCCACAAATAAGAAAACATCTCAAAATTGATGTACATAGTAAACCATCATATGCTACAGTTGCAGTAGATTGATGGTTGAAAAAAGATGGAAAATTCTTTTGACACACACACACACACACACACACACACACACACACACACACACACACATGCATACACACACACACACAAAGCAAACAATACCATTTAAGTCAAACAACGACTTTCATATTTTTACCAAAGTCAAAATATATTATATTATAATATTATATTATAATATCAGCATTCTCCCCTTCAGGCTACATCTTGTCATAAATATTTTGCAATATCTCTAAAGAAAGAAACTCATTGCCAACCTGTATCCGGTGCTTTCTACAGATGTGATGAAGTTTTGACAATTCGCCAGAAATAACCAAACACCTCTAACTTGTTATGTTACTATAGAACTTGGTGCAGCTACCCCACATGTACAAAACTGCATCAGAGCGTGGAGTGACGTTCAGTGTCAAGGCATGTGTGTATGTGCACATGGCTGAAGTGAGCAGGGTCAAGTTCACTGAGTTTCAGTTGTAAACATATCTGCAGTATTTGAGAACAGCTATAGCGTTCTCCCTAGGCTATAAATATTTAATTTTTTTTCCCTATAGATCTGCCTTACCACATCATTGGAGCAAATTCAGAATCTCTGTACTCTTCGAGGCGAGGAGCAGAAGCACTCAGCCAATACTTTTATCATTACAGCTCAAGATCACAGACACTCTAAGGCCAACACTGCATTAAAAATTTACTAATAATGTAACTACAATTCCATATATTACATTAAGTTCTCAGCAGGACAATAACAACCTTTACTGCTGGTTTTCTCAATATATCTAATGGGTATATCTAATGTCAAGATGATGAAGGTATATTACCTTTATTGGTTTTATTATTTAAAAGCCTGTACCATTTACTGTATTCCAGATTTCCAAATCCAGATGAACCAGTTTCTCATATGCTTGAAATTAAGGGGGGGGGGGGGTCTCTAAAGCATTGCTTTTTGCCTTCCTACATATTCAGCGTCAAAGCAAGGTTGCCATAGCAATAAGCTCAGAAGCCAAAACAGGGTCCTTGGATGACAAGTGTACGTGTGCGTATGTGTGTGTGAGGTGGAAGGGCAGACCAGAAGCACTAGATGTATCCGTAATGGAATTAACCCTTCTGTGGCCCTTTTCCTCTCTCTGCACCTCAGGTCCCATGGATCAGACACTACCTCAAAACAGCCTATATACAAGCTTCATCTTTTTTTGTGAACAGCTTTGATAGGTGTTTAAACACAACAGACACGGCGAATACTGCAGTCCGTCTCAGGCTGGCTTTCAGTATAGTCACATATGATGCGCCTTCTGCACAATTTAACTCTGTCCCCTTCATCCTGGGCCCGATCTGCTTTAGTGTCCTTCGCACCACCTGCGTGCACCTGGCACACTACAGACTGGTTTTGTGCCAGTGACCTGCCATGCATGACAATGACGGCTCATACCACAGCACTCTCAATCTGTGTATAACCCACTGACATGCCTTATACTGAGTTTCCAACAGGCTTGTCAGTCATCTGTGAAATAGAATCATGTATTAGTTCCTTGGGAGTCAGCTTAAGGAAATATTTTTTTGAGCTTTTGAGAATGCAGACATTCTTCCCTTCACCCCATTAAAGTGTCCAAAAAATGCCCATCATGTGGATATTGTTATTTATGTTTCCTATACAATTTGATCTGATTTTTTAATACTTTGCTGTATTCCCAGATTCTAGCACAACTGCACAAGGATTGCCCACTTGGTTCTGGTGTGAGAGAAGCAGGGCCAGAGAAAAAATCTAGATTGCTTGGAGGTCTATGACAGCTGGTTTGGAAAACACAGCCTTATGTTTTACTTTAACTAGTGGGGTATGCAACTCCGGTCTTGCAGGGGGGGAAGTGCTGATATACACATGATTCAACTCATTAGCCAAATATCTGGTTTAGTATGTTGCATTAGAGCAGAGGAATCACAGCCCTCCACACTGGGGTTGTGTACCTCTCTATCTTTTGTATATTTTGTATCTTCTAAGCCTCTGTACTAACATACAATGTTAGCATACATTACTAGGAGAAGCTCCAGCCAGGCTTTAGCAAGTGCCTTTTGAAAAGACCCACCTGACCCAAGAAAAAAAAGATTATAATCTATTTATTGCACATCAAAGGCAAAATAACTTCCCAAAATGCTATTGTTAACCTTTCATGCATTTGCTCACATACAGTACTACTCCATTTACAAAGTATTGGGAGTGCAATAGAAAAACCTGCTCCAAAATCATCTAGTAGTTCTGCAAACACCACCACCAAAAACGATTTTGTTTCTGAGCTTTTTTTTTTTTTTTTTTTGCTGTTAGTGATGTTTTCTTCCAACATGCATCCCCAAATGAGGTTCCAGTGCACCTCTGTAAGGAAACCACTCAGGGATATACCACTGTCATGCTAAGCAATGTGTTTACCTTTAATAGACATATTAGGCATTCACTCTGCTATAGGTCAGCTGTAAACATGAGGACACTGGAACAGTAAAGAGACTGACTGTTATAGATGGGAGCTGTGAAGAAATGTGTTTCTTAGTCATTGGTTGGCCATAATGGCTATGACTCATCCCCGCTTGTCTCCCTGGGAGAGATAAAGAGCTCACAGAGGCTTTTAAAGTAAGATAAGCAAGTTCCACTTGGACCACTGAAATTAGCTTGATACAAATTCAGATAAAGCAAAACTACTTAATACTAAAAAAGGAGATTTAAGTGGAATCTGAATAAGTAAATGGATACATAAAAATGCAAAGCTGGGTCAGATTTCCTTGAGGGTAGTATATATCCACATATCATTAATATTATATCCTCTTAAAGCTGCCAGACATTCAAAAGGTTTAGAAGACTACAGTGACTAGCTTGCTGCTGGTGAAAAAAAAATCAACTTCTGCTGTTTCCAGGTGGTTTATCTTCTAGAGTATACTGCACTGATCTCTGAAATATACTAACTTCAAGCAAGAAACTATTTGCCTTAAGCAAAAAAACATTTCACTAAGCAATTTCCCTCTCTCACATACACACACACACACAAACACTCACACACACAGAAAGAGAGAGAGAGAGAGAGAGAGAGAGAGAGAGAGAGAGAGAGAGAGAGAGAGAAAGGATCAAGCTGTTGACCTTGATATTTGATTCTTTAGAAATTACTGCAAATAAAAACTGTAAAAATTCACAACTCAAAAGATTCAAGCATATATTTCTACAACAACAGAGCAAAGAATGTATCTACATTCTTATTACTGAGATTTTTTTTTCTTGAATGAAAACCTCTTGTCCTTTTAAAAAAGGTTTCGTTATTCCTTCATTATGACAGAGTGACCACAAAATGAGAGAATCTAACCCTTTTCTAATGTCTAAGCACTGGTCAGAGCTTGTTGAAAGGTCTGTTTATGACTGAATGTCAGATATATTTGTGTTCTTTATACCATTGCAAGATTAAAAAAAAATCTACCAGTGTCAGTTTAACTTGTGATGCTGTTCATTACCATTTATCTTTGGTTCGGTGAGTCGGTAACAGTTCAGTATGCTGCTCCATCTAATTGTAATTTTGAAATACAGTGGATATTCTTCCCCAGTCATGGGTGATTATGAAAAAAACAAACAAACAATGATTGCTTTTACATTTACATATTTGTTTGCTAAATATAAATTTTACACCTTAAGTACTCAAATGAACATATTCATTCGATGCAACAACTATAGAGAAACATAAAACATCTGAACGTTTGATGCTATGTATATACACTAGTGATCAGTAGAAGAGGGATTCCAGGTTATGTTATCGATTTGAACACATTAATTTGCATGACCAGTGCTATTTTCTACCCCACTATTAAAGATCCCACTGCACAATGTTGTGCAAATCACATTGTGGTTGCATTCACAAAAGAAAAGAGAGTAATTCCTCAATCATACAATATTCTAACTCTAATGAATATATAGTATTATAGACTGTGGAAAATGAATTAAATAATAACTTATGTCAACTAAAAAAAATTAAGCACTAGCTACAGAAATTTTTAAAAAGCCCATCACTTTAAGGATTACATTGTACAAGCATCTAAGAAACTCCAATAAGCACACATGGAGTAAACATTTGTCTATATGTTTGGTGACTTCACACATGTGATTGGTGATAGTTATAGGTATTAGTCAATGTGATGTACAGAGCCTAAGTTTGCACCTAGGTGATGTGCACCTTGTTTGTCAGCAGACAACCAACCAACCAAACAAACAAAAAAAGAGCCCAGTCATTATTTATTGAATTGATGTGTGCACTAAGTAAATACACCTTTCTTAAGTGAATTAGCAGTGAACAACCTAGCAGAGTGTAGTGCTGGTTGTGTCATTTACATTTATGGCACTTATCCTGAGTGACTTACAAAAGGCCTTTGGGATGTCTCAAGACATCAGACCAATGCAAACAGTACACTCTCCAGGTCACCAAAGTAAGACAAAGCCTCACAACACTGACTTATATAGGTCTATTGCTAGTGAAATCTAAATTCAAAGATGTGGTCTTGCTAAGATGGTATCAACTTATTTGGCTTGTAGGTTACTGGTTTGCAAAAACCAAAAGAACAGATTTGACTTTCTGTTGATTTCCCAAGCTGCAAAACAGCATACTGAGTCAGATCCAAATCTCTTCAGGACAGTCACTTACATAACTTGAACTGTTCGACGAATTAACATTGTGATGTTCAAATGTCTGCAACTTAATCACATGAGTTGCCTATTGGAGTTCTTTTGAGGAAATAATTTTCAAAAAGGGCTCTTTTTTTTCATTTTAACGTGTAACTCGAGTGAGAATTTAGAGCTGAATGCGTTCTAATCATGTCAACACATTTAAACAAGTGTTTCTCAGTTCCCAGGAGAACCCTGAACAGCGGTATTTTATCTTTGTTCATCTCATAATATTTAGGACTGCAATTAGCTGATTAGATAAGTTGTGCTAGAGTATACATACTAGTGTAGTACAGATGACTATAAGGGTCTGGTATTGAAAACTGAGTTTTAAAAAAAGTTAAAGTTTCCTTGCTTGTATCCTTACTTTTTGGTAATACACAAATAAGTGTTCGGAATGCATTCCGTAAAGTGTTTCATAAGCATTGCTTAAAAGGAGAAAAACCTTAAGGGGTGCTGATCTTGTAGGGTAAACTAAGCTCTGGCAGAGAACTGCTTGTTCTTTCTCATACGACTGAACATTCTGTCACTGGTGATTTTCCAGCGACCTAAGCGTTAACAATTGCTCTATTGGCTCGCGCAACCTTGAGTCTGTCAAAAGCCTCTTTTCATGTCGCAGCAAACATTTTTCAATTAGCCTAACTCCCATCCAACTCCCATCTTCAGACAAATTCAACCACGGAGAAGGCTCGAGTCAATACCAGCCTTGTCACCCTGTGGCCTTCATTCTGTGGAGAGTTTCTTTATAATCTTCCCCGCCGTCGTGCGATAATAGCTACAGAAGAGGTGTGGAGGATGTAAAGAAATGTTCCTCCCAAGCCTGTGTTCGTTGGTCACACACCGGCTCAAGGCTAAAAGACGAACTGATTTCCGATAGAAAAGGTAGGGGTAAAGCAGGGCTAAAAAATGGCCACCCAGTCGTGACACTTAGGATTGTTCACTGATATGGCTTGTCAGGTCACGAGGAATGGGGAATTTTTTGAACAAGGCTGGTTTACATAGAGATTTAACATACAACCATCTGGTGCACTGAAAATACTAAAGCTTTAAGTGTACAGTCGTGGCCAAAGCTTTTGAGACTGACACAAGTTTTGGTTTTCACAAAGTTTACTGCCTCAGTTTTTTGTCAGAAGTTTATATGGTATAGTGAAGCACATTATAAGCATTTCATAAGCATTTCAAAAACCTTTTTATTGAAAATACATCCAGTTTAAGCAAAGATTTAATATTTATAGTGTTGGCCCTTCTTTTTTTATAACTTCTGCAATTTGCCTTGGTATGCTGGATATCAGATTCTGGGCAAACTCTTGAATGATGGCAACCCATTTTTGCCTGATCATTGCCATTTTTGCCTGATCACAGTTTCTGTGTTTTTGTTTGTCCACCCTCTTTTTAAGGATTGACCAGAGGTTCTCAATGAGATTGAGATCTGGGGAGTTTCCTGGACATGGACCCAAAATTCCAATGTTTTGTTCATCGAGCCACTTGGTTATCACTTTTGCCTTGTGACATGGTGCTCCGTCTTGTGGGAAAAAGCATTGTTAATACCAAATTGCTCCTGGAGCACTGGGAGAAATTTCTCTTGGAGAATGTTTTGATGCCATTCCTTATTCATGGCAGTGTTCATAGGCAAAACTTTGAGCAAACCCACTCCCTTGGATGAGTCTTTGCTCAGGAATGGTAGAAGGCAGGTGTGAGTGCATCTGCACACACAATGAGGCAAAGGCTTTTGGAGGATGTCTTGGTGTCAAGAAGGGCAGCAAAGAAGCCACTTCTCTCCAAGAAAACATCAAGGACAGACTGACATTCTGCAGGAAGTAAAGGGATTGGACTGCAGAGGACTGGGGTAAAGTTATTTTCTCTGATGAAGCCCCCTTCAGACTGTTTGGGACATCTGGACAAAAGATTGTCCAGGGAAGCAAAGGTAAGCGCTAACATGAGTGTCATGCCAACAGTGAGGCATCCTGAGACCATTCATGTGTGGGGTTGCTTCTCATCCACGGGAGTGGGTTTGCTCAAAACCTTGCCAGGAAACTCCCCAGATCTCAATCCTATTGAGAAACTGTGGTCAATCCTCAAAAAGAAGTTGGACAAACAAAAACACAGAAACTGATCAATTCCAAGCACTGATTAGGCAAGAATGGGTTTGCCATCAGTGAAGACTTTGCCCAGAAGCTGATACCCAGCATGCCAAGACGAATTGCAGTAGTCATAAAAAAGAAGGGTCAACACTAAATAATAAGGCTTTGCTTAAACTGAATGTATTTGTCAATAAAAAGTTAAACAACTTATGGAATTCTTATAATTGTACTTCACTATAACATATAAGCATCTGACAAAAGGATCTTAAAAAAAACTGAGGCAGTAAACTTTGTGAAAACCAAAATTTGTGTCAGTCTCAAAACTTTTGGCCACAACTGCATTCAGTTTATTCATTGCTTCAAGTTATAGCGTGATTGTAGGAGAACATGCTGAGTTATTGAAACAACGGAAATGTATGCTACAGGGCGATTTTAAAGTTTTTTTTTTTTTTTCTGGAACCAATTGTCACATTTCTTTCAATGTGTGCATGAGATGGTCAAAGCCAAAACTAGATAGAAACTAGATATAATCCTAAGACTTCTTTTCCATCTCTGCATCCTGCCAGCATCTGGAGAACAGGTTACATACTTATCAGTTATTTATAAATCAGGAGAAAGGCCTAGCTCCCCCAAGAGCACTGCTATGAGCAGCACACTCCCTTGACTCAGTGTTACTCTCAAAGGTCTATGGCAGTATCCACACAGACTACAGTACAGAGCCCTGTTTCCCAAAATCAGTGTAGTGTTAAGATCACATGAAATGAGAGAGTGTTCAGTGTAATACTCGCTCTACCATGTAAATATGATCTTCGTTTTTATGTTGCTTTTGGGAACCCAGCCCTGAAGACTGTGGTTCAGCTAGAGCCTGTGTTCAGAGCACATGTAACGACAACTGTCAGGAAAGTTTTGGATACTGCATAAAGTGCTCCTCTATGTTTTCTTTCAGCCTTTGGTATTAGTATTGCAGAATAAATAAATAAAAATCTACAAAATTAATTAAAATGAAAACTTAAAAATCTGCAATAGACAACCATAGTGCATATGTTGAAAATTCATATTTTGACTTGCAGTGATGATGGCACAGCCTTACCATCTATGCCGTCTCCACTCATGTACTCTCCCATGGGGAAATAGTTGAACATTGTCAAATGACTGAAAGGATATTGACTGAAACTGTGATAATGTGTCTGAATTAAGGAAACAGTCTGATTATGTAGCCCGTGTTTGTACAAGCTGTACTAACAGAGCTGCACGTGTTCATTTAAGACTTTATTGACCTCTAGTGGTGTTTGATAAACCTTACAGATGCAGGTCTAGACTAACAGGAAAATAAACTAAATCAAAAACACAGTGTACTTCAAAGACTCATGAATGTTATAATAAATTTGTGCCTCATTTTTTAAAATTAATTATCCCACAAATCTAATCATTCAATATGCATACATTCTAAATAGGTCAGTATGTTGTTTAGGCAATCATACAGAGCAGTTTTTTGAAAATGTCCCTTTGGTTTTATTCAGTCTTTTTGTGCACATAAAAAGTAGAAGCTTGCACTCACGTTTTGGTCCTTTTACAGTTCTGGGTAGCTAAAACATCAACCCTATACATTTTTACATTAATTAACCCCAACAGTGTAGCCTTCTAATTTGTACTTGTGTGTTAAGAACCAAATTTTGCATTTTGGCCTGTTACATCTTTCAGGAATTTTGTCTGGTCCACTAGAGAATGGGGCATATAAATAGTCAGTACACCAAAACGCAGGACTAGAACTGATAGTGGAAGAGCACTGAGGAAAAGATTCTAATTATAATTGTCTGAACTGACCATTTATTAGTCTTCAGCTCAAATTAGATTTGAAACATGTTTGTTTTGATACCTTGCTATTTGTAGCCATATGTGAGTTATTTGAGCATACTGTTCAAAAATGTCTAAGTCACTGTTCTTCTCCAATTCCCTACTTTTCACTAGAGCTTCTTATGTCATTATCAATTGAAGCTTACCCTTAAATTCATCAGGTAATTTGAATTTAGGCAAAAAAAATAGTACCATAAATTTGGTAATTGATTTTTTTTAGACAGAATAGTAGTCTTAACATATTCCAACAGAACTTCATTAGCTGTACAGTAAATGAAATTTGATTACCTGCAATTTCATGTTATCATTTCTCTAAATTGCTACATTCAATAAACATGAACTTACCATTTTTACCTTTTTTTTGGCATGTGTGTGGTAAGGAACAAATGAAGATCATTTTGTTTCAGCAGAAACATTAAAATAGCATCAAGTCAAACCAATAAAAACAAATACTTAATTGCTTATCACTGCAAAACAAGACATGTATAGTCGCAAGAAAACAAAAAAAGTAAACGTCTAGTCCAGAATGACTAGAGCAACACCTGAGGGACAACACAGTACCATACTCATGTTTGAGAGGCAGTGATTAGGCCAACACCCTGCTCCAGCAATGTGAGGTTCAGCATAGGCTGAAACCACAGACACTGCCATTGCTTTGGTTACCTTCAAAATGGACATGCGACACTGTCCATGGGGGCTGACCATTTATTCCTGCATTCCACAAGGTCCTTTACATAGGTGCCTCACACTTCATTCCTGCTGGATGGTGATTAGAGGTCTATGGTGGCATCCAGTCGGTCCAGGGTCTCTGTGCTTTGGCCCTCGAGGAGCAAGGGCATGGCAGAGGCGATGGCCGGGTAAGGCTGGGCTCGGTCCACGTTGACGTAGGTGACCTGTAGGTTGACGTAATGCTCGCCTTCCAGGGATGAGTGGATATTCTGCAGATCCTGCACTAACTCAGAGAAGGTCGGCCTGAAATCAGGCTCCGGGTTCCAGCACTGCAACATGATACACCACCTGTGGCAGCACAGAAAGAACACATCACAAAGGGGGCAAGGCATGTGCACACTGCAGACAATTAAGTTGTTGAAGAAACACTTTTTTGGAAATTGGCCAACATGACCTTTGTGAAATCTGTGCTACCTAAAAGTACCCAAGTTATATGAAGTTCAGCTTTAATTTTTTCTGTTTTTGATTTTGTGCTATTATATTATATATTTTATGTTTTTTTAAAGAGAAAAACCTAAACATCCTTAAACCTCAGAACATGAAATATTTCCAAACGATCAGTTCATTTTAGAGCTACCACATAAATAAGCATATCCATAAATATTGGAACATGACTTTATTGTTTACACTGTCTGATCAGCTAACTAAAACTCTGAACCCAAATTATGAACCAACAAGGTGACACATCTAATTAGCATTTAACTGTTAGGTTGGAAAACAACAGAATGCTCTCATACAGGCTGTCTAGGCAGTACTGAGGCTGTGGCAGTCGCCGTCCCTGCAAAAGATACTGAGACATGTCGTAGGGGTCCACATCAGGATATGGACTCGCTCCTCTGGTCAGCATCTCCCACATTAAGACACCAAATGACCACTAGAGGGCACATCAGAGACAAGGCATCAAATATGAAATATCTGGGATCCGGGAGTTCATAAATCATGAACTGATGACATATCTGTCGTTACTCAGTTGTTAAACATAGCAGAAACACAGCCCTCAAATGGTTCTTGGACTTACTTACCACATCAGATTTGGTGGTAAATTTCTGTGTCTGTAAACTCTCTATGGCCATCCATTTTATAGGTAGTTTTGCTCTTTTATGGTCCTGAATGCTGTAATACTCTTTATCAAGGATGTCCCGGGCCATGCCAAAATCAGCCACCTTCACTGTAAATGTCTCATCCATCCTGTTTCAATGATTTAGTAAAGCCTTGTATGAACAGTCATATAATACTGTGATACAGTGGGCTCTCAATGAACTCTCCTTTTTGCCTATCACCATCTAGAAAGGTCTCTCACATGCAGTTACGTGCTGCCAGGTCCCTGTGCACAAACTTCTTCTGTGCCAAATACTCCATCCCTTTAGCAACCTGAAGCCCAAAGCCAATCAGGTTCTTTACAGTGGGACTCTAATAGCACAGGATAATAAACACATTAGTCAATACAGAAAAACAATTCAAATGTGCTATAATTATCTTTCTAATAATATAGAATATATTTATATTTAATTTCTATAAATTAGATTTAATATTCTTACATAAATCTTCTCATTTAAAAGTGTGGAGTTACTAAAAAGCTGCAACTGGACTGAAGTGTGAGATGAAATAAAAGGCTTTTCACACCCACCCTTTCTTTAGAGCGGATGAAGTGGCGGAGGTCTCCATGTTTCATGTACGGCAGGACCACCAGGGGGAGCCCTTCAGCGGGTAGAAGAATGCCTAGCAGTGACAGCACATGAGGGTGATGAAAGGCTTTCATCAGGATGCCCTCTCTCAGGAACAGCTCCACCTCCTCCATATCTGTTATCCCTGAAAGTACAAAACACAGGGTTGTATACTTGAACATGGCAATTGTGCTATTGTTGCTAAAAATGAGAAATATACTGTAGGCAGTGGCTAACTTCAAGAGTAAAGATTTTCTTAAATTCAGATATATGAAGAACAAAAGAGAACGCCACTTGTTGATGTATCTTTTGATGTTACGTGGTACTGTTTGAAAGAAAGTCAACGGAACAAATCAACTCACTGTTCAAGGACTTTACTGCACAGTGAATCTCATGGTTATGGTCATCCACGAGGTAGCCATGATACACCGTCCCAAAATGACCTGGAGAGATTTGAGGAAGAGATCTGAGAAAGGGAATTTAAGGAAGGGAAGAGGAGTGAGTGTCAGACAAACAGGGAATGGACTTTAGCCCAAAGATGAGGAGTTGTGTCCATACAAAAGGTGGTCCGAGAGATAAATTAAAACCATAAATAAATAAGCCACAAATAAATACTAAGCGCAGACAGATAGACAGATAGACAGATAGATAGATAGATAGATAGATAGATAGATAGATAGATAGATAGATAGATAGATAGATAGATAGATAGATAGATAGATAGATAGATAGTCACTTTATTAATCCCAGAAGTAAATTCACAGCAGCAAGCAAAAATAGAGTGAAAGAAGTTTTCCGTCAGCAGAGACATACCCTTGCCGATTATCTGGTCGTGTTGAACATTGAGCTTCTCAGGAGGGATCAGTACGTCCTTGACCTCCTCCAGCAGCTCTGGCAGCAGCTCGGACGCGGAGAACCCCCGTGGGGACACCAAGGGAAGAGTAGAGGTCTCCAAAGGACCAGCATATGCAAGCCCCGAGAAAGCCATGCCTGAGCCATATGATGTAGCACGCGACAAATCTACTGGCGGAAATATAGCTGGTCGCATGTGGCTCTGGATTCATAAATGTCTCTCAGATAATGTGAAACTTGATGTTAGCATGTATTATACTTTATTATATAAAATAATTTGACTTTATTTTAGCTCAGGCAACAATGTTTCATTAATAAAATGTTGCTCAGGTAATAAAATAATGTTTTACATCATGTTATTTCACTATCTGAGTTTTAATCTAAAAAGTTTAGGGCAACCAGGGCAACCTTTTTTCTTTTTTTTTTCAAGCAACAAGTCTGTACAGTGATCTAGCCGTAGAATTCAAACAAACTATCAGAGCACTGTTACTGATTTTTAAGCATCTTTCATTTGAAATCATATATTAGGATTATGTTTAAATTATTATGAAATGTCCAAGGGTGTAATAGGGGAGGTTTATATAACAATGGAATCCTGTCTGATTTACCTCGTCTGTAATCTCCCACAGGTGATGTTTCTGGGTTTATACCATTCCGGACAGAATACCGTGCCAGACGCGCCTCTGCTAGAACAGCTACAAACAAGACATAACTCATCCCAGGTGAACTTCCAACAGAGTTTTTTAAACATCATTGCTACACATTGTATTAATTATACCCTTTGTATTAACATTGTATTTACATGAAGCACTTTTCTGTAATAATATTACATACCTTCTATTAATACTGTATTATGACCTACAATTACTTACCAGATAGAAGTGAAAAGGTTTGACCAAAATGCTAGCATTGTCACTATATAGCTAACATCATTCAATCATGGATAATCATCAACATTTTTTCTCAGACTATGCCTTCAGACAAAACCTATGAAGGTTATCACCAAAATGAGTACATGTTCCCCAGACTCACACAAAAATAACATGTATTATAATTACTGATAAAGAAGCTGTAGAGTGATATGGTAATCCACAAAGAAATGCACTTTCTCCTCTAGAACAGAAGTATAACTTCACCTTTCTTACTCTTACGCAGGTGAGTCATCACGGCGTATGCTAACCCAGCCCCCACAGCCAGTGCAGCCAGTATACCAAGCACGATGCCAACTGTAGAGTCATTCCTGGCATACACCACCCAGCCAACCTCATACAGCTCCCCATTCACCACCACCTGGAATGGAGTGAACACCAGAATAAAATGCTGGTTGACTGATACACTTGTTTGTCTCAGCCACTCCGAAACAAGGAGACATGAGCTGCGGAACATGATGGAGGCCATCTGGGCCTTGGGCTGACTAGCTCACCTGGACCACCGCTCCCTTAGGAGGGATGCTCACGTTCTTGGGGATTCGGCAGAAGATCTCGTTGTCCAGCACTTGAGCCCTGCAGTCCACATGGCCTACTGTCATGACGATCTCCATGCAGTGACTCACCGCGCTCAACTTCTTGTGCTAACAGCGATAATCACAAAAGTGCTGAGTCCATTGGAACAGAAGGTGGACTGACAGACACAGCACAAAAAAAAACACAGCACAGGACCCATGCTCCAAGGACCACATGCCTAATTGAATGTGCATCTGTGAACTGAAGAGCATTTAGCATGCAATGCATCAGCGAACGCACGTGCAGTGAGACTTTGTCTTGCCCGGGGCTGAGCTGCAGCACGTGGTCATCATACTCGAAGGGGATGGGCGCACCGTTGGGGTGGCAGCTGAAAGGCTGGGAAATGAGATCTTTGGCTCCATCCATGTCCACCGAGAGGATTCCGTCTGAGTCCTCACACACCGGACTCATGCACTCCATCTGTGTGGGGCTCACTGAACCCCCACACAACTGAGGGATTAACCAGCAAAAGGTGTGAGCACATATAGGCTGAATTTTAAAGGAAAAAGCCAGAGGAATATTGTGCATACCATTGAATGTTCAGTAAAATGGGCAATGTGTCAAAATGCTTACACTCTGCACAGGACTGGAGTTCTTGGGTTTGTAGGAGATGGTGGCCTGTGACACAGTGTCCAGATTCTGTCCTGTGATAATGATTCTGGACCCTCTTCATAAGGTGGGAAAAAAAGTTCAAGTAAACAAAAAGACCCTGCATGCCATTGTGCAAGTCTACTTAAAACTGTGTAACTGCAGTCTTATTATTTCTTTATTTTATATTGTAAATATAACAGTGATCATAACATGATAATAAAAATAAACTAGTGAAGATTTTATTTGATCTAATCTAATATAGATTTTAAATGTTTCGTAACATATTTTGTAAATACACAAGTGTATGTAATACTATATAAATATATAAGGTATACAGTCATGGGCAAAGGTTTTGAGACTGACAAATTTTGGTTTTCACAAAGTTTGCTGCTTCAGTTTTTTTGCTGGCAATTTGCTCTAGATGTGAAGAGTGAGCAGATGAATTGCAATTAATTGCAAAGTCCTTCCTTGCCATGAAAATTAACTTAATACAAAGATTACTGAATTCCAGCCACTGCATTTCAACCCTGCCACAAAATGGCTTGCTAACATCATTTCAGTGATCTTCTCGTTAGCTCTGGAGAGTGTTAATGAGGACAAGGCAGCTGATATCACTCTGTTATGTTGATTAGAAGAGCAGACTGGTTGCTTCAAAAGGATGGTCACATTTGAAATTTTCTTCTGTTAACCATGGTTATCTCCAAGGAAACACATGCAGTTGCATCAAAAGGGTTTCACAGGCAAGGACATTCCTGCTTGTAAGACAGCACCTAAATCAACCATTTATCGAATCATCAAGAACTACAAGGAGAGAGGTTCAATTGCAGTGAGGAAGGCTTCAGTGTGCCCAAGAAAGTCAAGCAAGCACCAGGACCGTCTCCTAAAGAGGATGCAACTACAGGATCGGGTCACCACCAGTGCAGAGCTTGCTCAGGAATGGTAGAAGGCAGGTGTGAGTGCATCTGTATGCATAGTGAGGTGAAGGCTTTTGGAGGATGGCTTGGTGTCAAGAAGGGCAGCAAAGAAGCCACTTCTCTCCATGAAAAACATCATGGACAGACTGACATTCTGCAGGAAGTAAAGGGATTGGACTGCAGAGGACTGGGGTAAAGTTATTTTCTCTGAAGCCCCCTTCAGACTGTTTGGGACATCTGGACAAAATATTGTCCAGGGAAGCAAAGGTAAGCGCTAACATGAGTGTCATGCCAACAGTGAGGCATCCTGAGACCATTCATGTGTGGGGTTGCTTCTCATCCAAGGGAGTGGGTTTGCTCAACATTTTGCCTAAGAACACTGCCATGAATAAGGAAAGGTATCAAAACATCCTCCAAGAGCAACTTCTCCCAACGATCCAGTAGCAATTTGGTGATGAACAATGCATATTCTAGCATGACAGAGCAAATTGCAGAAGTCTTAAAAAAGAAGGGTCAACACTGTAAATATTAACTCTTTGCTTAAACTGGATGTATTTGTCAATAAAAAGTTTTTAAAAACTTATGAAATATTTATACACTTTTGACCATGTCTGTACAGTCCAGCAGGTACACAAATTTACCAAATTTGTTTTTGTCTGGGTGTGGTGATTATGCACTTGTTCATTTATTATTATTATTATTATTACTAAAAAGTCTGATTATGTATTGCACCATTGATTTTCTACTTTACTGTTTTTTTTTACTCACTTGTTAAAGCTGCAGGAGGGCTTCACATCAGTCACCATAGGGTTTTGCCTGTACCTGAACTGTTTGGCTGCCAATACCATTGCCTTGTCAATCACAAGTGTCACATTCACCTCTGCTACATCCTTCACTCCCTTGGACACAAACTGCACAAAGGACCAGGTCCCATTGGAAGACACTCTGTGGAAAATGCCACAGTGCACCACTTCATAATCAAAAAGCCACAAATAATGCAACATGAACAATAAATAATAGACAATGCTGTGTTGATGATAACCTTTCAACTGGGCAAACCTGGTCCCCCAGGAGAACTGCCCTAGTTGTTCCAGCATCCAAGTGTTTCCCGGACAGCGTTATCAAGGTACCACCGACCTTGGGCCCATAGTCTGGACTGATTTCTGTTATTACTGGTACCTGGTAATAGGATTTTTTTTTTTTTTAAATGTAAAAATAAAACAAGAGTTGGAGTACTACAAACATCCCGGGTTCAAGTTTAAACCAGCTGCTTACCCCATTTCATTAAACTATTTGGATGAAGTCTTTTACAGGTACATTGTTACAATTATTACAGTAGCACAGGAAAGGAAAAAATCACCTCATTATAGTTTTATCTTTATAACACTTTTTACAGTAGTTGTTTGTCCTAGAGCTTTGGAAAAGCAGAGGAGGTTGTGCTTATTACCACAAAGCTGAAGCCTTGCATGTGAATCTGTCCAGAGATGGAGTAACCACGTTCCACTCTCCCTTCCTCCACAGACATGCTGAGATTCACGTTTCGCTCCAGGTATGACAGCTGAGGAAGGATCCTGCATACCAGCCTGAGGAGAGACACGACATGTCGGTGCATGCATTTGTGTGCCAGTATGTGTGTGTATATTTGTACACGCATGTATACATGTGTGCACATATATATATGCGTATACATGTGTGTGTGCGTGTTACTCACTGGGTGCTGTTACTTTTCTCTGGTATAATGGAGCAGCTGGTCTCTCCCACGCTAATTTGGTAAGTGTTTGCAGTAATGGCAGGTTTTGTGGGAGATTGGAGGTCCCAGCCACATAGTGTGAGCAGTGACTCACCATCAGGGGGTGCTGTCTCTGGGAAAAACTGTCACAGTATACACTCATTAAAGCCACAGAGGTTACAGAATGTCTAAAATTGTAGTGCTGACACCTGAAGGTTTTGTTTCATCTTCATTTTTCATTGTTTTATAAATAATCGCCAACTTTTAGCAAATTAAATATTGAATATTATTTTGTTGTTGTTATCTTTGTCTGTGTAAAACTATCCATGTCACTCTGTAATGAAGTGAGATACCATTGACATACCATGATGAAAACAAGTAGTGATGCAGTATTTTAGTTTTCAAAGTAACACCATATTAGTCAGTGTTGGTATCATTTTCTCTAATGTGTGAGAGTGCTTTTATGGCTTTTCGGTTATACTAACATGATTAAATCAAGAGTCTAGTTGTTTTGACAAACCTCCTACTTGTTTTCCCAAACCCAAACAAATGTACTTCCTTACCAGTGAGCAGAGATTTTGTGATCTTTGATCCTGGTATGTCAATGCAGGGCCATGTGTTACCTGGGTGACAAAAGGAGGGCAGGTTCTGTTGGTCCACTGGCCCGTGCACTGGGCCAGGCGGGTACAGGCCGAGCCGCACCACCCACAGCCTGTGAAACGTGGGGCACGCAAGCATTCTGAACAGGTCAGCAGATGGGCACATCCTGGACCTTTAGGTGACACACTCACCATCTGTATACAGAGAGATGGTGAGAAAGTCAGCCAAGGGGCCCTGCTACACGTGCGTGTGCGCATACACACACACATACATACATACATACAGATGCACAGACTGATGGGCAACAAGATCTAAGACTAAAGAAAAAGTAAGCAAAAGTTTCCAAAAGGAAAATAATAAAACAATAATCCTTTTCCAGAGGATGGGGGGTGGAGTATAGATCCAGCAGACTAATAAAAGAGTATTGCATTCACAGAGAAGAAATCACTCACATAGTCAGGTAAAAATGTACATTCTTAAAGGGTACAAGACACATGCAACTTGATTACTGTGCCTAGATACATGTTTTTTTTCTATCAATAAATAGCTAAAACAATAAGCACCAGCGAGAAGGAGAAAGAGACAGGAAGTGAGAGAGAGAGAGAGAGAGAATGTAAAGAAATGGCACCTTGTTTCCAACTACAAACAGTAAAGACTCCTCAGACTGCACAGCAGCAATACGTGACACTTTCTCCTCCTCTCCCACAAGAGAATAGTTGGCAAAGACTGTGGGGTTCGACCTCGACAGAACGACCTGTGATAGAAAATGCATTCTTAGACCAATCACAGATCATAGAACTTTTATAAAACAGCTCTAATACAGGACGGCACCATCTTGGAAACAATGGTGGAGTGATCACCTGAAGCAGCCTCCCACGGTCAGTGCCAATGTGAGCCACAGTGTCGTTACCTATAGTGGTGACCAGAATGGAGGTGAAGAGTTCATGCATCTGGCCACTGAAGAAGTCAGTCCTAAAATGAGGCATTGCCACCAGAGTAGCCATTCTTTCACACTGTCGTTCATGCTAGAAAACACATAGTTAAAGGACTACAGTTAAAGGATTACTTTGCCAATCAATCAATAAATCACTCCAGCAATAAACAACATGATGCAACCATTCAGGAGCAGATGTGAAGACACCTTTGCCATAGCATTAAAAAGTGTTTACATGTTTTTTGTCAAATGTTTGTTGTTAATCTTGTAAAGTGTATAGCCCATCTGGAAAATTAAATGAGCACAGTGAATGTAATTCAGCAATCAAACATAGTGATGATCCATTATATGATTATATTACTATATTATTTTTATATTATTATACAGCCTTCAGTTGAGAGACTTTCATTCTCAGCACCTGATAGCATCACACACACATGCTTTGCATTGTGGTGTCTTTTGCCTCTACCTCATTTGTTATTTAATGATATATTTGTTGGACATCATGTCTTACAGACATGCTGAACCTTGAAATATAAACATTCCAAAATACCAAACAAAACACTCCAGTGGGAACCTGGCACCTGTAGTGCACCTTAGTTTCAAAAGATTCTTTGTCATGCTCAGCTTCAGTATAGTATTAGTACCACCCCACTGCCCACACCTGATATCTTAACCAGTTGTTAGTCAACAATCACTGTATCCATGCTGTATCTATTTTCTTAATACTTTCTCTGTCCACTATTTTCCTTGCAGTTGCCTTTTGACTGCGATTAGAGTGATTTTTTCACCTATGAGTTATTGCATGGAAAGCCAGAAGCCACAGTCCAAAAAAAAACTTGCAATATCATGCAATAAACCTGAGATGCAGTGTGTTGGAAAAATCAAACATGAGACTGACGATAGCTGTGCTTTGAAATTAAATTACTGCTCAAATTTATGACAAAGTTATTGAGGCTTTCCAGACTTGGTCTCACGTGGTTACATAGGTCAAATGCAATACTTGGCCCTCGTAAAGTACTGCGTAATGCATTTCTGCCTCACTTGATCAAACACCAAAAACTATATGAGTCATTTCCTGGTGCTGGTTACTGTTTTAACCAAAATACTTTCTCCACCCACTACTGCATTCATGCATACCTTTATAAACTCTTTACCTAAACAGTACAAGTTACTAAATGGTCAAAAAGAACATTTGACATACATAAGACATTAGTTTACACCAAACTGACATGTTTTGAAATCCATGCAGGAATATATTTATAGCAGGAGGTCATATTTCCTGCAGCATTTATCAGTCTGTTACCTACACTATTGGCTGATAACACACAATGCGGACAGTCTTACCTCATGAGGACAGCTGACGCAGGGCTGGAAGTGGCACAGTCCCCGGGAGAGTCTCCCTGACCTGGGCTTGCAGCAGGCTTCCACCCCTTGCTCAATGACAAAGTTCACATTCTCTATGGGGAATGCGCAAAGGGCGGATTTTCTAGAAGGATTTCCCTCGTCATCTGTAACAGCAAATACCATGTACAAGACTCCATTCTCATCTTTCATGCCTAGTTCATTTGCTAGTTCCTTTTCTGCTGTGCTAAAGTGGGCTGCTTGAACCACGTTGTACACAATGTTTTCCATACTCCGCTTCTTTCGCTTGGGCCTGAAATGGCACTCCAAGACAATCTCTCGATACATCCAGGTCTCAGTGTCTTTTATCGGCAGCCGCCCCAGATGAGTCTGGAGCTTGGAAGTATTGTCTTCAGGATTCTCTCTCTGTGTGGATAGGAAGTAGGTGTAGGTAAGTGTGGAGAAGGTGTAGATATACTCAATGGGATAGGAATCCTGGAACGTGGGAAGCACTGTCAGGCCCTTGAAGTTGGTTTCAAATCCATCCTCCGTAGCAAGCAGACGTTGCACAGATATGGAACGCCTGCTGTAGTCTCCTGCAATTGTACTGTTAATGGTGGCTGCCACGAAGAAGTAAGATGTTTGCCCTTCTTCTACAATGCTGACTTTAGTACCTAGAGGACTTGCAATGCAGTCAGGACAATGTGAGGGTGAGTTAGCTTCTTTATTGAAGAGACAGTTAGATCTGGGTGGCTCTTCTTTTGTGAGCTCATGAATGGTACAAATACCATATTGATTACTTCCACATATGTACAAAAAGGAAAGAAATGGTGAAGGGTCTAAAAGGAGAACTTGATTGTCTGTATCCACCAACACATTCGGATCAGTCTTGATATCACAGTTGCAGATCTGACATTCCGAGCTGCCAACAGGACCAGTTCGCAGCTCCCATATCTTCTCAAAGTTGCTGTCCAATGCTTCAACCACATTCTGAGATGCTACATACACCTGAGACAGGTCTTTGTTGACTTCTATGTTCTGAATGGATTTCAAAGTTTGGAAATGTAGGGGTGAATAGACAACAGTAAAATCCACAGGTTTATGTGGGATTACAGGACAGGTTTCTTGGGTCAAGATCACGTGAATTTGGAGCCAGACACATGCTAACAGCACCTGGGCTGTGAATAATATATCCATGTCTGCTGTCTTAAGCACAGCAAAAGGAAAACAAGAGTCACTCTTCCTCAGAGCATGGTGATCATCAGTAGGATCTAAGAATAAAACCAGAGAGAAGGCCAACTGAAGTACACACACAAGCATCTTAAACACTGTGTTAAACACAAGTGTCACTACTTCAAAAACAACTTAATAAATGATGTAGATGAATGAAGATATAATGTAGTTCCCTTAACATGAAAGAAGCTGTTTTCCATGGCCAAAACTGATGTTGCTTCTAAGGCTTGAGGCACATGCTAATTATTTACCAACTTAGTCTATTTACTTATATTCATACACAAGACATGTTACTCTTAAAAGAGCAAAGCACTGGAAAATGTGATGCCATCACTTTTTATTTGTCCCCCACGTTCAAAATGAGACGATGGTAAATTGTAATTACTAAAATGAAAGGGAAGTGGATAAGTGGTGTTGTCGTACAGGAGCGATAACATTTCGAACAAATGTGTCTTCGATTTTTTCCACTAATGGATCTGAGAACTTTTTAATACACTTAAGTGATTATGCTTCCTGTAATCACTGCCTCAACCACAACATCATAAATAAACCAACATATAATCGCCTTTTGTTCCACTGCGAAATACTACGTTTGCAGTCAGCTTTTACTGAAATTAAGACAACCTTTCAATAACCAGTTTACACCAGATATTACACAATCATTATGGATTAGGCGGCCTACCTGCACGATAAACTTTAGATAACATTCGTTTAACAAGAAAATAAATGTTGCTTGGTTTGTAGTAGCTCTTATTTACAATAAAGCTTAACAGCAATATTATAAAGAAATTCGATGAAAAAAACCGACGATTCAATCCGACGATTCAAGTCACTGAAAATTACCTGAAACCCACCTTTGACAGTACCGCCAATGCTCGCTCGCTTTGGCAGGAATCTTGCGCACACTCCAACTTTGATTCAATGACGCCGTCTTTCAGATGCCACATTTCATAACGTTCGGGTATTTGAAAAAGCCATACCAGTTAGTTAAGAAAAGAAAGTTGCCAAAACGTAGAAACTAACAGGAACGAGGCTGTAAAACTTACTTCTTTATCTTTAAACATAGTTCTTTTTTTTTTCTCCCAGATTACACTCATTCTTGGTACACGCCTTGTCTGTGCTTCATAAGGAAGTAATGTTGCACAATCGTACCTCCAGTATTCATCCCGCGAACGGGACTGACTGATTTAAAAACATACCCCAAGGCTTAATTATGAAAAAAAGAGGTTTTTACCCGCTTACCGTAGAGTGTAATAAAGTTGCTGATTTCAGTCTAATAACGTTGTTCCAAAAAATGATCGGACCATGGTTTCCTATATTTACTTGTAGCTTCTTTGGGAGAGGGCAATGACAATCTAAACAATTACAGCATGTAAGATACCGCCGAGTTTCACGGTCCTTATAATGACAGCAGAAAAATAAATATTTTAGCTTAAATAATATTTTAGCTGAAAATAAATAAATAAATAAATAAATTATATATATATATATATATATATATATATATATATATATATATATATGTATATATATATGTATATATATGTGTATATATGTATATGTATATATATATGTATATGTATATATATATATGTATATGTATGTATATATATATATATATATATATATATATATATATATATATATATATATATATATATATATATATATATATATTATTATTATTATTATTATTATTATTATTATTATTATTATTATTATTATTCCACTGTACCACAGTGGTGCATCCTGATAAAGTGCAGACTGGAGCAACAGTGCAGAGGGCTGAAGCATAATGTTTACAATTTATATGTATTTTGTATACATGTGTGCATCTTTATTAACATTACAGTGTCTGGAGGTTTGACATAATATAAATAATATTTTTGTTGTTCTTGTTTGTTTGCTTTATTACAGATTATGCCAAAGAAGTACACCCAGTTTTGGTCCTCCAGTTCAGATCTAAATCCAGGCCATGCCATAAAAAATAAATAAGATGCAGTTTCCATGTTAGCCACAATCCTCAATACATCATGGGACAATTAATCATTGTCTTATATTATCAGTGATTTTCTGACTCTCCCCAGTACATACCATTCGCCAAATATTTCCTCCTCCTCATAAACATACAATATATTGTATCTATCAGTCTGTAAATTGAGGTCAGTGAGCTCTCTCAGGTGAAACTTTTAAATGCATCATATCACAGAGTGTGTATAGAATGCAATAACAATAGTGACTGCTCTTGTGAAGCAGTATTTTATGTGGTTCAATGCATCATTGTTACTGGTCATTTTAGCATAATATAAAAATTATAATGAAAAATAATGATGAAAAAAATATTAAAAATGAAGTGGTTATAGAATTGTTAAAGGTCATTCAGTTTTAAAAATGCTAACTTGACTTATCAGTATCTTGGACAGTACTGATAGTCTCAAAGAAAGCTGAAGGCAAAATAAATTAGGATAATGTAGTTTGAAGTTCACAGAACAAAAGTCAGAATAGTGGGAGAAAAAAAAACCTTTAACCTTTGGTAGAAAAATGATAGATTATTAGGACATACAATTTCCGATTCAATAAAAGTATCTTGGGTTGTATATCTTATCAAATAACATGGCCTATTACATCAATAATTCCACTGATGGTATTGATAAAAGTTACATACATAAAGTATGTAATGTATATGTAACATCAGATCTCATCACCAGCCTATCATCAGTAAACCTCCCCATATATCTAAGGCTTGTCCTTTTAATGTGTCTGAGAATACAGAGGCCAGATTAGCATTTTCTGCTGACCACAGCATATTCTACCTAAATCTCAGGTGACCTGCCAAATCCCCTCCATCCCCTCATCCTCTGTCCTTGTTTCTAATTGGCCATCATCTCCCAGGAGGTTGGTCACATCTCCAAAATCCAAAATCCCCTAAGACTCGAAAAAACTGACCAACCCACCTTAGCTGTATGGAAAGCAGTTGGAGCAAGAACTGCATAGTTGGTAACACCTGGTGGGCCTTGAGGCAAGCGAGTGGTCATAGTACTATTGAGTGACCCCTGATCTAGAGTTGATATGGGGGCTGGGGCGAGTGCTGAAGAGAAACACTCCAGAGAGCTGGAGAAGAAACTGAAGGAAGATGCAGATAAGGATGCCAGGACCGTCAAACTGCTGCTACTGGGTAAAGATCATAGAGCCCATGAGTGTGCCTTGATTACATCCATAGCTTTAAACAGTAAAAGGCTAAGTTCATGGTTAGAGATAAACTCGATTGCAAATAACCTGGTTATGTTACAGACCTACTGAATGATGGGGTAACTGAAAACATTCCTTCATAGTGTGCCATTTATAGAAATAACATGCAATTTATGTATTCTAAATATTAACTTAAATGTAGGATATATCTCAAATGGCACAAAAGAAAAATAATCATATATTCAAATTCCTCATACAATAGTGCTTCAAGAAAGATGTAGAAGACTTTTGAAAACAAACACAATTATTTCTTGATATTCAAAGTTAATACAGTGAAGATTTAAGCTGCTCAATACATAAACACATTTAGCACAAATAAATCACATTAAATACTCTAGGCATTCAAATTAAGACATACATATTTGTATTTGACATATTTTAATAACTATACTGAGTTGGACTTTGTTGTCTTAGATCTAGGTCAGGGATAAGGAACTTGACAGAACACAGTCTTCACACACATCATCTTTGTGAGGCTTACGACTGAAATAATGATCCTCGAAGCCTCTTATTGTGATCCTCCTAGATATTCATACAAGATAGGAGAACAGTTTCAAAAGAACATTCCAAACATATTCTGCAAGGAGAGGAAAAGAGAAGAAATGAGACAGGAGGAGACTGATGAGGATAGGGAATTAAATTCTTGGAGGTGGAACGATACCATTTTTTTAGTGTAGATTTTGCTGCTCGTTGTTTATTGATTGCATTCTGGTGTATCTGAGGTCCATTAAAATGATCTCCACACCAGCAGCCCCATTTTACATTTGGATGAATCTTTTGTTCTTTACCAGATCTCTGAGACCTAAAGCAATGTATAACTCATTCAGACAAGTCTTGTTAGAACTTGAAACTTGAGCAGCATAGATGTGTAATGCAAGTTTTGTTTTGCTTCATAAAAGGTCAGTTAGTCTTGCTGTTGTGTATTGAAATATTCCACACTTCAGTTTACATAGTTCAAACATTCAATAGCCTAAAATTAACAATGTTAACTTTGACTAATTTAATCACATTTAAGTGAACTGAGTCAGACTCTTGGTAGTAACTTGGTAGTCATTTTACAGTGGTGATTTCACCATTAAAATGATATCAAATTTGCTGGTCTTGAACTTTTAACAATTACTGATTGAATGTATTCCATAATACAGATCTCTACAAAAATCCTTCATCAGATCAATGAAGTGGGTTGTAAACTTATAATTTATTTGATCCAATGATGTCACCTAGTGGTAATAATTTGTGTTATCTGCTAAAAACATTTAACATGTCTGTATAAATCAAAATATATCAAAACAATGGATAGATTCAATTACATTGTTTATTAAGTTTAATAAATCCTAGTTGCTTAATTCCTTTGTATTATATATTTTAGGTGCTGGTGAATCAGGAAAAAGCACTATTGTCAAACAAATGAAGTAAGTGTTCAGGAAATGTGAAAAAAAAAGTTGTGTGCATTTGGTTAGTACTAATAAAATACTGCCACTAGTAACATTTATCAAGGTGCCATTTTACCATGGAATTGTTTCATAATAATGGTAAACTTATTTCAAATCTTCATAGCTAATCTAAGTTAATTGTTTCCTACTAAAGAATTATCCACAAAGATGGTTACTCCCTAGAAGAGTGCTTGGAGTTTATTGCCATCATCTACAGCAATACTTTGCAGTCAATTATGGCTATTGTGAAGGCTATGAACACTCTGAACATTACCTATGGAGAAGCAGCCCAACAGGTACCGACACTGACATGGTTTCAAAGAGTTCTTAGAATGGTCTGTTTAACATTTCTTCATTAAGATAATGCACAGTTAGTCACTTTAACATGGATCACAAAAGCCACCACTAAAATCATTGTAGTGTATGGTTTGCTTTTTGTAGGACAATGCCAGGAAGCTGATGCACTTGGCTGACACCATCGAAGAGGGCACCATGCCAAAGGAGTTGTCTGACATCATTCTTCAGCTGTGGAAAGACACTGGCATTCAGGCATGCTTCGAAAGAGCTTCAGAATACCAGCTGAACGACTCTGCTGGATAGTATGTTCTAGTAACAGTGACAAAACTTGACCAATTAAATCTTAAATAGTCTTTGAGCATGAAGGCACAGCTGATCAACACTCAGATTGATGGCCTTTTCCTTTAGCTATCTGAATGACCTAGAGAGGCTGATCCAGCCTGGTTATGTCCCCACTGAGCAAGATGTGCTACGATCACGAGTGAAGACGACTGGTATCATTGAGACGCAATTCTCCTTCAAGGACCTCAACTTCAGGTCATCCAACAAAAAAACATAGATGCACAACCTTAAAACAGTCATATATGGATCTGATTCATCAACAAGAATTGCAGTTCCACATTATTTATTATATTTGCTATTAATCATTAAAAATACTTCAAAATACTTTAGAAGATTAGCATATATAACATTTTAAAGCAGCATTCCATGTGTCTAACACTGTTAATAGATGGTGGAATCCAGTTGACTTCCTTTGCCAAAACCTGACCAACTTCCTCTAGCTCTTATTTATTATTTGCAATATTAGCTTTACTCCTGGACTGAATAGCCACATTAAATTAGCTATAAAGCTGGATTAGCCAATACACAGAAAACAGCACTGTCCACAGAGCATGTCCAAAACAAGCATATTCAGTTCTCTTGTGTAGGATGTTTGATGTGGGAGGTCAGCGCTCAGAGAGGAAGAAGTGGATCCATTGTTTTGAAGGTGTCACCTGCATCATCTTCATTGCAGCCCTCAGTGCATATGACATGGTGCTGGTAGAGGATGATGAAGTGGTGAGACTGCATAATCATTAGCAAAAACTTACCTGATGTTCAACACACTATCCTAAGCTTCACGAGGCCACCATCAGATTTGTTCTCTTTAGTTGCAGCACAGTTACTCATAGCTTCATGTAGCACTCCAAACCACAACTCTGGTCAGCCATTCTCTTCATTTGTCTCTTCAAGAACCGAATGCATGAGAGTCTACACCTGTTCAACAGTATCTGCAACCACCGCTACTTTGCCACCACCTCCATTGTACTCTTCCTCAACAAGAAAGATGTGTTCCTCGAGAAGATCAAGAAGGCCCATTTGAGCATGTGCTTCCCTGAATATGACGGTAAGGCTGGAAAACTACCAACAAATACAGTATATCATAAATCTACATCTCACCAACAGAAAAGACAAGAAAAGAAATAACCTCCTCCATGTATCCTAAGTGATGAGTAAGACCTATCTGAAAACAAAACAAAATTATCAGAACTTCTTAAATGATTTAACATGTTTTCAATTGGCACTGAATTTATGGTAAGCTTGATGTTGATCTATGTTTGCAGCCATCCTACATCTTTTGTGTCATGCAAGAAAAGGTGAAATTGATTAATAAAATGTAAGCATGTTCTAAAATTGCAATGCAATTACCTCCAAGGTCCAAACACCTATGAGGATGCTGGTAATTACATCAAGGTGCAGTTCCTGGATCTGAACATGCGACGAGATATCAAGGAAATCTACTCGCACATGACCTGTGCTACGGACACAGAGAATGTCAAATTTGTGTTCGATGCTGTGACAGACATCATCATCAAGGAAAACCTCAAGGACTGCGGTCTCTTCTAAACATATACACTTGTCAGAAGCGGTAAAAATGTATGTGCTTTTAAGTAATGGTAAATATTCTCTACTTATAGTATTCAGTATGTATACCTCATTTTAAAAATGTCATGCCTTTAAAACAAATTAAACAAACTAAATTATCTATGCATTGAATTGCAACCTAGATAACACATGTCCTGGAAAGGTAAAATAGCATGATAGGGGAACAGTGGTAGGTCAGTGGTTAAGGTGCTTGACTTGTAATCAGAAGGTTGCAGTTTCAAGCCCCCTAACTGCCAAACCTGAGCAAAGCCCTTAATCCTCAATTGCTCAAGTGATACTCAGTCATAATTGTAAGTTGCTTTGGATAAAAGTGTCAGGTAAATATAGGAATAATGTCATCAAAATCCTTTTTTGGTAGGCTTGGAGCAACAAGTCAATCAACATTACCCCAGATTCTTACCCCTTTTCTACATTCTTTCTCCAACGCAAATAAAATATTGTCCATGACACACGCATGCACACACGCACACACACACACACACAGTCGGAATTCTAAAATCACAAGGTCACTGAGATCATACTGCTGCCCAGATGTAAGAGAGAAGGATCCCTGAAAGTGGAATAGAGCTAAATGCTTTTGGTAATTTCATTTCCTATGCCACCTTCGAGATGCTGCACAGTAAAAGGTGTCCTTTAGTGTATGATTGTGGTGGAATATAGATGTATCAGCATTTTGCCAGCTGCTCACTGAGACAGCAGCTTTTGAACAGTTTCTTTCAGCTATCAAGGGCTTAGACTATGTGGTTAGGCATTTGGCTATTGTAGTTTCTGGCAGTGGACTGCCATAGCTGCTCATTAAAATAAAATTGACATTGTAAACCCCCTGTATGTGCTCTTCAACAAAAAAGCAAGCGTTAAAAATGACAGCTACATATCAGGTCATATATCATAGCTGTTACGATTTGTGTTCATACTTAAATGCATGATCCTTTTTCAATAAGTGTTCAGTGTGAGGTCCATGAACCAGACTGTCACAAAAAGATTCACTGTTTTAATAAAAGTTACAAAATTATATTTGATGAAATTGTTTCGCTTACAGAACTATCACAATTTAAACTAAAGAGGCTGAATTTGTAACAATAAAAATATTCATTTCATAAAACAATTATTTTGCCTTGTAAATATACTAATAAAGCTTCTATAGACACTAGCAACACTTGCATTTTTTTAAATTTTATGCATGTTCCAGTCGATCAGAACAGAAACCTATTACACACACACACACACACACACACACACACACACACACACACACACACACATATATATATATGCATGCTTGGGTATTTAGAACTTGTTCCTGTTCTGCCATGATTAGTGCTTCTGTGCTATCTTTCAACCCAGCCTTTTCTAACCATTGGTAGAATTTCTCCATATCACCCACTTCTACTATTTTCTGGTGGTACATACCATACAGGGGTTTATCCTCCCATGATGGTCATTATTCTTCCACATTTCCATCCTTCCCACATATGCATATGCAGAGGAGTTTCCACATCCTCCGCATATACCCCCTCACACTGGGGTTGCCTGTGTAGTAGCATAGTAGTAACAGTATTCTAGTCTCCACTCTTGTCCATGAGTGTCTTGTATTTGTTCCAGTAGTCCACTTTTCATCAGATTGCCCTGGTCCCCCAGCATCTGACAGAGACCTTGTTGACCTGGGCAATGTCCAAGCCAGTGTGAAATTCTTGTTTTGAATTCTCATTGTTAATGTGGTAGTCAGATAGCATTACATACTGCATATATGAATGACTGTATCCTTTAATAAAAACCAGCTAGGTCAAAGAAGTTGAAGAAACTGACAGTTTATTGTTCATAACATCTTTATACATAATGTCACATATTATTTTGATCTTCAAATATTTGTGCAACAAGAGCTCTCTTCAACAGAGTTGGTCTTAAGAATGCACAGACAGTTGGTTTGCACTACTCACTTATTACTTCAGACACATGTTAGAATTAGGCCTACATCAGAAATATTTTCTATGATCATCCCTGAGTCTCCTCTTTAAAGTCAAAGATAAAGAATGTCAAAAGGAATTCAGAGGAATTGTTAAAACAAGTTTTTTTTGTTTTTTTTTTAACCATGCATGTCATTTAAAATGAAGTTGAGAAATTAATCATTTGATCACATTACACTATTCCAATTCTAACTCTAAAAGTAGGCAGCACTGAATTTTCCATATTTGATGTTGCAGCTTCAGGGTAGTAGTCACTGAAGTAATTGAATTTTGTTAATGTAATTAATAAAACTCTAGGTTATATGGCAATTTCAAGATCGCACATGCAATCTAGACTATATATATTTTTAAATCACTTAAAACATGACAGGTAATCCTCAGCACTTTTAGAATGGCCCTGGAATCACTATAAATAAGTCAACAAGATAATCAACCACTCAAATCAGACCAAAATAAAAATCAAAGATAAATATTAGGCCCAAAAAACAATCTTTAATATTATAGAATCTGAATTCTCTGCAAAAATGTTGATCGATAGTCCCTTAACACCTTCACAATCCCTTTTAATGGCTTTGTGTAAAAAATCAATCATACATCAGTATGAAAATTATGTCAACAAGAACTTGGAAGTTGTCACACACAACTGCCATGTTTCGTGTCTCAAACACAGACTTCACTTCAATATTTAAGAAATATAATCATATGGCTATTGTTTTGACAAACAGTATGAATATGACATGAGAAAAAAAATAATCAAGTTGATCCTGAGGTCTATCTACAGATTCCTAGTTATATAAGGCACAGACTGGCCCCAGGAATGCATCTACTGCACAACCATTAACGAGTGCTTTATGGGATTTAAGGAGAAAATAATAATAATGCAAAGTGATCTGTCTGCAACGTTTGAAGCTTGTTTAATTTTAGAATCTGCCTGATTTCAATATAAAACATATACTAGATAGTAGTAAGATAAGCAAAAAATAAAAATTAAAAAATTAAAAATCGATAATTAAAAAAGTTGCCACCATAATTACACTCAGGCACCTGCATAGACGAGGGAACATTTGAGAAGCTTGTTTGGCCTGTGGCTGTGTAGCTCAAACCAAGCTGCAAAGTACCAGAGCAAACACAGAATTACCAAGTATTGCCAAGAGAATGAACATTTTGTAAACAATTTGTGAAGTCTGTGTTCCTGGAAGGCATATGGTACAAAAGAGTAGGAAGAGTTTAACAGGAAGCTCGGGTTAATCTAGATCCTTACATGGAAGCAGAAGATAGGCCTACTCAACAATTATGCAGAGCCCTTTGTAACTATAAAAAATGGCACTGAAACAAAAAAATGTGTAAAACATAGAACTACATAGTGTGAATGATGCCCTCTTTAATTAAAAAGAAGGGAAAAACCCAACCCAACCAAATCCTTGGATACCCAGAAGCACATTCTTGCTTCATCGCAGCTCCTGCAATAGCTACACCAAGTCTTCAGTGTTTTTGATTGCCTGGCAAAAGTGTACTGCCTGGGGATCACAAAAGACTGGACTGGAAACATGACCCTAAAGCACCAGCCAGTCAGCCCTGAATGGGAGTTGGACAGTAGAGAACTTTTTGCTGAAAACACATCCACACCTGATAACACTGGATTACACTCAGAGAAGTGTTACTTATAGGAATAATCTACAAAAATGCTAAAGTGATTAACAGTAGATTAAACCCAGAGACTCAGACCTTTACAAGCATTTATTTACTACTAAACATACTAGCTGTGTTATTTTGGTGATAAAAATTTCTTTAGGACTCACGTCACCTCCCCTGAACTTTTGGCTTGTAATACAAACCTGTCCTGAATGCAGCAGCAACACGAGATGACTGGAATAACCATAGAATAAAACAAAACAAAACAAAAAACAAAACAAAACAAAACAACACAACAAAGCATGCTTTGTTAAACAATTCTTATGAGGTTCAATGGCCAAAAAAACCTTATTGTACAAACAATAACAAAAAATAAGTCTAAAAATGTTCTCAGTTAGGAGAGCCACACTGCTGAACCCCTTCCAGGGGGTTTAGCGTTGAAGCCTCTTGGCCTTTGGGGGCAGTGCTGAGCTCAGGAAAGGCCCACCATGTGGTCAATTTGTCTCATATATGCACTCTTCAAAGGAAGCGCGAAGCGTCGCTCCTCAGGGATCCGTTCACACTACAAGAGATGTACGTAAAGACATAATCTAGGACTGGGCCTAGAATTATAAAAATACAACTCTAGAAAATTTGTTTTCTTGTCAGCTAATGAAAATTGTGTTACTGGATTATAACATTTTCTTAACACCATTAAGTGGTGCACATATGCTCTCAGCCATCTAGGGCCAGTTTCACAAACCCAGGTTAAGCCTAAACCTAAATCAGTGGGGGGGAGGGGGGTATCTAGTGGGGATTCACCACACAAACTGCAATTTAATCCACGAAATTCTTGTCTAGGAAACTGATTCTAAGAGCACATCTAAGAGTACATCAGGCCTGTATTCTTCACAGGTGCTGGTAGTTTAAGCAATGATAAAATGTGCAAAGAAACAAGAGAGATACAGATAGAGGCACATCACAACATGTCTATTACTTGAAATTGTGTTCACGGCATAATGAGTAAAACTGTACACTAGGCTACAGGTTTAACAGTTAACCTTAGATTTGTATTCTCACATTGCTGATGTTGGCTGGAGGGTCCTTGCTGGCCTCCTTCCAAGGTGCCTGCTCCTCCCAGGTTTTCTCCCTGAAGCGCAGGTCTATGGGCACTATGTGGCCCTCAGTGGTGAAAATGTACCTGCTCCCGGACTTGTGCAGGGGGTTGTCCTCATCAAAGAGCTGCAACAGAGCAACAAAAGCCAGCCAGGGGATATGAACATGCAGCCTTCACATCGAACTAAAACATATGACCCACAAATGACTGAGTTACAAGCCAAGATAGTAAAATTGTTGACTGGTCTGTTCCCCAGGTCTATGTTGTATAAGAGGGATTGTTGCAGAAAATTACACCTCAACAAATGTTGCATCTTTTACTTCTCCTATAATGTTCACTCACATTTCTAGAACTGTAGGAACATAGTAATGCATTAATGCTTCAGGTACTATTGGTGCTATTGTCCAAACACACATGCACAGAAAAGCATGAGCTAATGCATCCACTCCAACTTTTAGTTTAAATATTGACAGGGAGAGCAGCAGAGGATACAGATGTGAAACATGAATGCCATTTTAAATGCTGACCAGGGGGTATTCCACAAAGCAGGATTTCTGTGCAGCCATGTACATTAAGCTCATAGTGGATGATTGTGCAATACAAGACAGTCTTGTGGGGGGGGGGGGGGTGTGTAAAAAACTCCAACATCAATCTATTCATATAGGCTACGTTACATATTATTGATTACTACAAGACATGTTTTTATCCAACTCTGGTCTGATGACTCTGATCATTATGGCTGCAGAGACTCTCACAGCAGTGTACGGGCTAACATGCTATTTTGAATGGTTCCATATATATGTTAGCTAAATAATAGGAAATTAAATTGAGGATTTTCTGATTTTCTAGTACATACTCCTCTAATTTTTCATTGAAGGCTAGGATTTTCAGTTAGGTACACCACGATGTTTCTCACCATTAGTAGTTAGCTGCTTAGAGGAGCATGTACGTAGACAGTGACCTTTCACTAATAATGCTGCAGCCCCTGCTTCAGAAAATCCTCAATTTCATTTCTTGTTATTTGGATAACATACATTAAAGAACCATTTAAAATAATTCAGTGGCCAAATTAATCTTTAAATCAGAAAGGAAAAAGTGTAGTGTGTAGTGTCTACTGTACGTGTAGTTTCTGAGGTATGCCTGGTAGCAGCCTGTAAAACACACAATACTTTTGTCAACTCAATTTTTACTGTATTTTAAGGATTGCTGTGTTGTATTTTGGAATCCCAATTGTAATTAAAGGTTATTCTTAATTATTTTTTTATTCTTAATTGTTTTTTTGGGGGGAGGGATATTTATTAATACCTTCACACATTAAATATTTTCACATTTTGAACCCTGCTTCTATATTTTTGTACATTTTGTAAATGGTATATTGTAATATATATTTATTTTTTTTACATGTGATTTTGGAGTACTAAACAACATTAAGTAGTGGTGAACCTATTATGTGTGTGTTAAACAAAAAGTCTATTTAACAAAGATATACTGAGTTTCTGTGAAGTGGTGAAGCAGTTTGTGGGAGGCAAGCACACACCAGGTAAAGGTATTTGCAGGTCTCACTGAGGAAGAAACTCTCCATGCGGTCCTCCTTGGACTTATCCACCACGTGATGGAGTGTGGCATAGCCACACCTGTAGAGAGTAGTCTAGCAATTAACAGCCATGCAGATGTACACCTAGAAGATATCTAGATCATAATGAAAAGAGGGTTCCAGGATGCCCCGTGACCTGTAACATGAACCTGAAATATAGCAAGCTGCCTACTTGACTTTGGTATCCTTTTCAATGCTCTGAAGGATGTGCATGCCAACATGAAGATAGAAGGGATTCTTGGTGGCCTGTGAAAAATAATAAGAAAATCCAGCACGATTTTCAAAAGCTTAGGCTCTGACCTTGTCATTTGCATCCCATGAATTATACACTCAGGAGGCAACTCCCAGAAGTCTGTCACAGAGAGAGCACCATGGGCAGAGAGTGAGAGAGAGAGAACGCAAATGAGTATCTGCACCTGATAGAGCAGGTATGTGGACTCCACTAGCTCGGGTCTTAAAGGGTAGAAGTGCACATCTGGGGCCTGTAGTTGCCAGTTGTACCTTTCTGGAAGTGCCCCAAAGCGCCTCCAGATTGCATAGTAGAAGGCATGCAGACAAATGGCATTCTCCACATCTCCAATCAAAACCTGAGAAAATGGGGCGAGAAAAAAGTGGATGACTAGATATGGGGCCAGCTCTCGTTTAGTGAATTAGAAAAACAAAGGCAAAAGCAATTGCAGGAGCTATGTTTACAGTTGACTTGAAAATAAGTGCGTAGAAAACAGAAGTTCTGGGAAACTGAGAAATTGTGGTCATTTGCATTTTGCACTCACATAGGAAACAGCACACCCAAAAGACAGTCCACATTGTTGCCCTAACCTAGAGACCAGATATTTAAATGTTCTCAATAGCCTGCCTCAGACATTTTAGGAAATGGGGTAAAGCAAAAAATATGGACTGTTTGGTTGGCCCTGGGACTAGAAACATTGGTGTACAGGACTGCAAACAATGTTCACTGTCAGATTAGTGTAACTAGTGTGAGTGGGCTCAAAGCAAGCGAGATGTGGAATGGAGGATATGCCCAAACCCTGTACAATATGACATACCTGTAGGCCAGGAAAGAATGCCTGAAGAGAGTCAATCCAGGTGTTCATGATCTGTCCATTAAACATGTTCACATTTACATAGAGGGGAGGATCCCCTTCTCCTTCATTACAAGCCTCTCTCCTGTAGAAACAAACACACGCATGTACGCACACACATGCACGCACACAGCTACAGGTATAATTTTCATCTTTTCTAACAATAGGAGCACCTGTTTATTAGGATTCCTAAGACTTTAATGACAAAACACATTCAAGCATGTCTGATTCTCAACCTAGAGTGTACTGTTGTACTGTTATGGAAACTATTAGCAGGCAGTCCTACATGCCTCTCAAAGACCTCGTGTCCTAATGGCCCATATGCACAAGCACACACAGAAGCACACACCCTCTCCTCAGGTGGCTCTGAATGCTCTTGTAAGCTGCTATGAACATCCGGTAGTCCTCCTTCTCCCCGAACAGGATGTAAGACTTGAGCAGGTACTCATAGAAAGAGTCCATCCCTGCACCCAGTCCGCTCTGTTTGCCCACCCACTGGCCCGTCTGGATGTTCACCACGTTCCCTGAAATGGAGGTGGAACGCAGCTCGAAACATGAGCAGTCTTTGTGTACTATACACTGAAAAGAGTACAAGTGGGGGAGGGGGCTTTACCCAGCAGCCCTGTTTCATTGCTCCTCAGGCTCCACAGGGCCCGAACAGCTCGCCGGGCCACCCACTCGAAGGTGGAGTCGCCGATTAGGCGGCTCAAGATGCCGAATTCGACAAGCAGAGAGCCCGCCCCCGCTGTGCAGGTCTCGTTGATGCTGTCAGGAGGCACTCCACTCTTTAGGTTGACCTGCACACAGCATGTGTAAAGCAGAGCGAGCCAGGGGAATCGTGTTTTAAAAAAAGCAGGTTGGCTGGAGGAAAAAGAAATAACAGACCGAATACCACCGAACAAGATAATTATGTTTAAAAACAGTTGCTCATGTCACAAACTTCTCCATAGGTAAAATTAAATAGTAAGAGAAAGCATTGCTAATAAGCATTAGTATAATGTTACTTTGAATATATACTACACAGTACATAATATTTCAGTCAAGATACTGTAAGGGCCAATAACCAAGTCTAAAATGAGAAAGAAATTAAAAATAAAAGAGACAGATAAAAATGAAGACCAGAAGTAACAGACACAGGGTATATAACTACAACAGGGGATATTAAGAGAGTGCCTGACCCTAGGGTAGGGGATGCCAGTGCTTGTGTTCTCAAAGGCAGGCAGTAGTCGCACGGCCAGGTCGTGGGCCAGTCGCAGCAGTTCATCATCATAACCTTCCAAGCCCACGTCTCCAAAGGGGTGCCGAGGGTCAGTCAGGAGAATGTGGGCCGAGATGAGGCTGCCTAGGATTCTGGGAAATGGTGAGACAGGAAGACAAGCCAATAGGAGGCCTTTAAGGCTGGGGAGTGATTAATTTGGTCAGTTCTTAAACCCAGTCCCCATTCAGGTCTAACTGCAAAGTGGTAGACAAGAGTTTTGTACTTAAAGTGTACCAAGAGTAATTAAAATTTACCGAGAGCAATAACTTTCATAGTATGACCACAAAACTGTGCTGAGTAAAATATATGCCACCCTGGTTGCTTTAACTGTGGTTGACTGCTCCTGGAAATCAAAAGGTAACTGCCCAGTAATATCCCTTTAGCACCAAGCTTAAGACCAGAGCTAAATAAAAGTTGACTATGTTGAACTACAAGTAAACAAAACTCACATCCACTTTTAATGACATACAGTGACTGCCATGTCCCTTTTTAATAATGCTGAATGCCCATTTAAAAAGGTTAGGCAGTTATTATCCCAGGTCCCATTGCAAATTTCTATGTCCTGGTAACAACAAGATTTGTCTCGCTGATGCAAAAAGGATCACATAGATTAAACACAGGTCAGTGGTATAAAAGTGGTAAAAGATGCTTCGCATGGAGGAGATACCAAGACATGGCCACAAGGAAATCTGGACCCAGCAGCTTTACCAGTATCTGCTCCTTTGTGTGAGGAGGAACAGGAGGAACACTGATAGAAACCTACAAAATTACCTCTAATGGGCTACTGTGTTATATCTGTCAGGAACAGACTCCATGAGGGTTGCATGAGGGCCCGACATCCTCTAGTGGGACCTGTACTCACAGCTCAGAACTGTGCACCTCGACTGGCATTCGCCAACACCAGAACTGGCATACAGTGAAGTGGTCTGAAATCCAACTGAGAGCTTCTGTGTCATTATGCATCAGTGCATCTGACACCACCAGGTAGTGCCATAGACTGTCCAGCAGCTCACTGATGCCCTGTCTAGCAGGTCTGGGAGGAGATTCACCATGACACCATCCAACGTCTCATCAGTAGCAGGTGCAGACATTGCCAGGAGTGCATACAGGCACGTGTGGGTTTTACACAATACTGATTCACATTATGAGTTGCCATGATGAAATTCACGCAATTTATGGCAGCCTGTGGTGTCAGATTTTTACTTGAATATTTTTGAATACAGCCCTCAATGGGTTGATGATTTTGGTGTCCACTGACTATTATGTAATTTTGTTCTCAAAAAAGGACAATGAATGCATTGTCTGTATACACATACAATTTTGCAAGTGGAAATGTATCTACTGGCTAACTCCTGTTGGTAAAGCAGACAGGACTGACAATGGATTTTACCAATAACTTGCAAAGAAGCTAACAAGCTAGCTACCTAGCAAATGGCAAACATCATTTGTATGCTTTAGTTAGTAATAACATTAGTAACATTAGTAGCTAGTTAGGTAATTTGCTTCACCTAACTTCACAATGTTATGCCCAAATATGTAGTCAGAATTACAAAAAAAGCTTTCAGAAAATGGATTGATTATGTTTTAGTAAAAGATAATAGCCCACGAGGAACCATGTTTACAGCAGGTTTCAGCAAGTAAAACAGAATTGATGTATAGGTTGGAATGACATTTACATGAGAAAATAAGATCAGCTCTCATCTGGTCACAATGGGGATACATTTTAGTGAAAAGTGTAAACTTTGGGATGCAGCCAAAGTAAATCCAGATACAATCTGGATATGAAACATGTTAATGCCAGGTGTAAACAAGCTACATGTAAATGGCAAAGCCTCATATGAGGACAGCAGATAAACATTTTAGACATAACATCTCAATGGATCTAGTGAGCTTTCCAAAGTGGCAGCTAATCTCACAACCTCAAGCATGTGGGGGGAGATCGTACAAGTTTAAAATAACAGAGCAGTAACTGTCTAAATACTCAGGTTTTAGTGTTTCACAGTGTCATCTTTTATTTAGTTTCACAGTGAAATTGCATTTGGTTGATTGCACAAATCACATGAGATGTTTTGAATAGGAAATAAGTGACATCCTAATATGTGCAGAGTTAATTTATTTTCTGTAAGATTTTTAAATTCCAGTATCCTTGTATTAGGATGTGGGGAATGAACAAAGGTGTGTGAAACTTCACATGGGTAAGCTCCTGTAATTGGTTAGTGTTTTGATGTACATCCAAATTAACCTTTTTTTCCCTAGTGCTACCTTAATTGAAGTCAAAAGGTAACACATGAAGCCATGATTGTAGTTTTGCTTTATATGCACAGGAACAGCCATAGCGGGCCACAAAACCCTGCGACTTCATTCTATATATAGGACTCTTGTCTGCCTGAGACACAGTGGATCTTGTAAAGAAAGGTATACAAGGGATCCAGGGGACACAGTACAATGGATGCTGTACCTGATGTTGGCCTCAAACACTTGTACGGTAGAATCCTTGTCAAAGGAGACAGTGTCAATCACCAGCCTGACAGCCCGATGGAATTCAGACACATTGCCAAGCACCTGCAGAGCCAGGAAAACAACAATTGTGTGCATTTAAGTTTGAAGCAAACTTCCTGGACTAAAAAGGTTTAAATGTAGGATTGATTTATAGATTCGAACTCAATCAGCAATCCCATGTGTCCTCACTTGATTTGGTTAATTTATTTGGGCAGAGTCTCAATGATCAAAACAAACCACACTGAAAGTGTAACGTAAATACTTAAGGTCTTTATACAACGATGCATTCATTGTGAATTTTATTTGCCAGGAACTCTACTCCAAGATCAACAGCATTTCAGTAAATATTTCCTAGATCTATCATTTCCTTACATGCTAAGACAATAAACTCTAGGCATATGTGGCCAATACGTCGTACTTTAATAGTCTACTTACCAACAAAGTATCAAGAGTGTCAATAAGCGTCAAGGAATAGTTGCCAAGGACATCGTTGATGTTGATGTTTGATCTGGAATTAATATATTAAATGCAAGTGAAATGTTTGAATATGCTAATAACTGGTAGATTTGATTTCTCGGGCTATAACAAGCAACTATCCTAACTCTCTGAAAGTTACACAAAATTTTCTTCTCTCTTTGAAACTAGCTAGCTACTAACACACATTTCGAGATCTGCCGATCATTGTCATTCAAGACCCTGCTTCTTTGTCTCTGCGTTCAGTCCATAATACCATAATTTTGGCTATTATATTCCTCTCTATAAAAACCTCATATTTGCTCACACCTCATCAATAATTCAATGCACTGTGGTTATGTAGATTGTGCATAGCATCTAGCTAGCTAAAGCAATAAAGCATCACAACCACTTTCACAAGGCAGCTATTGATTCACAGATGAATGAAGCTAGCTGTGACAAACTCTTGAGGTGTGTTACTAATATAAGTAGCTAAGGAATTAGCTAGCTACCCAGATATCCTAGCTAGGTTAGCTTGCTAGTTAGCTATCTTAGAAAGTAACTTACGGGTTCAGAACGTCTGGTCCTCTACCTTCACAATCAATAGGGTTAAGTTCGTCCTCGGGAAATGCGTATTTCATGTAGTTGTCATATCCAAAATAGAACATGTCTTTCGCCATTCCCCTCATCTTAATTTTAAGAGCATCGGAAAAGGAACTATATTTCCTATCGTATTCGTCTCTGCTAGTCTTAAAGAAGCTGAGGTATGACTTCTTTGGTATATTTTCACTGATTTTTGAGCAAGTCTTTTCTTGGTGGTCTCGATTATCGTACACATTCTGGGACCAGGCGTTAGTTCGAGACGTTGCCATGTCTCCATTCTTGAGAAGTTCGATTTTGTGCAAGTTAAAACTGAATTTAATTGGGAAGTTAAATCCCCAGCTAGGTCCCAGTCCAAACGCGAGCCAGAGAACACAACTCAGGGCCACCCTTAACACAAGAAGACCCACTACTATTGACCTCCATTGCATCTTTGCTTGCTAACGGCCTTAAAAGTCATAATTCAAGTGGACGCAGTTTTTCGATTTATCGACCCTCAAATTGTTATCTAGCTAGCTAGCCTACTTTTCTTTAATTATTTCTGTTTCACATAGCTAACTACAGTTCCTGTCAACAAACCAAGCCTTTCTTTGGTCTCATTTCTGATTGGTACACTGTTACTGTCGTCATTAAGGACGTTGTGATTGGCGTGTTCAAGTGTCAGTATTATAGGCCCATAAGTCTGGATGTCGTGGCAAGCTGCTCGATAAAACGAAACTTAATTTTTAGACCAATAAGAAAACCACAAGTAGTTTGTGCCTCACGAAATCACAAGTGACGCTGCAGAAAACCTCATTAGTACACATAAAAAGAAAGAGGTGAAGGGTCACTTTGTGTTTCGTTGGGGGGAACACTACTCGGGTTAAAAAAAAAAGCATATATGTAAATAAAAAGCGAAAAATAGGGGAATTTTTTAAACAACTCCAATAATTAATTATTCTTCATATTGTAGACAAATTCAAACAATTACAAAACAAGCTTCCTGTTAGATGTCAACAATTATTTATTTATTTATTGGCTCATATTTACAAAAGTGCATTGATAATAGTGGGGTTTCTAATATTTTTTGCCTTTTCACAGATATCAAAGCAAAGATTATGTCGATAATGACAATGGTGCAATAACCTACTTTAAAAGCATGCCTATTTTATTTTTCTTTAACTTTTTAATAGGTTGTCTTCTTCCTCCCAATTCCAGGCAGGCACACCTGGCATACTGTTTCGCTTGAGAGAGAGACAGATGCACTGCACAAGGCACTTTTAATTTCTCCCATTCTGTCTCCCAGCGTACCAACAGCATTCAAGGACATCATCGTGTTAAAGGAAAATTAAACCTAAACCTTCCATACATTCACTTAAATACATTTCTGCTCACTTTTGTAAAAATGTTACATGATCAACATTTGTATTTACTTGTCAAGCGATTTGCTGGCTTAATCACTCCTTTCAGTTATATATTACATACTGTTTTCTCAGGAGAAACATTTTTGCCAACATGAGAAACAGAGAGACAGAGAGAGAAACAAAAAGAGAGAAGCAACAATCATACATAATTACACTCTCACATGGGCAATACCTGACATACCTAAGGGCAAAGGCAGAACTTGATCTGATAGTCTTTATTGTCCCCTAACTTTTTGAAATAGGGTTGTTTTGGGGGAAACCTGTCAAGAGGGACTGACAGGTCTTGGTGTTTATTACAGACTGTTACATCCCATCATAGAGAAGAAACCGTTAAGCTGCTTAGTTTAGCAGGCATGAGATCTTCTGCTCTGCTGACAATGTGTTGTCAAAGGTGGAGAAGGCTGTGACAGGACAGAACGGGATGCTTGTGAAAAAGAGCAGGAGTAGTGTGATGGGATAGCAGGATAGGCAACTGTACAGTTTCACAGAGTGAGCAGGATGGACTGTGAGTAACATGGCAGCAGACAAAGCTGGAACGCAGAGGGAGTGGCGGTTTCAGCTCCTCCGTGTTTTTGAGTGTTGAATGAGCCACTGCAAAGTGATGTCTGGAAGGGTGAGAAGGACAGCAGTGTTGAACGACTCAAACACATTTGGGACAACATAACAAACCTTGCAGTCCAAAGGCTAGACATATTTTAAGCCAAGAAAGCTTGTCTTGGGTCCTCATTATGAACCTACATGGCTACTTACCAATGTTGTCTTTCTCTTTGCAAGAAATGGAGTAGCAGCAGATCTCCCTGTCTTGAATAGCAGCCAGGTTCCTGACAAAAGACATTTTTTTTTTATCATACCAGTTCCCACATGAGCTCATATGTTTTTGCATAGCTATAGTAATGCATTTGGGACAGTAACCCTTAGCGATTTGGTATCAAGCTACCAAGTTAGGTGAATAAAAACTGAAGCACTGCTTAATACAAGATTACCTGCTAAATGCCAAAGATGCAAATGTTTTTAGTTCTGTACATTAATAGTTGGAAGCGTTCTCTGGTAATTTTTGTAAATATTTTTGTAAATATTTCTAAATTATTTTCTTAAAAAGAAAAATGTAATCAGTTCTGCAAAAATGTCCTGAGTACAATGCATGGCAGAAAAAGTGTCCAAATTGTCAATAAATATTTTGTCTCAGTCCATGAAAAAATTATAATTATTATTAGTAATACATGTATTATTATTACCATTACTACTATTACTACTACCGTGGAGCTTCCTGTTATGCATCCAGGTTAAAAGTAAATAGTGCCCTATAGATGGCAGCAATTCTTTTGTAAACTTCAAGAGAGAAACATGCACAGAAATTATTAGTAAGTTTCTCAGTGATATACTTCAAGGCTACATATTCTGACTCACTACACGATCACTATATGTTATCAGAATAATAAAGTCACAAAGGAATCCCCCTTTGGGAAGATGCTTTCACTACTGAAACATCTGATGACTCAAAACAAAACAGGGACTGACCTGTTGTCTTGTCTATAAAATCTAGAATTATGAGCTCGCCAACTTCCTCACAATCCATGTATGTTACAGTTGCATGGTGTGGACAAAAATGATTGGCATCATGATCATACAGCTACATTTTGCAACTTGCAATATATTTCATTAAACCATTGATTTGACATGGTTAAAATTAGCCTACATTGTTTTAAACAGCCTTATTTCCATTTGCTGAATCATATGAATGCTGTGATTCATGAAGACATTCATCTGGAATATCTGAGCTTGCTCAGAGTGCACACAACACATAAAAATAAACATGTGATTTGTTTCTTTTTGTTATGTAGGCTTCAATATTATAAATATTGCAAAAGGTCAATATTATGCTAATGATGAACAATTCTCATATTTTGTGAAGCCCAATGTACATGTAAACAAGCAAAAATGATTTTGTAACCAATTTCCCCATTTACCCATGATTACCCACATACACACAACCTGTCATTGATCTGTAAAGGCTCAGAATCCAACAAGATAGAATATCTTAGTGAAAACCATGTCCAATGAAACGGTATAACAGATGCCACATCTCTACTGACAGAACATTTATAACAAAAATGTTAATATTTAATATACTTTAAAAGGTGACACTTTAAGCAGTTATAAATTATCTTAAACAAACAAACTAAAAGGTTAAACTAATTTTAACCAGGTTTTCTACAATTTAATTTTAAAGGTATTGTGGATTGGGTTGGTATGGGAATATATTCCAGTAAAAAAAAAACAAACAAAAAAACAAACAAACAAAAAAAAACCTTTGATCTAACTACACTGCAATGTTTCAACCGTCTTTGAATGAAAATAAATATAAAGAAAAAAAAAGTTTCGTTACTCACATTTTTTCAATAAGCTGTTTCTCATCCAGGGCGTCCGGTAGATCCCTCTTGTTACCAAGTACCAATACCTGAAAATACACTAAACATATTAGCTTGGCTGATGCCAGAATATTACTCGGTGTTTTAGTTGTGAAGTTGTTTAAGAATCCAATTTTTATGACATACAGGGATTCCTTGTAACTGTGGTTTGTCTAGCAGATTGTGCAGCTCATTTCTGGAGGCTTCTACTTTGTCTCGGTCTGCTGCGTCCACCATGTACCTTTTCAAGAGAGGAAAACTTTACGTATAGAGCTATGTAATGGGTTATTTTTGGAGTGGTAACCTCTTTAAGTATATGTTTTTTTCTGCCATTACTGCCACACTGCTAGTCACATTGCAAGCCACATGACTTAAGAATAGAAAATAACCAGCATTTACCTGAAGGCATTTAGTCAGTACAGCTAATTGCTGTAGAACATTCTATATGTACTGCTTTAAGGCTGATGTTCAGACACTTACACTATTGCGTTGACTCCTCGACAGTACCGTTCCCACATGCTCCTAAACCTGGGCTGTCCCCCTATATCCCAGATCTACACAACATAAACATTGGTTGAAATTACATTCAGCTACACTATTCATTAATAAGATAACCACACACATAAAGGACTTGTCCCAGATGGCAAGATATGGAAAGCTGTACCTTGATTGTGACATTGCCTTTTGTGACCTTCCGCATGTTGAATCCAACTGTTGGAATCATGTCTTCACTGAACTGTCCTGACTAAAACACAGATAGCAAAGAAAATGAATAAACTATTGGTGTGGGGTGTTAGGGTGGACACCTTAACATAATTTGAATTTTGTTTTTTATATATATAAATCTGTTTTTATACTTATTACCAGCTCACTTGGTAGAACAAGTAGAGAAATGTGCCAGCAGGCCAAGATCATGGGTTTAATTTCCAGGACGCATGCATAATGTCACACTGGTAAGTGTGAATTATGCGAACAAGATGGATCATTAAGGGTTAAAACAAAGGGTTTAAAGTAACAAATTACAAATACTCTTGATACAAATTAAACACCTACTCAATTACAGTATCTTCACATTATATATATATATATATATATATATATATATATATATATATATATATACACATATATATATATATATATATATATATATATATATATATATATATACATACATACATACATACATACACACATACACACATACACACACACACACACACACACACACACACACACACACACACGCATATACTTCTATTACACTATGTTTATTCACGTTGCTTTTCCAAAATGTATTAATTATGGCCTTTCATCCTTCATCTTTCCATCCAAACGTAATGACAAGTTTAAACTGTCGGCTTATTAGTGCCTGCACTGACCAAAAAAAGTTAAATGTCTGTTGGTAAGATATTCAAAGTAGCAGTTTGAACACTCGCATCATAAGATGGCTTTATTATCAATTGTTTCAGTAGGAAACAATGATGTATCACAATAGCATGCATATCCACACCAGTTTCAGAAAAAGTATAGGTTCAGAAATATGTTTAGAAACACCAATTAAATACTCATTTTAATATTAGAAAATATTGCATAAGCACAGTAACATTAAGAGTCAACTTATGTGTGAAGAATTTACTCATACTGTATTTTTTAAATTCCATAACTTGCATTTAAAATCTGGCCATGGATGTCATAATTCACTGCTAGTTAATTTATATTATAAAACACAGGTATCCAAATCTCACTATTCACATTTGAATACAGGTTTTAAATATAATACAGCCCTTGAAGTCTAGGTACTACAGGTCTTTCATACGGGAGTCTAGTGTGAAACTGGATTCGATGTCTGAAGTTAAAGATCTCTGACCTAAGCAGTACAATTTGTTTCCTAGCTCATAATTGGCACCATTAATTTTTGTTCAATCATATTCTTTTTTCTTCTTTTTGCCTTCTGCCATAACAGTCATGAATGGCATTAATAAGAATGTGAGAGCTATAGGCCTACTGGTAAATTAAAAACAATTTCTTAATTAAGTGATGCAAAAATACTAAGTACTTTTAAATGAACCAGTTTCCTCATACTTAAGATGTCAAGATAGATACTCCTCCTTTACTTAAAGTAAATCTAGACTACTATGCCACCAAATATGCCTGGTATGCATAAAGTCCTGAGCTTTAGAAAAATCTGTCGTTTTAATCAAATTCAACAAGAGCAAGTGTTTTTTTTTTTCTGCAAGAAGACAAATTGCAGAAAACCAATGGCGATGTGGGTTCCTGATTAGATATAGGCATTATATGTTCTGGGGTAAAATAACATGAAACATGGTGGAAACAATCTGCCAGAAATAGTAAATTTCATTTGCTGAGCACTCATGTCTACAGTAGTCAACTTGTCAATTCAGTAATAAATATATCTTCAATATAAATCTTAAAGCCAAAATCTGTGAAACCTAAATCAGTTTTTTTTTAATTAGCTTAATCTTCCTCTTCTGGGGACAAAATGTACATATTCAATGTGTGTCCATTGAATACCACTTCAAAGTCCAGTAAATGAGTTATTTATTTCACCAGAACATTTCCCTTCTGATGTAAAATGGATGTTCTTTATGCTGACCAAGGCTTATATAAAACAGAAAATCTCAAAAGGTAATCAATGCCAAGTTATTTTGCGGTGAAGTCTATGCAGTATTTCACTGTCCATGGAGATGTCCATTTGTGTGTAAATGCATTGTTTCTTTTTCATCCTGACAGAAAATATTAAAAGCTATACGTGTGATGAAGTACCTACAATTCTGAATAATTTGCAAAATCCTCACATGTAGGTTCATACATGTATTGCTGCATGATAACAATTCTCCCTGCTTGTGCAGGTCTGCTTAAGCATCACTGAAGGCTGAGTGTCCGTGACAACTGCAACACTTTGCTTGCACAGCTGATGAAGGACCTCTGTCACTACAATTTTGAATATCTGTACATCTCTTAGTACAGTACAATGTAGTTACTCCCCTGTACTGAATATATGTGTGTATATATATGTATGTATATATAAAGATCCAAAGAACAGTGTTTTCTCGCTCTCTCTCTCACACACTTTATTTATTTATTTATTTATTTATTTATATATACATACATATACACACACACACACAAATAAAAGATCCAAATAAGGAGAGAGAGAGAACACTATTTTTACTTGATTAAAACAAAAATAATTAGTGCAGTCAATATACTTTTGTCATACTACATACTACATTAAAAAAACATAACAGCAACTTTTGAAACTAGTGCTGTGTGATTAATTTCATTCTGCTATTGCTGAGCAACTGTGACAGATAAGGAGTTAAGATCATCATACCATATGATCACAGACGTCATCTGACCTGGAGGGCTAAGTGCAAGTGGGTGCATGAGTCTTGTGACTAAAAGAAACCCCACCATCTCTCCTCTCAACATAAACAGACACACAAACAAACTCACACATACATTCACACCCATGCCCAGGTTTATAATATGCACAGGAATATGCCTGTTAGCCTGCTGAAAAGGTGATTCAGCTACTGAGCTACTTTCAGCTACTTTTTACAAAACTTTAGGCATATAGAACACCCTTTAAACATTGCAACATAATAAAGGGATGTTATTCAAGAACAATTAAACAAATGTTTAGACTGCATGACTTATCCAATGACATTTGTGGTGATATTTTGGGGTGTCCATCTTTTGTATTATTGAAGTTTACCTAATGAAGGCTCAAACACAAAAAGAGGAAGCAGGGAGTGGGCCAATGGGTACATATAAGCCACACTTAAGGGTTGCCCTCAAACATGTTCATCAGCTATCCTCATTTCTACATGACACGACTAAAAAAAAAGGAACTAGTCGGTTTTTACAACACACAACTGAAATTTATCCTTAGAAAAGGATATTCTAGGTTTATTAAGATAAGTATCTGCCTGCAGGTAATTGAGGTTATGCTATTACTGTGCATGCACATGGGCAGTAACACTGCATAATTCTTTACTTTTTGACTGGCTACTACAATATTGCAAATACGAATTCTAATTCTATGAAAGAAACTGATGGGCACTGACTGAATTACTGAATGCCCATGTTCAGAGGAATAACAAACACAACAGTTTAATATTTTCAAAGTACACACTCCCTTATACTTCTCCCTCACCCCCCTCAAAAAAAACAAAAATAAAATTCACAGTATGCGCCAATTTTGTTCCATACGGTACTTTGACCATACCCTGCATATCCTACCTAACAATAGAGTTTGGTTTAGCTTATGTTTTGGTAAAGCTGCAGTTCTGAGGCATGCTTTTCAATATATGACATTTAATTTAGCTTCCAATCACACGAGAATTAATTTGGTATGCGCATGTAATTTGTTAACCCACATATTACATCTGTGTATACACATATGGCTTGATTTGTTTAGACATACGTTTAGTTTGCTTCCCTGTGCACAGGCCACTAGACAGACTAGTAGAACTTGTTAAACATGTACTCTAGAAAACCAGATTAATGTTTCACATTAAAATGGTACAGCAAAACAAATATCAGTGGAATGATCCAAGGACACTGGAAACTGAGCTCACGAGTGTCACTGCTAGATATCTTACGCCGAATACCAGGGACTTGGCGACAAAGAACATTAGCTAGGTAGCTATATAAGTGAACTGGTACATTTAATTTTATTTATACCAGTAAGGCACCTCCTTGATTCGATCTGACTAATTTTCTTTGTTAACTACAGATAGCTAAGCTAATTTTTCTAGCTGTCGGTTAACGCTACCTGATGTTGGTGGTGCTGATGAGCAAGTCGATTACTCATCCTACACCGCTTAACAGTTGCTATGGAAGTATTGAAGTCGATAGGATAAGTTTAATATAGCTGCATATCGTTCGACATACGTCATATAAATAAATACTGACCACATAGTTTCACTAGCAGTCTAGCTAACTAATTAGCTATTTACCCAACCTAGCTACCTAGCGTTAGGTTAACTATCTTGAAAGTCCAACATTAGAGCTGCGACTAGCGACTAGCCAGCAGCTTGGCACAAATTGTTAGCTCAAACGTAGCTAGCGTTTCCTAATAAGATAGCTAGCTAACAAGGATGGCTAGTTGCACTGGTGAATATGCTGTGAGCTAACCCACTACTTAAAATAACCATTTCACTACACATCTGTAGTCAGATAGTGCTGCTAATTTATCGCAACAAGCAAAATTAAATCGAACTAACCTAGCTAACAACAATGTCTAGGCCAAGCTGGATATGTAGCGTTAACTGGCCAGCTATCGTGCTAGCTATTCTAGCTAGTCACGGTACCTAAGGCGAGTAGTAAGCTAGCAGTCAATTGCTAGCTAGCTAATGCACTTTTTGCTGTTTTGTTACATCCAGTCACTTCGATAGCTAGCTATTTGAGTAACTCGAACCTTAAAGATAATTCATATTCACACAGCTATGTAGCTAGTTTCATGACTTGTAAAAACTGCATGACTCATCGGATAGCTTGCTATTAGGCAAATAGCAAGGTAGGAAATGCTAGCTTAGCAATATTACCAAATGGGGTGATGAAAACACTTACAGCTATCACATTGACAAACGTGGTTTTCCCCGAATATTGAAGTCCAACAAGGGTTAACTCCATCTCCTCCTTCCAGAACAGGGACTTGACCCAATCTAGGAAACGGTTAATAAGTGCCAACATTTTTGGATTGAAGAATTACAAGTCTTTGGTGATTTTCTTTTCAGTCTGTATACCAGCGGGTGTCAACGTAATGTTTGGAAGGAACTGCCTGCTGTCATATGACCCCGATAGGATCACTGCGCTGTAGGCTGTTCTTTAGCATTAGGCTGCACAGGACTCTGGGATTTTTCTGTGCTTTTTGCAGCAGTTAAAACTCAGATGCGGAAACCTTGCCCTAAATGATTTTAATGTTATGGATAATGACCAAAGTCATATAATTAAACCATATATAATGAACAATATATGAGCATAAATAATTTTTAAATAAAAGAAAGGTCTATTCATTTTCAGAAAATTGCAAAAAGGTTACTAGACTAATAATTTAAAAATTAGAATAGAAAGTATTTTAAATCTATTGTTGAAAAAAGGTAAACACAGACACCAATGTTCTTACAACATTTTTTAATTACAACACTGGGTGACAAAACAATGAATTAAACGTGTGTTTTGAATGCAGTTGTAAGTGACTGCAGGCACCTCCATAGGCTGGCTCTTTAAGCCAAAAATCATTTATACAAGGTGATCTTGACTTAAGGAAGACACCTCCTACCACCCCCACCCCGCACACACACTCCAAAAGTCATAAAACGGATTGTAAATTCTGCCGATCAAGCCATGCTGGTTTTGGCATCCCTTTGCAATATATGCATTATCTACTCAAGATATTTATACTGGGCTGGTCAGGCTGATGAAGTGCATGTATAACATGCTGTACTGAATACAACACAAACACAGATTAACGCAGTCGTGCTATTTGTAATTTCTTGCACATCTCACCATAATGAAGTTGGGCTAGAACTCAGCAACTGAATTAGACAATACCATAGTGAACCATTTCCTGATGCCAACAACAGATACACTACTCTCCAGCATACATCCTATATACCAATGACTCCTGAGCAGGGCTAAAAATAAATGAGCAACCACGAATAGTTTGTTTCACCCTTTTTGACAATCTGAGTTACAACCCAAATTCAAACCTAAATTTTCCTTAATCATTTTAATATTTCCAGGCATTTGGCTGTCCTTGCTATTATTCCAGATAGTAGTAACACAATTATAACAATAATTTTATGAATTCATGGTTATTGCATCTAAGTTCCAGTTCTGAAATTATTCTTAAATAGCTTTTCTTTACTACACCTGAACGCTACATTCTGCCAGTCCATGTAGAAATATAACCTTTCAATAAAATAGAAAAGAAAATGTTCACAGTTATTCTCACCAAGTAACACATCAGGAAAAAGAAAAAAGAAAAAAAAAAGATTCTGAAGAGGTGTGCGGCTGCTGGATATTTGCAGTACGTTTCCAGAAAATAAAATTAACTTCAAACATCACATTGTTTAGTGGAGGCTTCTGAAAGGACAGCACTGATATGTGGATCATGCTTTTCACCCATTTCTTCTTTGGACAGTTTACACATGCAATCATCCGGATGTGTCAGATAGTACTCTACAGAAAGACACACTGAGGTTAATCATTTTCACATGACATTTAATGCATTTGGCAGACACTCCTATCCAGAGCAACTTATAATTTTCTATTACAGACGTAGGCAAGCATAATGTTAAGACTCTTGCCCAAGAACTTATTGGTATAGCATAGAGCACTGGCCTAGATGGGGATTGAACCCCAGTCCTGCACAGGATTGGCAGCATTGTTACCCACTAGATTATACCATCTGAACTCCCACAAAATGGGAATGTCTTTTTTAAAAATACAGACCTAACAATGCATTTCAGCATGACATCCATACAGACTGAAATGAAAGTACACAGAATTTCAGAAACACTTATTGGCTCAATAATAATGGGACAAGATTCAGTGATTAAGAAAATACTAATATAGCCTGATGATATTAAGTGGGCACATAATTGTTTGATGTCACTTACTGGTTTTCCTTTTCTTGTGCATGGCCCTTTGAATGCAGACATCAATAAGCAGCACCACACAGATCAAACTGGTGATAGCTAAACACATTCCCATAACTATATGAGCCAAGTGATCATCATCTGTTAAAAGTAGGCAGATAAAAATAAGTGCCGCTGTCATGTCACCCAGCAAAGAACACATACTCATCCACCATTCACAGCACCCGATCATTTACCCAGGTCCAAATCACCCACTTATTAATCACTGAGCATTCTGTTTCCCATTTCCCATTCCCCTTTTTATTTCCACAGACACCCTTTGTCCAATACTTCACATTAGCCTTATTGAAAACTAACGCTATCAGCTTTTGTACAAGAAGAATGTCTTTTCTTAAATTGAGAATATTCTTTACTTTTGTTTCCTTCATTAAAAGTAATCCAACTCCTGAACTTACATCTCACTCATTTGTTACAGTCCCTAAAATCTTGACTCTCCAAGGTTAACAAAGCAAAAAAGATTAAGAGGAAAAGAATGTGAAAAAAATAGTTAATAGAATAGATAATAGATAACAGAAATATTTACTGCTTAGAATTAAATACATCTACATTGACCAGAGCTGAAATAGACCATAATGGACACTTTATGATAGTGTTGCTGTCATCATCAGTGTGACTACAAACTACCATATGTAATACCTTAGCAATCTGAACAAAAAAGCTTAAGGAAGCAACTATGACAGCACAAGCAGACAGCTGAAAATTTCATTATGAGATATGACCGCATGCTAACATTACATTGGCATTGAAAGTATTTTCAACAAATACATTTTTTTAAGCATCTGAGCAGTTATGTCAGTTATAAAAAGAAACCAAAAGCAAATCAGAACTCTGAATACATCTTGAATGTAACAGTTACTAAACTGTGCAGTCTAAGGGTAACTTTCATGAAATAATAAGAGCTCAAGCCTTGTGAATGACTGATAAAGAACACTAACCACTTTGCCAACCACATCTTGCATTGTGCGTCATGTTTCCAGGGAAGAGTACAGACAAACCAAATTTGCGGCAGCTGTTTACGAAAAACAGAACATTTATAATAAGAATATCAAGAGATGGAGCAAGATTATATTGGATTTAACTTAAATGTCACTTACTCTGCTATGGGCTCACACATGCTGTCCTCAGCGTCATTGTATGTTGTATTAAGGCATGGTTCACAAATATAACTGAATATGTAATTACCTACCAAAGGTTCACAAAAAATGTGTTTGAAGATATCAGTAGATTTTGCTATTTAGTATTTTTTAATTGTTTGATCATTGTTGGCTTTATTTTTCAGATATGTATCTATCTTTGTTGTTTATACCAATCTGGTCAAGGGATCTTTAGACAGCAAGCAAAAAACCAGGACATCAAATGTACACTGTGTACAGTACAAGAGAGCATTGCCTGCACACTATATTTGTGGGCTTTGCTGTTTTCAGTTTCTTTATAAATTGCTCCCCCTCCCATATACACCCCCCAGGCTCTTTAAAAAGAAAAATGCTCCAAACTAGACCACAAACCCAAACCACAGCCTCTTACACTCTATGCTCAGACCCCAGCCAGTAATTTTCAGAACACAATTACAATCCACCCAGTTGCTCACCATCTTAGGGTAAGAATAAGTATGACACGGAAACCCCTGGTAAGAGGAAGTGAGCCAAGTCTTACCGTTTCGCCTGAGTTCCTCTCCTCGTTTGCACCGTGGTCGGGAAATGCACTGAGAACAGTCAGTATTATTACACAAGAGATTACTGCCGCAGGAGCACCTGGTGTTAGAGCTGCTTGCCGCTGGGCACTTCTCACATGTACTAGGCTTGGTATCATTGCAAGGTATTTTGGGATATTCACCTATATAATACAGATAAGCAACTTCACTCAGTGCAGTTGGGGTCCTGTAGCAAAGCGGTATCTAACTGGAACTTAAATAGCTGGAAAGACATTGTTTGGCTTTTTCATTTTGTGAAATATACTAAGACTTACTTGAGAAGGGATGTTGTTTTAACATTACTATGTCATAAGAGACAATGAAGGTAACAAGATTACTATTATTATAATATCAATATTTTACCTGAAGGACAGGCATCACAACATCTCCCCATATGTTCGTACTGAGTCTTCCAGATACAATTGACAGCCTGGCACATGGATAAGACAAAGCCAATGGTTAACAGTTTCAGTAAGAAATGTATAATATCCATTTTAAGATCCTGCTGCCACCAGAGCTGTGAGCTGCCAAAAGTCTTGGCCTTTTATGTGAGGCAGCTCAAACATCAGTGGTTTCCAATGACCTAACCCACTTATAAGCAGGAACTAAGAGACCCAGAGAGAGATAAAGAGAGAGAGAGAGAGAGAGAGAGAGAGAGAGAGAGAGAGAGAGAGAGAGAGAGAGAGAGAGAGAGCACATTTGCACGACATAGAGAGATACATAGCGAGAACATGTTTGCACTATTATGAGATTTTATGACTGGGATAACTAACCTATGAGAGTCTTACAGAGGTTTAAATAAGGTTGTTTATAATCACAGTGCCATGATACATTTTTACAGTGAATCTTATGGTTTATGGCAGGGCAGATTTTGACTCAGCAATTTCAGAATGCATTATTTGGTGAGTATAAAAATACATTTAATGGCTTTTTAATTTCATAACTGAGAAGTAAATCTATGTCTTTGGAGGAATATCACAAACTGATTAATACACAATACATTTGTACATTGTGGTGAGGTTATTGCTAAGGGTTTTTTTAACATATACCTCAGTCTTGCCATGTCTGAAATTTCTCGATCACCTACTGATTCACAATGTACTACATTGTGGTAAAGACGCTGACGAGCCTTCTTTGCCAGGGAGTTGGTATGGTGGGACCAGGATAGGTCCTGCGAGATAGTCCAAAACAGAATGTCTCCCCTGAATTGTTATTTTCATATTAACTGCACTAACATTTGTCCTACACAATTCATGTGTAATGGGGCAGAGAAAGTCAGATGCTTGCGGATAAGAGGTTTGGGTTTTATTGTAATCCAGATCAGTAGTCAGAGAAAAAGGCGGGGTCAGAGCCAGAAAAATGAGATCAGGGATAAGCACAATCATGGAGTAAAGTCAGCCCAAGTCAAATACCACAAAAGCAATCCAAAAATAGGCAGACTAATCCAAAGGGGCAAGCAAGAGTCAGAATAGAGAAAATACAAAAAAAAACAAGACCTGGTACACAAAAGGGCAAGACAGGAGAAACCACTCAGTATGCACAGTGATACTGGAAGCAATACTGCACAATGGTAAGAAGGAGTAGGCAAGCTTAAATACACTGGGACTAGAAGAACAGGTGATGTTAATAATCTGGTGATGATGATCTGACAAACTGTCTGTGATTAGCTGGGTTGTTAACTGGGTGACCAACAGCAGGTTGGGAACTGTAGTGAGCTGGGGACATGGGCATGACACCATGTAATATCCTTAACAGAAGGAGCTTAGGTGGGAGGCAATGTTTTCAAAAGTGTCTATATGGTGTGTTCTTCCCTCACATTATTTTTCAAATTTTTTTCTACATTTTCTAATAATTGAGCTAAATTGTACAAGTGAGTGCCATGGAGAAGATGGATGGGGTTTGGTTATTCTTTGTTAAACCTTAAAATAGAAACAATTTGAAAACAAAAGACTTTAATGTGGGGACAGGTGAAAATAGAGCAAAGCGGATCACGCGATAAGCAAACCACAGTAGAAGGGCAATCCAAATTGTAAATATTAGAAATTATAAGGGAAACATTCAAACTCAGGGCAAATACATGAGAGACTTTGCAGAGACAAATGGGGAGGACTGGGTTTAAATAGAGGAAACAACAGGGCAAGGGAGGAGGGGGTGTAACTGGTGCTCAGGATGAAGATAATGAGTTATGGGGAATTGGAGGAGGCAAAGCAGGGAGTATGACAGCACCCCTGCCCCAGGAGCAACCCCAGACCTGTCGCACAGTGTTCCTGAGGGACAGCCCCTCAGGTGCTGTGTGGACCAATCCAGACAATACTCATAAAACTGAATTAGTTTGGGGTGCAGGATGTCTTGGGCTCCAACTCAGCACTGCTCCTTTGAGCCATGCTCTTCCCAGTGCACAAGGTACTAGTAAGGTACTACCTATTTTTGGATTCCATGAGGGTCTGGACTGAATAAGCAAGGGAGCCCCTGACATCAAATGAATGTGGAGTTTTGGCAGGTGGAGGGGGGCAGCAACTCAGTTAGTGGTCCACAGATGACTGGCCTGACGAGAGATACATAAAAAGATGTTGAAGCACATAAGGAAGAGAGCTGACAGCTAGGAGGATTTACATACCACGCTTTAAAAAAAAAGTTACTTAAAGGGTTCTTTGCTTTGGTGTATGGGTTCTTGGAGGAACATTAAATCGGTAAAGAATGTTTTCATTATATGGATGTGTGTCATTACCATTAGGTTAAACAACTATTCTCCTTTTAATATGGATAAAATGTGGCAAGATCAAATGAGCCCTTGCAACGAAAAACAATATATCAGGTATTTATGCTTTTTGTATAATCAGTTATTTTAGTTTTTGATTTTGTTCACTTTTACATTAAAATTACATTCAAATGAAAAATATGTTTTATTTAGATGTACCTTGCTTCATTCATCTGGGCATTAAAAAATAAAATTCACAATAATGATTTATATTATTATTTTATTTAGTAGAACAGTACATGGATATGTTTGTTGTTGTTGTTGTTGTTGTTGCAAGGGCTCAAATAATGACAGACTTACTTAAAACTGTAACGGCTGGAGCTGGACGTTCAAAGTCTCTTGACGGAGACAGACATTTAATAACATACGATAAAGACAACGGCACACATATCACGTAAACAGTGAATATGAATACACATACGTCTAGCTTGAACACTGTGAACATTAACAAAGGCAACATGAACAAAGACCGACAACTCTGCACTCTCCTGTAGCAGTTTAAATACATACAAACATTAGACACAGAAGCCGGTGCAGGTTTGCAAACATGGGCATGGTTACAAACGACAAGACAAACTCCCAAATCACGTGGCGGGCCGTAACAGGTGACCAGTGAGCCTGGGACCAGTCCGTGACAAAAACAAAGCTCTCTTATTTATCTATTATCTCTAAATTATCTATTATTTCATATATCCTACAATTAAATCAGCAGGATGTTTTGTCCCCTCATTATTACAGTCAACTTTCTCTTAAACTGCTGTTTATCACACTGTAGTTTCACATTTTATTCTGTTTAAATTATCTTTCCTCTTCAGTCAATACATGCAAAAGATTGTGTCATCCTCTACCAGTAAACACTCAGAGTAAAAGTGTCTCTGGTAACCTGAGGTGAGCAAAAAACATTAATGAGATTTCAGAAAATTTAGTGAACCTTTACTCTGCTGTGAATGTTAAAAATGTCTACATTGTGAAATTATGAAATATAAGGTAGTCAGCAAGGTCGTTATCTAATGACAAAATAGAAATAGCTAGCTAGCTAACATTAAGACTGGCAGAAACTCATAAACTAGCCAATGTTTGATTACGACTAGTTGAAATTCACTTTATAAAACCCTTTGTTCCAATTTAAGCAACATTCTAGATATAATTTTTGTGATTTTTTTGTAGACAATGTGACTTTTATTGCCACGAACTATGTAGCTATTGAGGGAGAAAAAATGCAGTTAGGCAGTTGTTAGCTAGCAGTACCACAGCGGTGTCAGGTGCCATTTTAATGGATATTAAAAAAATATCCATTAAATATCTGGCCCCCATTTTAAGACTTTGAAATGGATATTTTAGATATGCTATAAATAAACTCGATTATGATTAGTAATTTGTCACAAGCTTGGTGAACAGTTAAGGTAGCTCTTTAGAGTAAGCCTTTTTAGAGTAAGTGTACATAGCTAGGTAAGAGTTAAATTCTATTTATAAGATTAGCTCAGACCAAGTGGTGTAGTTCCACATAACACAAATGAAATAGTGTGAATAAGATAATAAAACATTGGTTTTAATAAGATAATAAAATATATGGTCATATAAACAAATAATTGAATGCAATCTTTTCAATATTGTTTAATAATATGAAAAGTAGATATGATAAATGAAAGATTAGGGACGTATTCAAATTGAATAAGCTTATTTATTAATTAATATCAATAAGATCAAAGCCACTTAATGTTAAGGGCAGTTTACTTATGCCCCAGCTTTTTTTCTCAGTAGAGCCCTAGAGAGAGGAATCCCTCCATGCAGAACCACAGAAAAAATATATTGAAAAGTGATGCTATTGTGCAAAAAGTCCTGTTTCTCTATTATTTCTCTATATCTGAATAAATTAGTTATGAATAAAAAGAAAGTACTAATAAAAGACAAATTAAAAAAACTACCAATAATCAATTCTCTTACATGACAAAGTGGCATTTTCCAGGTGCATTTTATAGGTGTACAGTTACTGTCATGGGATGCTCCCCCCAACGAGTCAAGTGGTACGGCCTGCCATGTGCAGGGAGGTTCACCTTAACATGCCCTTTGTAATTGTACACACCTGCATGGGGTTTAATGGCTTGTGTTTTTTGTCTATTTAAATCTCGGATAGTGTGCGTACTGTGTTGGTCATTGTTAGTCTGCTGTTAAATGTAAAACTCGTACATGATCATCGTTCAATGTTATTTTAGTCTGTGTTTCGTTAACATTATGTATTTGTGCCACCGTTGTTGTTCGTCTCTTATCTTAATAAGTGTGTCACTTCATCGAGGGAGTCTGTGCGTCCTGCTCCACGCCCATCAGCACTCGGGCCAGCAGAATCGTTACAGTTACAGAGCTTTTAGCTTGCACATTTGTCAGCCACACTCCACCCCATTGAGCCCACTTTCTAACAACACTCTAAAGTGCAATCTAAAAGTGAGCACTGGAAAGAATGGACCTTTGACAGTAACAAGGGACATTAGTCTGTAATATAAGACTGATATGCCCTATGAGGTGTGGTGTATGAGAAACAGCAGATTTTTAAGATGTACCACATTCATGTGAATCTCTAAACTAACAACACAGTACTAAGACAGAACTTTGTTACCTCAAAATACTATATACTTAAACATGAAGCAGCATATACACAGTCTACTGCAAAGGAGAATGAACATTAATGAGACTAAAACCACTTCATAACTATATAGAAGAATAAGTGTTTGCAGCTATCTGCTTGAGGCAGGAATATTACCTATATCTGAAGGACAAAGAACACATATTTGGGGACAACAGTACATATTTCAGACAGAGAACTGAAAAAGGTATGTAGTAGGCCATATGCCAAAATGGAACAACCACACTTGACAAAAGTCAGGGTCTATGACACAACGTATCTTTGCTTACATATGCATTTGGCAGATGCTCTTATCCAGGGTGACAATTTTCTTGAGGAATGGTATTTTATTCTACTGCATAATTGAGTATTTGGATCTTTACGTACACCACAATGCATTTAGGAGTTTCAACATCAATTCACACATTTAGATACTCATATGACCTTTGGCTGTCATGTGATCATAAGATATTTCATGTGTCTGAATCATATTGGCCTAAATGGCAGGGGATTGCCAAGTTCTCAGATTGGAGGCACAACATTGTCAAGGTTATAGTGCATGGCAGTCACCTCAACTTAGTTTACTATACAATTCAAAGCATCATAGCCATATCAGACCAAATAACTGTCACAGGATGACGGCGTATGCTATTAGGGATTCACTACCATGTTGACCAGTTGGCAATAAATATTTAGATGGAAGGTGGCTTACACTCAACATATTAACATATTAGACAATTAACTATGTAGAAAAAGATGATTATTTATGAAAAATGCATATTTCCATGTAGGAAAAAAGATAAAAGATTCAAGTTAGCTGAATGCTAAATGCAGAATTTTACTTTGAACTGACTACCTTCATTTATTACTGATTCATACTGCTGATTGTTATTTAACCTAGTATGACTCTGTGGTCAAACTGTCATTGTAACTGTGATTTGCTTAATTAAATACTTAGAACATTACCCTCAAATGATTAGGCTGTGTAGTCCTCTTGTGGGACTCTGGACCATCAGGTTTGAGGTAAAGCATATTTATCTTTTAAACATGTCATTAGACATACCAGTTGCTTTAAAAATGTGGCCCTCTCATTGGCTGTAAAACGTCAGCTAATGATTGGTTATCATTAATCATGTCAGTCTTGACAAGCACAATGCCACAACCAGCCACACCAAACCTTGATACATGCCACCAGTACGAAAACCAAATTCCTAAGTGGATATCTATAAATACACTGTAACCCTAAAAATGGCCCGCAAATTAAATAAAAGGGACCATAACTCAAATCCAGCAGAAACACCATTAAGTGGGCTCAAAACGGTGTGAAGACCGATACGCTACACTAAGCTTAAATCTCAGAAATATAAGGTAAAGGACAAATTAAATTAAAATTGCTAGTTAACTTGGAGAAAAACACTCATGCTTTTGTTCCAACAACATATTAAACAAGATTCATACATATTTGATACACATAGATGACTGGGGGTTTAAGCTTATGCATTCTGTACTCCTGTGTTTCTGATTTTTGTGCTTAGATGTATTTTATGGTTAGACGTGACTATGCATTTCTTTAAACTGGAAAAATAGACCCACAAACCCCCAATGTTTTGATGTCATGAGGCAGGACCAGAATGAGTGTGTCATTGTGACTGTGCCGTGAGATGTCATGATGACACACACTTACACACAAATGTGAAACTGAGGCAGTACCCACTTCAGTATGGCTTTGATCATCTGTACCCTGTATTCTAGTCCTTCTAGACTACACATTTTATGTGTTCATAATCACACAGTCATCGCTGTCATTACACAGTGGTGACTGAGGGGGAAGTACATAATATAGATGTGTACTTGAATAATAACTTATGAATCAATGACTGAAAAACAGACATATAATGCTTGCTGAAAGGCATTTTCTTTGCTTTATTGCATGTGGTGTTGAAAATGTTCTACTACTGCTAACTATATAAAAATTGCATCATAAAATTTTAAGCAAACCATATTTCTTCTTCAAAAATTTGTCTATGAAGAAAGGGAGCCTCTGAAGGAAAGAGCACTGTGACAGAGTGTTACTCAGAAAAGTAAAGTGAGTTTTTTGTTGTGGTGATCAGAATGCACGCTAGCCATCTGTAAAAGCTGGGTTTGAGATCAGGTGTGGTTTCTGCCTTCGGCCTTTGCTACAAAGTCACTCTGAAAATAATCTAAAGATTCTTTGAAACAGCAGAGGAAATTGTGCACTCCTCACTGACAACAGGAAGTAGTGGTTTTATCAGTTTGGTGTTAGCAACGGTCTAGCCACTGCACTAAATGACTTAAAATTGCGCTAAAAGTTAAAATCCCAGAAAGCGCTGTAGCTCCCTGCGAGTGTGTGCTCTAGGCCAGCCACTTACTGCTTCTATCTTGCAAGGTTTCATGCATACGCTGCCCTCGCAGATGATATACCCCAGGAAACTCACCTCTTTCTGATGGAACTCGCATTTCTCCAGTTTGCAATAGAGGTGGTTCTGCAAGAGAGTGCGGAGAACAACCCGTACGTCACCCACATGTTGGTCCCGGGAGGAGGAATAGACCAGGATGTCATCTATATATGCCACGACAGATCTACCCATGTATTCACATAGGACCTCGTTGATATAGGCCTGGAAGACAGAAGGGTCAGTGGCGAGATCATATGGAAGCACCAAGTATTTGTAATGTCCTGAAGCTGTGCTGAAGGCACATCCACTCATCACCCTCCTTGATCTGGATGAGGTTATACATGCTTCAGAGGTACAACTTTGTGAATATCTGGGCTCCCCTTAATTTCTCGAGCGCTGCAGGGACAAGGGGGAGGAGGTACAGCTATTGCATCAACAGTTCATTGAGTCCCCGATAGTCCACACAAGGCCTCAACCCTCTGTCCCTCTTCTTAACAAAGAAGATACTTGCAGACACCGGGGAGGTGTAGGGTTGGACGAAACCTTGCTGGAGGGCCTCCTTGATGTATTGCCCCATTGCTTGTTCCTCCTCTTGGGAGAGAGGGTAAACCCTACATCAGGGAAGAACCGCACCCTCCTTCAGCGTGATGGCGCAGTCCCAGTCCCGATGTGGAGGCAGCTGTGTGGCTCTCATGGGGCTAAATACCTGCGCCAGGTCACTGTATTTCTGGGCACTTTGAGGTTGTTCTTCGCATCGGGACTCTCGAAAGACATGGATTGCAGTGACACCATCTGGTGGGATAGGCATTTGCCCTCGCAGGTGGCCACCCACTGCATGTGGGGATTGTGTGCCCTTAGCTATGGGAGCCCCAGTTTAATCGGCTGAGAGAGGGAAGGAAGGAGGTAGAAAGCAACACATTCCACATGCTCCCCTTCAGTCATGAGGAGAACACAGGTGAGTAATATGTGTTATGAACCCCGACGGTATGGGTCCCCCATCAATCGCCTGCATGCTTAATGGAGTGGGGAGGGTAATGGCCCTTATTCCCAACCTCTTGGCAAACCCCCAGTCCATAACATTGCCCGTTGCACCAGAGTCAACTATTGCCGATGTGGAGAGTCGATGACCCCAATATACCACTGCAACTGATAATTTGCACATAAAAAGGGTCGGAGAACAACTCATCGAATTGCGGTGCTTCCCTTGGTTCCCCGGCTTGTCTTTTACCCTGGCCACACCTAGTTACATGGGCTCCACCGGAGCTTCCACTTGCGCCAACGCTGGTGCAGTCTTCTGCTGTTGTCTCCCTTGGGGAAATTGCCGGTGTCGCTCCTGTAGGGCACAGTCATACGTGATAGCTAGATGAACCACCTCATTCAGCGAGGTGGCCTCCTGTTTACACGCCAGTTCTGCCTGGAGATCAGCCCTTAGTCCATAGATGAACTCGTCTACCAAGGCGCACTCATTCCAACGAGCTCCCACAGCTAGCGTCTGGAATTCCATTGTGTAATGTGCCACTGTTCAAATTCCTTGCCTTAGGCAGAGCAAGGAGTGCCTAAAAAGACTTCCCTGACGTGGATGAAAAAACACAGCTTTGAGCTCTTGAATAAAACTGGCATAATTGTTTATAAGCGGAGAAGCATCAGTAACAAAAGCCGCTCCCCAGGTACACGCTTTCCCCATAAGCCCAGGAGAATACAAGTGACCTTAGCATGATCGGGCAGTCAGGGTTGATACCCAAAGAAAAGCTCACACTGCACGACGAAGCCCTCACATGCTTCTGGGTTTCCACCATACATCTTGGGGGTAGCGACAAGGCATTTTATCCCCTCCGATACAAGTGGGGTAACGGGAGGAGTTGCTCGTTGTTCAGGACTCATAGCCAGGCAATTGACAACCTGCCTGAGGTGCATGACAAGTGAGCGTAACTCCCCCATCTCCTGCTTCAGCTGCTCCATTGCTGCCTTCTGGGCAGCCAGCAGTTGAGCCCAGTCAGGGCTATTCACCTTGCTTCCAGGTGGCTGCACATTCTGTGACAATTGCAGCATGGAAGAAACGAGGCAGGGTTGCAGCAAATTGTTCTTTATTATCCATCGGTATCTAGCAATGATAACACTTAAACAAAACTCAAACAGTAGGTCTCTTTGAGTGAGCGCAGTTATCAGATGAGACTGCCGTCTTAGGTCTTCTAATTTGCAGCCCCATCTCTTGGGATCTGTGGGTTTAAATAAGCAGATCATGATTATGAACAGGTGAGTTCAATCAGTACTCCAGCGATTGTGATCAGGGCAGGTAAGGGGTGTGATCCCTCGCAGGAGTGGGTGTGCCCCTCCTGCTAGCCGCCAACCAACCGTGACACACACACACACACACACACACACACACACATATATATATATATATATATATATATATATATATATATATATATATATATTTTTTTTTTTTTTTTTTTTTTTTTACTTTACATAATGATAAAATGCACACAGAACGCTCTCCTTCCCACCGATCACGTGGTATGGCCCACTGCATACAGTGGGACTTCCTCGTTGACTGTTTGCGGCTTGTACTATTTGTAATCACGCCCACTTGTTAGCACACACCTGCACCTAGTTCATTGCCATTTGTGTATGTATTTAAACCTCTGTTGGTGCATGGCTTCTTGTCGGTCATTGTTCATGATACATGTTTATGCTATTTGTGTCAGTGTTCGAAGTGGTCATGCTGTATGTTATATGTGAGTGCTGTTATGTCTATCATTTGTCAATAAATGTCTGTCACTGTCGCGGGAGTCTGTACGTCCTACTCCTTGCCCTCGAGCCATTACACTATAATCTTTAGCAGCAATAAGGAATTTCAGCTTATGTAATGAATGCATTCTAACACAACTGCAGAATAAAGGACAGTTAAGATGAATTAACTGTGTAGAACGTGTAAAGTCCAATTTTCTTCCATACCTCTCTGCTTGCTAATCAAGTGTGTGATATCAGGATCTGCATTAAACATTTACATTCTTTTCCTTGTGGTGTTTGCCTTCATATTATCATTAGCTATTTTAATAGAACAATTTGTGATATATTCACTATACTAAATCATATTTACCATATGTCATTCATCATATGGAATATGGAAGTGTTATGTTGAAATACAGGCTTCAGCAACAGTGCTATAACCAGTAGGGTCTCCTGTGTAATTTCTATTACAGAGTGGAAACTCTATTGGTGCCTGTGATCCTGTCCACTCCCCATTTCCCAGTACCATTTTAACACTTCGGGTTGCCAGATATGAAACAAACTGGCTAGCAAACACAGTATGTTGCAGCTATGGAAGCATGCAAACAATTAATGTTAATGTTAGATTCTTCCCAACCTAAAAAGCATCGGCATCCTTCTAAAAAGCTCCATGACCAGACTGTTACATTATTAGGTATATATCTTATTGAAACAATTTTTGTGTAAGTATGTTTGTTTTTCCCCTCTACCAGCACCTCTCTCATTAGGACCTATACTCTCCTCTCTCTGTTATTTTTCATCCCCATCCTCTGCTTCTTGTACCACTAGGACCTGCACTCTCTTCTCCTCCTCCTCCCCATTCTGCTACTCTTCCTCTTGCTTGTCCTCCCTATCCTCTGCCTCTTCTTTCAACAGAACGTGACCAGCCCTCGTAGGTTCCACTTGACACCCTTGAGGCGTTTAATAACTGAGATCTGCACTGGGCTGCAACAAGGAAGAGTAGGCTTCTACTTTGAAACATATGTGAAATTAATTCTACATTAACCATTACACTGTTATGTATGTTATTGGGGCCAGTATTATGTATATTTCCGGACTGTATATTTTTGGAACAACGGTGTTTTGTTTTTGGAATAACAGGCTTATGAGCTGGTTTATAATTTGCAAACAATAAAACATTACAAATGTATACATTTAAAATAGGCACTGCAGTCCAAAATTGCACTCATATAGGTTCAGTCTCTTCAACCTGGCAACCCACATGAGTATCAAGTCTGGAGAGGAGGGCACTGGTCAGACAGCTCTCCCCAACATTTTGAATTTGGACTGCAGTGCCTATTTTAAATACCTGATGTTAATATTACATATTGATCTGTTAAATGTAATTTCTTATTATGTGGAATTATCTTTAAAATATAAATTTTTGTCCATTAGTTCTTGTTATTTTTTCTATGAATACATTTGCTATTTTCTACTCTAGCAAGTTTCTCAGGATTTTATCATGTTGTAATAATTTAAATATCTTTGGTCACTAAAATTCTCATAAATAGTCAGATGTGTCATTAAATATCCAAGCAACCAGTCTGTGTTTACTTTCTAATTAGGTTACTCTTGCTCATCTGGGTGAACAGTGTACATATACAAAGTATGTCCTTTGAATACCATGACAAAGTCCAATAAATAACTAATTTATTATGCCAGACTTTGTTCCTTTCTGGTGTAAAATGGATGGTCCTTATTTTGGGTAAAGCTAATGTAAGCTTTACTCTCAAATACAGAAAGGTTATGTCTCTCTCACACTGTTATGATTGCACATACACAGGAGGGATAGGATCCAATCGCAAGAGGTTTTATTTAGTAAATCAAACAGATCAGAGGGGTCAGGCAGGTATTCGTAGTCAGGTTGTTCCAAGGTCAATAATACGGGTCAGAGTCCGGGGGGTGTCCAGGGGTCAGGCAGGAGATGAGGTCTGAAACACAGACAGGAGTCAAAAACCAGGAAGACAAAAACGTAACTGAACCACTTGGTATGCAACAAATGGTTGGCAATACTTCACGACATGAATGTGAGGGAGGGGAGCTTAAATAGGGGAGCACTAATGAGGGAAATGATGATCAGGTGTGTGCTAGTATTCTAGCGAACCAGATCGGAGTGAGAAGAGGTAGGTGTAGCACTGCGGGGCTGAGTGTGATTCTTGACGTTCATAACAGTATCCTTCACCTGACGGCCAGCTCCAGACACTCAAGAACAGGGAGTCCTGAGCCTACTACAACTCTGAGGGCCTGGACGTTCGGATAAGCAGTGTGGAAGTCCGACATTAAAGTAGGATCCAGGATGTCAATCTGTGAATCCAACAGCTTGTGGACAGCATAGGCTGGTTCTCCATCCATCACCACCGGGGCAGGAAGGTTGATGGGGATCATGGCTGTGGACATACGACTGTAGTGCACAGGCTTCCACAAAGACACATGAAATGTGGGATTTATCCAGTACATTGGGGGAAGCTGTAAATTGTAGGATATGTGGTTGACCTGACCTTGAATTGCCCGATGTACCAGGGGCTGAGTTTCCTGCTGGGAAATCTGAGCCTCATGCTGTGTTTCAAGATTCAGACCCTCTGACCGGGCCAAAGTTGTAGGGTGGGGCCATGGTCACGATTATCATGGTGACGATTATCGTGCAATACCTTCTGTAAGTGGTCATTTGCAACCTCCCATGTTTGAGAACTCTGTTGGTACCACTGATCCAATGCCTGTATGTCAGTGGGGGAATCATCCCATGGGAAAAGGGCTGGTTGATAACCGTAGACACACTGGAAAGGAGTGTGTCATTGTTCCAGTCCTTAGTTTTGTTTTCTCCACCCCTCACTTGGTTTTCCATACCTGTCATTGTTTTCACCTGCTCCCTGGTTCTAGTCTTGTTAATTTAACGTATTTAAACCTTGTTCCTGCATCTCATGGTTGTTGGTCATTGTCTATTTCTATGTGTATGCCTATGCCATTTTCTGCCTCACTCGCTTCTGGTTACGCTGTACTTGTTCTTTTCGTTACTCACTCTGTTTACACTCACCTTTCTCCTGTTGTTTAGTTATAGCTCTCATTCTAGTTTCTAAGAGCTTTCTGTCTGTTCTCCAGTTTACGTTGCCATCTCAGTTCATTTTCATCAAGCTTATTCTGTTCTCCTGTCCGCTGTACGTTATATTGGTGCTTTCATCTACATTGCTTTCATAATCTGTAATCGCCAGTCTTTGTCTGGTTTCATTCCTCATCGCTTCACTGGATTCATTCCCCTTGTTCAGTCATGCAAGTATTGTTTGGCTTTCCCTTTTAATTCGGTTTCTGACCATCTGGCTTGCCTTGGGTTGAATTGCCGATCTGACTGGAGGTACTCTAGGTTTCTATGGTCCATGTACACCAAGAAGGGGTGTTCAGCTCCCTCTAACCAGTGTCTCTATTGTACCAGGGCAAGTTTAACAGTGAGAAGCTCCCGGTTCCCTAGGTCATAATTTCTTTTGGCAGGTTGCAGCTTCCTGAAATAGAACGCACAAGGGTACAGCTGTGGAGGAGTGCCTTGTCTTTGTGACAGACAGCTCCCACTCCCACATCTGATGTGTTGACCGCTACTATGAAAGGAAGTGAAGGGTCAGGTTGGTGGAGAGTAGTTGCTCCCTTTAAAGTCCTGATCCACAGCCGTGGTCCACTGAAGCTTCTTATTTCCCTGATTTTTGAGGAGATCAGTAAGGAGAGATAAAATGGTACCAAATCCCCGTATGAACCTCCTGTAGAAGTTGGCAAAACCCAAGAATCATTGTAACTCCTTAATGGTGGAGGGTTAGGCCAATTCTGGATGGCAATCACTTTATCCAGGTCCATGGAGAGGACTCCTGGTTTGATGGTATACCCAAGAAAGGTGATGCAGTCACTGTGGAACTCACGCTTCTCAGCCTTGGTATACAGGTGATGTCTTCTAAGACACATTAGGATGGCTGTTACGTGTCCCACATATTTAGCTTCAGACTGGGAAAATATGAGGATGTTCTCAATGTACACCATCATGAACTTGTCTATCATATCCCGAAAGATCTCATCAATGAATGCGTGAAAAACAGAGGGACTTTTGGACAAACCATAAGGCATAACTAGGTACTCATAGTGACCATGTGATGTTATGAAGGCTATCTTCCACTCACCCTCACGTATGCATATGTGATTGTAGGCATTACACAAGTCCAATTGTGTGAAGAGTGTAGCTCCTAGAAGTTGTTCATGGGTTAAAGAAATTAAGGGAATTTGGAATCCAATCAGTATGCAAGTAGAATGTAATTGTCTAATTCGAACACAGCCCAGGTTTATTCAGCATGTACCATACAGAGTCATGTGGCAACAGGTCTGTGCAACACAGTGTTAGGTGTACAATTGACTGAAGTGGCCAATGTCATCACATCTTAAGCTTGACTCTTGGTTTATAATGACACCAAAACATGATATTGGAAGCAAGTACACAACTAGCTATTGCTGTTACTCTTGTTTATGTTAATGTGCATTTAAAAACCACTGCAGTTACTTGGAGGCAGAGGGATTTTATTACTGGATCAAACTGTTCAGACTCTTTCCTCCAGGGCCAGTTAGATCTTAATACAGATTACAGCTACTGTCGTAGCCAGTGGACCTATTGCTATCAAAGAACAGAAGTTCTTATGGAACTTAAGGCTAATGGAATTTAAAAAGTTAATTTATTGCATTTATGATTGCATGTGTAACTATTGCTATTTTAAATAAAATCTGTGATCAAAATAATTTTTCTTTAGCAGAATATCATTGTGTTTTACAGGAAAAATGCTGAATTAAGGTGTTAAGGTATTATTCACAGGTGTCTTTCAAAGAGCACAATAAGCAGGGTTAAATTGTGGGAAAATAGTGAAATATGTAACCTTTAAAGGCCACGTGTGCTACCATCATCATCATATGTGATGTGGTGTGTAGAATATGTGATCATAGTAGTCAAGGAGCATGGCTAGAGCAACTCCAAGCAGTTCTGAATTGGTGCCAGTTCACTTTTCACTGCTTCATTTCAGAAAACCACAAATGAAGGTGCAAACACAGCAATAAGACTTGTGAATATGACACTTCGTAAATGTTTGCATATTGTAGTATAGGGATTAAAAACATCAAACATATCCTAAAATACAGCATAATAGTATTGTTACAAAAAAAAACAAGTTAAAGTGGTGTTATTATTTACAGTCGCTTACAGAGCACACGCACTTTTTAAAAATAAATCTTTTGGAAAGAGACTTGCTTATATTCTTAGTTTGCTGACAAAATGTTTTCTCAGTAGCCTAATCTGGCTCGGCATTTATTACTCTATATTGCCCCCTAGTAGAATAACAGAGAATACAACAATAAACGTTTTCCGTTTGGAATACGGTATTTTTTAATTAAATGATGATCTACAATATGATTTTAATTTAAAACGATCTAAATTCATTTGGTGGGCCGAATTAAGGCATTATCAGCCCCACGAGGAATTTTTTTTGAAACACCTGCTTTAGCAGGTCGCCAGATTTCCCTTTTGTTGAAGTGCCATAGTATTTCGTGAGCATTTTTGCTTTCCTGCGTAGAACTGCATATGTTCCAGATCATTAACAGAAATGAGCACATCTTCAAACGTTAACACAAACTGCCAGTACATGATACCACATGACATCCACCTTCTCAACCACAGTACTACTGTTCTGAAAAACGGAAGGAAATGAACGTGCTCTCGGAAAAAAAAAAAAAAAACTACTCCAGGTAGGAGGGACACCTACATACGGAGAACTGCCCGTCAGAACAGTCGTCATTTGCCTGCAAAGGCGTTGATTGTGAAACACTGGGGGCCATCAACGGAACTATCTCGATTATACGATAAACGCGCATGAAGTAGAGTACTGGCAAGAAATAACATACAGCATAATAACAAAAATACCTATTTTACGGGAAATATATTATTTATTATACATATAGATATTTATTCTATTTGCAATATGTTGTATATAAATCAGTCTCAAAATATGAAGTCTAAAACTCTAAACAAATAATTCTCAGGAGCCATCACATAACACAGATTGCAGAAGAGGAATTAAGAAACATTCTCAAGAACTATTTAGAAATACTCCCCCAAATCCCTATTATATGGCTAAAATATAGAAAAATGTACAAATTTATGTGACCTTACTTACACATTCAATTTAAAATTATTTTTAATCACATCCTACACTTAGGATTACTATCACACAGTATAGAAAGTATACCCCCTGCCCTTTATAATATCTAATGACAATATAAAGTATGCAGTTAAAACATTGGTTGCATTGGTATACAATACCTACAGCTGACTTTTAATTAAAAGGACAATATAGATTGCCTGGACTGTATTTTTGGCATAAAAAGAGGTTGATTTTAGCATTAGACAAAAGGCAGAAGGAATTTCTCCCCTGATTCTTCAACTGGTTTTCTGCATGTGCTATCTGAAGAGACAGGAGAGAATTAACCCACATTAAAGGTGCATATATGTACAGAAACACACTTCATCTACATTTTTGTCAGTATATTTCAAAACCTGGTAGTACCCTACCTTGGAGAATAATCTGTTGCTTCTTTTTATGAAAGCAATTGGTGGGTTTCATCTGGATGATCACAAATTGTATGAAGACGAGAGCCAAAAGGGCTCCCAGTGGTCCCAGCCCTGTAATAATTTTTAAAAAAAGTCAGCATCAGAATTTACTAATGTACGTACACGGGGTACTAATGTTATAGTCACATTAGCAGTAAAAGGAGATTACATAGGCCATATTTCTTGCTGTTTGGGTGTGCAGATGTAGTATCTGTAAGAGGGTTGCTTGGAGTGGTCCAAGCCACAGAGGTGTTGGTGGACATCTGTGGCACAAAGATAATGGAGGTGACAGAACTTGTGACTGTCGTTACTTCTGGTTTGGTTGCATTTTTACAGACAACATCAGCTGTATTATTTCCAGGAATTTTTTCACCACTCTGATCACACCTAAAAAAAGAAACCCACAGAAGGCAAGAAGGGCTTTTAACAGACTTAAAAAGCAGAATACTCAGTCATAAAGAGGGAAAAAGAAAGGATTAGAGTTTTTATACAAGAGAAAAACACTTTAAAGGTGGCAAACATCCATATGAAAAAGTTCTATAAAGTAGGACATGATCAGGAGTTTATGTATGTCCTTTATTATAAAACATTTATTTTATTTTTTTAATACTTATTCTTATATTGTTATTGTTATTCTTATATGGTTTTTACAGACCTTTTGTATATGGAAACAACACAATAGCTCATAGAATCAAATTCCAATATGGTTACAAATTTTTTTTTATGTGAGTACGTGAAACAACATACTTTGACCATGGTTGACATGTTGAGTCAGAGGTGTTAGTGAAGGTTCCATATTCACATTTCATACAAATGTCCACCTCTCCTTAAAAAAAAAAACACCATAAAGTACAAACTTAAGTGAAAGAACATGGGCCAGTTAAATCCTGTGAAAAAGCTTTAACAGATGTCTTCTGAATTTGGCCAAAAAAGTTATTTTACTTAAAATCTATTAATATATTTATAGAGACACATTTGTTATTTTTGCTTACCTGATTTCTGAAGTCCTGAGCCCTTGTCGCACACACACATCCCTGACACATATTTGAAGCCCTTACGACAATGACACAGAGTATTTTTAGTTGGTGTGCAGGGTGAAGCTAACTCACTATACCGGGCTACAAGAAAAAATAAAAATAGTCAAACATCAGTGCAATAGAAGCAGAGGAAACACAGATTTGGCTGTTCATTTGACAAATTTAGGAAGACACTTGAAGAACTTGTCTTTATTTTACCTCTGTGAGTGCACTAAAACATTAGTAGATATTTTTATTATGTAAAGTGTATGTGTATAAAACAGTACAGATATCTTCCAAATAAGGAGAAATAGCAACACATTGGAAAATAAGTGACTGTTTTTACTTTAAGGTACTCTGTGAAAAGGCAGTGTAGCTGTTCTTTGTATGCTGTTCACATGCATTGTTAGCCCATGCAGTCTTTAGTTGCATTTATTAGGCAGAAATTGCTTAAACAATGTGATCCTATTTCATTACTCCAAACCCAAACTATCAAAAAGGAAATTAGACCAGACAAAGAAACCACAAGTGTGACAATTAGGTTATGTAATACTGGCAAAAAAATATAATTATTAAAAATAAAATTGGAAGTCAATTCACACTGTTAGAATCTTACTGGACCTACCACAAGGAGAGCAGTTAAGACACTCTGCAAATGATCCGCGAGATGGTCGGTACTGATTTTCACCGCAGGGCTCACACTTGTCCCTTTTCATTGTCACCTTATTACCTGTAAAAGACATATCCAAATAATTAAGAACCTGCATATACCTTCCATTAACTGACAACAGTATCCATGCTGCAGTTGTTGTCATCTTATACTTGCCTGGTTCACAGACAATTTCAGCATTAGCTTGATGAAACATTAAGAGCCAAAACACAAATGAGAAGCCAGAGAGGAACTGAAATGTGTGCCAAAGCATGGTAACACTGGTTTAACTAGAACATAAAATCTGTGCTGCCCTTAAAGACTGAAAAACAGCCACATGAAAAAAATGATAAGTAAGATGTTTATCAAGGCTTTTTTTTTCAGAGTTGGTCTCCACCCCATGACATTTCTGTACTGCAGCCATGTGGGGGAGATTCCCAGGAGTAACAGTGCATTGCAGTTATATTTAAAATGTGTTAAAAATGTTGGGTTTTTTTTATATTTTAAAAAGATGTTGAACAACAATTGCAGTGCAGAAAGTATTCCAGAGATACAGAATGTTTTGGAAATACATAAATCATGTATGGCTAATGCTAATAATGGCTAATGCTAATATGTTGACTAATATAATATATTCATTGTTATTCATTCTTTATTGTAAAAAAGAAAATACAATGGGTTACTTAAAAAAGTTAAGGGGAGTAATTTATAGTTAATATAAGACTTTTTGGGGGAGATGTCCACTGTAAGGATATTGGCTAAAGTAAGAGGAGAGACGAGGGAGACCAGAGTAAAGATGGAAGAGACATAAACATGAAAATGAACACTACTACGACTACTACTACTACTACTAATAATAATAATAATGATTGTCTGTGGGTACCATTGAAAACTAAGGCTTGTCATTTTTTATAGACTTACCTTTCCCCTGGCCAGTCAGACCAATTAATATAAATGTGTCACTGTTTAAAATGTGACTTTTTCAGTAAACGTATGGCCTACGCAATTATGCTGTCCTGCTGCAGTATAAATGAATATGAGTTGAGATGAACCTGGAAGGCACATACATATTATTTTAAGGCAATACGTCTATTTGTATGTTAAGGCCCTTAACCCCCAATTGCTCAAGTTGTACACAATTGTACATAGGTCATAATGTCTATAAATTTTAATCATGGGCCTTTAAAGTTACATTCAGTTCTACATTTCAGTGAAGGTGCAGACATACACTGCTATAATCTTAACTATGTGAGTGATAATTCCTTTATATGTTATTCACCATTATCATCACATCCCTTATTATTTTCCAGCACTTGTTATATAGTTTAACGAGGAATTTCCTTCAACTTAAAAATTTGCCTTTTTTCCCCTATTCAGCCGCTTTTAACCAATGTTAGCCTAAATATGAACCACACTTGAAATGCTCCTTAAATCCTTTTAATGAGTCATACACAAAGCTCTGGAAAAAAAACACCTCTTTACAAGAATCTACTCAAAGTGGCATAACGTCACAAGAGCAGAGAATGCTTCCTCAGGATATTGCATTTATAAAATGTAGAAAAATGTTAAAGCTTTTAAAAACTAGTTTAGTAGCACTTCAAAATTAGTCTGACTGGATGCTTCTTAATATATTTACCATTTTTTAAATTAAAACCACAAATAAACTTTTTAACAAATGAAAAAAGTTTTTCAAAGTTGATGAGTCACCAAAAAAAGGAAACCACATCTACCGTTAAAGGCAAAAAATACTGTTGATGGAATAATATAATAATAATTATATATATATATATATATATATATATATATATATATATATATATATATATATATATATAAAATACAGAAGTTAATGCTCTTTGGATTTATTGGTTTGTGGTTGTTTTTGATTTAGGACATTTTTACATAAACAAATAAGTAGAGGAGAATCTGTAGGTTGAAAGGTAGCTATATGTAGGGCAGGTGGGGAATTCACCTGATGCTGTATTTTGCAAACATTTCCTTTACTTTTAGTTGCAAAATAGTGTGCATGGTTTTGAAACCATTTTCTTTACATGCTTAAAAACTGCACTACACTACAGGAGTGGGTACCATACTGTATCTTGACTGAAATCTAGGAATAGTCTATACAGGTTTGGGCAAATGACAGTTCAGTGATTTTATCCTATGACAGCTATGATAAGTGATTTATATATGTTGTTGACATATATAAATATTTCTGGATTTAAATCTAATCTTTATGTATCATATCTACAGTATACATACTTGAAACGCACTTACAGCTGAATTTTGACAATAAGTGTCTGAAATTCATGACAATAACACTACAACTGTTACATTGTAACAATAAATGTCTTAGGGTTATACAGACAAGAGAAAACAGTAGCAAAGCTAATCTTATTTAAGATGATCTGACTTTCAAAAATTGGAACAACACAGACAAAAGCAATTCTGGGTACTTTACCTTTTTCTAAGGTCCTCTGGTATCAATGTACCATTAGGGGGGACCATGTATATTTTCAGCTGGATTGCATTATACTGTGAAACCATGGAACATTTGATCTATTTATAGCCTAAACCCTTGTGTTTATAACCCAAATGCTATGTGATTCTTGTTTCAACCCCAGGGGGAATTCCAGTACATTTCAACAGGATAAAAAAGATATTGATTTTTACTAGTATCAGGTTGTTTCTTTTGGCTTCTACTAGGGCTCTCTTGTTCAGTTGATGAAGGCCAGCTGTACACCAGTAGAACAGTAACTGTTTCAACTTAATGTACTCAACCTATTGGTGTATGCAGGTTATCTTCTGGTATTGTTACATCATAGGATGTAATATTATTAATGTTAGCATGTCTTGCCCTTATTTTGTTTTTGCTGTGTGTTTGCTTTTGTGTCCTGCTTTTGTTGACAGGATACTCAATGTGGACATTGAGGGAGGAGTCACCCTGTGATAAGATACTTTTATTTTGTTGACAGGGAGTGTCTGTATGCTTCTGAAGGCTTGTCCATGAACATGGATGATGTGATTGACTGACAGGCTGATTACATTCCCTTTATATTGCCATGGTTTCAGCATGCTTGGGCCTGCGGTGTTTTGAGTAATAGATGGTCACAGCAGACACTTACAGCACTCACAGCAGTGAGGTGCAGGTTTTGCTGAAGACTGCAGGCAATTATTCATGTTCTAAGGGAATATTATAATCACAAGTAGTCTCTAAGCATTCTGTGATGGACTATAAAGCAAGAAAATGGAGAAGAACTCAGCTGTACTGAGGGCACATCTGAAGCTTGCAGGTGACTGTGCATTCGCTGTCTATGCACTGAGATTGTGTAGCATATTACCATTTACTATTCACCAAGCCTCTTCTGTTTCTGCTTTTAAATCAACTCTTAAAATGTACTCATATAACTTAATTTTAACTAGATTATGAGACAATAGCAATGTTATATGTAATTTTGTGTTTGCTACTGATGATTGCATTTGTCTCTTAGTTCCTTATTTTCAGTGTATAGGCCTTTGGTCAATGTAAGTTGTGTTAATGTGCTTTATAAATAAATGTTACTTACTATGGTTTGTCACCCTTTTCCAAAGTTGAGGAACCATAGAAATGCATCCTTGATTTTTTATACTTGGTATGGTTCAAGACAATGGTAATCTCACACCACACCAAATATACATCCTACAAGTTATTGTTTGTGGCCTGTAAGTGTATTTTGATTAACTGGACTGGTAATGAGCCACCCACAATTGACCTAAGGAAATCAAAAAATTCTTCCCCTGGAGGGTTTGAGTGCTAGATTTAATTTCATATAACATATGACATTTCATATAACTCAGATTACTGAATGTGGTCAGATGTGACTTAAATGATATGACAATGCCATTATCAGGGCTGATGCTTAGTGCAACCAATGTATGCAGAAGTGCATGTATATGTGTGTAAATGTATTATCTGTTTAATGCTCAGCAAACTAGGTGGCCCTGGATGGGGGTGGGGCTAAGTGGGTAAGAGGGTGAAGGGGGACAGTTGTATTTTTTCTCTGTTTTCCTGTGACTAGTTGTGTTCTATGTTTGGGGCTAAAAAAATTATTATTGCACAAAAACTTGATTAAAGGACCCAGTTGAAGAAGACCTGAGAGGTTGACGAAGGTCAGATAGATGAGAAAGTTATTCTTGGAGTGAAGAAGACCGGAGAGATGAGAAGGTGCAAGATTGTGAGAACTGTCGATAATGAAATGTATGTGGTACTTAACAGGAAGCCTTAACAGGTTTGGAGAGTGGGTGTAATGTGTGGGTGTGACTGAATACGAGTTTGAAGATGAGCAGCAGAAATTTTGACTGTCTGAAGCTTGTGAAGGAGTGAAGAGCTAATGCTGGGAAAGAGACAAGAGGATGACACAAAGGGAGAGGAGAAGTCAGAATTCTATGGAAGCCAACATCTGGTGGCCACAGGTGGTATGATGAGAGGATAAACAACAAAAAGCTGTATTTTAAAAATGACACTGTATACTGATCTTTTTATTAAGCCGAAGTAGCTAAATAAAAATAGCAATATTTAGCCTCTCTCCATGTTCACTTATTTACAATGTCCTTATTAAAATAATTTTGAAAACAAGCTAATGTAATATTTTAAAGATAAAAGTCAGAATATAATATAAAAAGTGCCCCAGCCTATAACTGAAATATATGTCTCCAATGAGTATTTATTAATATGAAGCAATTTAGTTTAAAGTAAAATATTCTTATTGTTAAATTTTAATATTCATCAAAGTTTAGTCTTTGAGCAGCTAAATCAGATTGGGGAAAACCTTTAAAAAATCATTACTAAAAAATAATTTGAGCACAGCTTTGAAGTTTTTCTGTATTTTATCAAATGTTTTGTTCCATCTCTGCCAATCTCTTCAAGAAACTGCTCTAAAAAGCTAGCCATCACAGGATATCCATTACCAAACCATAAGCAAGCATGTGTGCTTTTCTCTGTGGATGAAGTTAATTAAGCTTGAAGTAAATTGATTAATTGAAAGCTGGACGTCCATCACTCACCTAAGAGGCATAATGCACCATCATAGGAAATAATAGCTTCTAGACGTTACAGTGACAAGTATTTAGTGTGACCTCTCCTTACACTTGAGCAATAGTAGGAAAAGTAAATCTAAAGCTACAGATGAACTCTGTGAAGTGCTAAAAAAAAAGCCTGGTATTATATGCTAGAACACTTCAGGACAGTCTCCCCAAAAAAGCTTAAGATGTGCTTAGTGTTAAGGGAGGCAACACTAAATACTGACGTTTGCCTTTAGAAGCCATTTTGTTCTGAAAATTGTGATTTTTTAAATTCTGTGTACATATTTCCTGTACTTTCTGTTTGGATCTTAAAAAACAACAACTGAGAAATAATTATATATGGGCATTAGACCATTGTAACATCAAGCCTTAAGGAGGTGGACACGTGTGGAGAAGCACAAGATTTATTGTGGGCAATTCCAGAATCATAATCGTTGTAACAGTCCAGGATCATAGCGCCAACACATAGAGCCTGGGAATACATAATAAACAAACAAAAGCACACGATGACATACAATTAACAAATGGAGGCTAGATTTAACACACACAAGTTCCACCCTCTGAAAGGCGGAGAAAACAAAACATGGAGGCAAAACACGAGACAGGGTAATCATAAATATAAGGATGATAGGAGGGGCCAAAAGTGTCAACCATTGCTAAAACAACAAATCTAATGGTGGCCTAAGACTTGTGCACAGTATTGTACACACACTATGCATATATACATATCTGGGTGTGTGTGTGTGTGTGCGCGCATGTATATAGTGCCATTGTCCACTGAATTTGAGAGTGGGCCAGCCAGGAGAGCAAAAAGGAGCACAGCGAGGACTCTCCTAGTGAGAGAGACACGATGGGAGCAGAAAGTGCAACTTCAGTGCCAACATATAGCATGGTGGCGGCAAAGACAACATGCATCCACCTTCGACGTTACAACAGTACAGCCACCTTCACAGCTGCAAGTAGCTGCTGTCACCGTGACACATCTATGCGTGATGCTGAGGGGAAAAGTGCTGCAAATCCCATTATAACAGCACAACGACTTAACAGTCCTTCAGCGACATTGCAGACAAGTACATTTAGCCAAGTGGCTGGTTCCAGAGAGAAGGTGGCTGAGGGGCCAGCAGATAAACCTGTTGGTGCAGGACTTAAGATGAACACCAGGTCAATCAATGCGACAAACCTAAGCCAATGCACCTGTGAAGATCAGCTGCCATCACAGACTGTAGATTGAGTGCCATGTAGCTGGGAAATATCTCACTGCCTTCATTTACACTGGTTCGTTGGTGTCACTGCCATGAATAGGTGTAATCCACCAAACCTCACATGGCACTCCTGACGACTGGGAAATTGCAACCATCCAGCCCAAATCTGTCACTGTCAGCCAAGTCGACATGACAGGAAAAAAAGCAGCTTTTGGTAACGGTGGGGTCTGAACACAAGTGCACGAGTTCTGGCTCAGCGGCAAAACCAAATGCTTGCCAGATTTCCTCACAGTGACTGAAACGCTGGACACAAGTCAAGCTGTCAGCAGCAGTGAGCAGTGAAGCAGAGACAGTCGGGGCTCCTGGTAGTGTGGCACTTGCTCTCCGTGGTTGAAGCTGCCAGGTCTGGAGGAGCCGACCACACAGCACCCATGCCTGTTGGTGGATCTCCAAGCAACATGCTCACAAACAGCATGCTCATCAATACGCACCACGCAGCGGAGGATGGAGAATATGGAAAGCACAGATAGTAGCAGAGGTGACCGGGAGGAGCACAGCTGCTGTCAACTCCCAGGCATGGTAACTTATTTTTCCACAAAAATGAATTGATACACATATATATTGACCACATTGTGATGTTTTATCTGTGTGTGTGTGTGTGTGTGTGTATGTATTTTATTTTGCTTTAAGAAAAAAAAATATCATCTTAAATCTTCCATGTGGGTGGGGAAAGACTTCATATCATGGAAAATAAACATTTACGTTACATCCTTCATCAGTTCACCTTTTCAAAACCACGTGGTGATTTTCATATCTACGTAAAACACTGCACACCAGTAAGAGTCTAAGAGTCACCTACCTCTGAAACATAAGAGAACAAAGAGATAGTCATGCCAGCTCAGACATCGCCTCGATTGACAAGATCCTTAAAATAAAGGACAAGTACTTTGCAGTTCTTATAAAAAACACCCACATGTCTAACAGATCTCAAATGAGAGTGTACAGGATAAGGTAATTAACTATATCAGTGAACTTAGTGGAAACATGTTCATAGTAAACAGACTTATTGGCACAGCAATAACACTCACACATCAGCTATGTTTGAAAGAGAACTCTTGCCATTACATTGTCTTCCTTTTGTTAATAAGAGAGGATAAATAACTGAGGAGGTCATTAAAGGCTATAATGTACTAGAAGAGCACATGGGAATATGAATTATCATACAACACCAGTACTCAGTGGTTAACAGATCTGAAAACACATCATGATGTCCCCAAGCAGGAGCCAGTCAGCATTACAACAACAGATGTCCAAAAGCAGGTCACAAATATTAAGAACAGGGACACACCTGGGCCTGACATGATGCATGCCCATTGGCTAAACAAACTAACATCCAGGCTGGCTAACACAAGGCAGCACAGTACAGGACTTAAAGGCCCCCACAATGGCCAAACTCCTTCCAACTACAGATCTATACCACTATGTTGCACCTTTTTTTTTTCTTGAGTACTAATTCTTTGGGTCTAAATTGTACAGAACATGGCTGTTGCTCACCTAAACTTTTGTTGTTGTTACTTTTTGCGGTCAGGACAATGATGTTTTGAAAAGTTTTTTTGAAAATCTCTTTTCCAGAGCTTTAATCCACAGCTGTCATCATACACCATAAAAGTAACCACAAAAAATGCATTAAATAAAGAACAGGCCTTCTCTATAAACAACAGCTACTTTTTATAATTAAATTTAAAGATATGACTGAGCTAGTCACAGATTAGTGTACAACTATGACACTCTTTTCTGGTGCTTCAATTCAACCACAGTCCATGGATTTGTAGTTCGTGGACAATTAGTTCAATCGACTGGCCCATAATTGAGTCCTTACACCTGACTCCTAGGTAAAGGTAGGATGAAAATTATACCGGAATCAGTCTTAAGAACAAATTACGTGGATAAAAAGGGCTAATAGAGTAACGGAGAAGCTCATGTGTACGAGAGGGGGCGACAAAGTGTCAGCGGTTTAGAATTTTAATATGAACTGGTCAGACGAAGAAGAAATTGTTTGGGGCTTGTTTACATTATTTTTAATTTTTTTTTTGCCCCATGCCTAAATGCAATTTTAATTAGCTAGGTAGCTAAATATTTGCATGTTTTCTGAGTACTCCCTTGTTCATCTACCTTCAGATCTGAAATAACGATACCTACCTAGCAATGCAAGCTAGTAGCTACATTGAACTATAATGGACGAACCTTGGGATTTCGAATTCTTGTCTCGCATTGTTGATAGTCTGGTGACTTTTTTGTCCGAGTTTGTTGATGACTGGTTGGCCAATGACATGAGGGTAGCGGTGTTCAAAATACTATTTAGTTGGCTCATCCTTAGTCTAGTCGCCATACATTTTGCTTGGAAAGTGTACGGGCATACAGTCAACGATATGTACTACAGACAAGGTGAGTTTGCCGCAGCTAGCTGTCTAGGTAGTAAATCACCTATCTAGCTTTAAAATGTTTTGTAGTTCGCTAGGTTAACTTGGTTGGCTAGGACACAGATTCCTCCGTTTCATTGACAAAAGGCTAGCTAGCTAACTACATCTAGCTAATGATGGCTGTAGACTAATGATTAACTAGCTAGCTAGTTAAAAAACAGCATGTATTACATCACAAATATAAATGGCTATCGAAGTCCGCTCAGAATGGATTTAGACAAACCGTATGACGTGGCAGTATTCACTTTAAATGCCTATTAATGTTCCACGGCACTTCCCGACATAGAACCCATTTGATCTCACTGACCGGCTATACGAAGGCCTGCTAAATGTGGTTTGTGGTTTTCCCTTTTTTAATGTATGGGAAGAGTACAACCTCTTTGCACACTGATGATGAATTGGTTGACCCACAGTCCTGTCTTTCTGAATTAGGAACAGGTGGACAAAATGGTGGCACACCTGACACGGCACCTCACCTGAGTGGATGGTAGGTGTCCAGGAATCTCTTTGCTTCCAGGTACAGGTATCTTCAGATCAACTGTATTTGCACCTTGTGCGAGGCATGCATCACCTTCGATATGCCACATGAACAAATCTTGCTCTATAAATCTTGTTCCTTTATTGGCATTTCTTTGTTTTAATTAACCTTGAATAGTGACTTTAATTTTGCCGGTGTGTGGATGTACATGTGTAGGAAAAACTTCTTTAGGAAAACATTGGAGTTTTCTGAATTTCTGGATCAGTGGTTCTTAAAATGTGAACTTTGTAATAATTAAAAAATAAAGCCAGTTTTGATGAACAACACAACAAAAGCAGTATTACTTTTCCTGTTTGTCTGCTTCAGGGACAGTTCTGCAGGAGAAGCACTGAAAACACATCATGAGTGACTGGACACTAGCTGGCTTCACATGAGTGGTATATCTCCAGGCTGGCTTGAGATGATCAGATACAGGATGGACCACGGGGGGGTTAATAATGGTCAGATCCAGTTAACCATATTCAGAAGTGTGCCAGGAACCCTTCCAGAACTTATCATGTGAAGATGTACAAGAGAAGCTGTGTCCACAACCCAAGGCTGACTATACATGATAGTGGTGCAGTGATCTGGGGCCCCTAACAGGATTGGCTCGTCTTATGTGGCTATTTCTAGTCTTGTAATAAGTAAATGGTATAACTGCTGATATCTTGACCTGTAATATAGCCACGTCCATGGCATTAGCAAAAAACTGGAATAGAGACTCATTGTTGAGCTTAGCCAATAAAACTTGGTCGGCTAGTCATATTTGTATGTCACTGAACAGCCACTCTTACACTGCCGTGTTCTGTTCACATGCAACTCTTTAATTCATATCAAGCACCTTGGGACTACACTAAACCAATTGAAACTGCACTATATGGACAAAAGCATTGGAACACACCTTTTAGTCACTGAATTTGTTTCATTCAGTCCCTTTGCAACAGGTGTATTAAAAAATCAAGCACCAAGTCTTGCAGTATCTTTACAAACATTTGTGAAAAAGGGGTCATTCTAATGAGCACACTGAATTCAAGCATGGTACTGTAATAGGATGTCATCATTGCAACAAGTCATTTTGTGAAATTTCATGTTCTATGATCAGCTCCGAGTGGTATTATTGAAGGGGCAGACCACATAAAGCTACAGAGCAGGGTTGCTGAGTGCCAAGGCACATAAGTCACCAATGTTCTGCTGACCCAGTAACTGCAGCGTTCCAAACCTCCACTGGCATTAACATCAACAAAAATGCTGTGTGCCAGGAGCTTCATGCCATGGATTTCCTTGCATGCAAGCCTTACATCACCAAGCATTGGATGGAGTGGTGTAAAGCATGCTGCCACAGGACTCTGGAGCAGTGCAAATATGTTCTGTGGAGTGACAAATCATGCTTCTTTGTCAATCTCATGGACAAGTCTGGGTTTGGCCAGGAGAATGTTGTTTACCTGCTGTGACATCTGTAAAGTTTGGTGGACGAGGGATAATGCTATGGGGTTTATTTTTCAGGGGTTGGCCTAGGCTCCTTGGTTAAAGTGAAAGTAATCTTTGTGTTTCAGCATACCAAGACAATTGTATAATTGGGCAGTTGAATGCTTCCAACTTTGTGGGAACCATTTGGGGAAGGCCCCTTTCTGTCCCAACATATCTGTGCCATAGTGTAAAAAGTAAGGTCCATAAAGGCACAGAGCCCTGGTCTCTACCCCTTTGAACTCCTTTGAGATGAACTAAAATGGAGATTACCAAGCTCTCTCATCTAACATCGGTGTCTGAGCTCACAAATGCTTATGGATGAATGGGCAAAGATTCGCACACACACACACCTCAAAATCTTGTAGAAAGCTTTACCAGAAGAGTGGAAGCTGTTATAGCTGCAACGGGGGGACCAACTCCATATCAAGGCCTATTTTTGTCCATATAGTGTATGATCTTTTCATCAACAACAAATTTCTCTCCATGCCCACATTTGTCTTCAGTTTCAAGCATTAGTTATAACATGGATAAACTAAAGCTGTTTACTCATTCATAGACTTCTATTAGTGTATATTTCACATAGTATCCACTTTTGTAAAATAAACTTCCACATTAAACATAGGAAGTGAATGTTGCACATATATGATAGACCTTTGCTTTACTTCCATTCACATATCTTGTGATGGGTAAAAAACACATTTTGAGTATTAAAACATGCATGGCTAGTGGAGTGAGCAACCACCTTCATGGATTCATCTAAGGTCTGCCTGTTCTGGCCAACCAGCAAATTTACTTATGTTTGGCCTATTTATATAAATCAGACAACTGCAGTTCAAATTGTTTATGGTGATGCAAGAGGTGCCTGCATATATGTCAAAAAATCTCTGTCCTACATGGAGTGAGATATCAGATCTTGAGAACTGCTGTGAAAATTAAGGTCACTCATACAAATGAGTCCTATTATGATTGGGTTTTAATAATACATTTGAGTGAGCTTGTTCAGCAAATTTGGTGTAAATGATGAGTTACATATTTGATCCATAATTATTCATACTGAATAGTACATATTAAAAATAACTTATAACTTCAGCTACATAAGGTGAACTTGATGTTTATAATAGAACTTCTTTCCAGATGGCACTAGGCACAGCCAGCTAAATGCTATCAATCTCAAGAATAAAATTCCTGATTACCTGTCTTGCTTAATCAAACGGTTTGTTCTACATATAAAAAGAGGAAATATCACACCAGCTCAGTGTTTTTGATCCACTACTTTGATGGTGGTGGAGGTGGCAGTAACATTATATGAACATCCATTACGTTTGTACCCGTGAGCCCTGGCAGAAGTAAGCTCTGCCCATCAGAAAGGTGTGAGAAAAATGTGAATGAATCATTATTGGTAAGGAAGCGATCAATATCCAGTCCCTGACTCTTGGCCTTTGCCTCCATCTCTCCATCACTAACTGCTCCAGCTGCCTCAGTAGGGCCGTCCTGTCCGTCAGTTCCCCCACTGAGGAACAGGGCAGCACTCTTCTCCATCCCTCTGCTTAGCTCCAACCCTACCCGCAGTGCCAGCTCTTGGTTCCTTCCCCCTCTGCCCTTCCCAATCAGCTGCACAGTGGGCTCGCCTCCAGCTAGCAGGCACGTGGTGCACCAGCCTTCCTCCCATCCCTCTCTTAACAGTTTCATTGTGCGATGGAGGTCCCAGCTCTCTACTCCCACCTCTGGCCCCAGCTGGAGGATCTGGGCTACTAATGATGGAGGAGGTTCCTTATCTTGTGAACAGGCAAAGCGAGAGAGCAGCCCATACAGGCGGGCCACAGCACTAACTTCACCACACACCCCTGGGGACAGAACCACGGCATGTAGGCCTAACTCTCGGGCCTTACGGCCAGCACACTCTAGAGCAATAGTGTTTGAGCCAATCACCATGTTTAGGACGTGATCTTTGTCATCCCACTCATCCTTTCTCTCCTCTCTCCACTGGGAAGGACATTTATTTAGAACTTCTTTGACAGATGCGGGGACAGAGGTAGAGAGGTGATAGCGATCAAGGATGGCCCAAACTTCCTGTGGGCACGTCTCGCTCCGCACTGTTGGGCCGCTAGCTATGAGGTCTAGAGGATCTCCAATGACATCAGAAAGAATAAGAGCCACCACCTCAGAGAAAGCACAAAATAGTTATGCAGTAACTGAAGTTTGGAAGAATTACCCTTTCTAAAACTATTATCTGCCAGCTAATTTATTCATGGCTTTCCATAACTGTGACAAGTTTTCACATCCTATCTGAGATCAGCCAGGGGACAGCAAAACAGCAGCTACTTAGAAACCCAGTCCAAGCTGAGCTAATAAACAGGTAAAATGGCATTCCAGGTGAATAAATGACCTCTAAGATCTCTTTCTCCATTTTTAAATGCAAAAGCACTATACAAATACAGCAGATTTAGACTGTAAATGTCTTTTGCAACAGAGGTGCTGTCATTTTTATTCCAAGCGTTTTAATAAGAGTGTGTAAGCAAAAATTAATGCCCAGCCAGTATAACTGATTCTAGCTGAGAACTTTTGTATAAATTAGGCATGATACATACTGTGCTCTGTTTGATAATGATGGCAAGAAAACTGTTTAAAGTTCTTTTTAGGAGGAAAATGGGATATAGTTTTACCTGAGCAGGATAGGCACACTGTGCCAGGCCTCCACCTTTCAAAAGTGATAGGGCTCGCCGAACTGTGTTTAACTCCTGGATTGTGGCTCCAGCAGCTGCCAGACAACGCGTCACGTCCTGTTTTTCCTGTAATGTTATTGGTGGGACCGGAGCAGGTAAAAGAGCAGAGCCTCCACCTATAAAGACATGCATCATAAACAACATTTACACAGTATCTATACGAGTCATCTGAAAACTTTATAATGTGAAAATTAAAAAAAGAGAAGCGATTTTTTGAGTGCATATTTAAAGTATTTCCAAAAATACATAAGTACCAAAAAAGAGAGCAAGCTGCTGCCCTTCTTTACCTGTAGCTATGATTAAAGTTTTGATGTTGATTATTAGTTAGATATAATACCTGAGATGAGGACAAGTAGCAGATCTCCCTCAGTAAGAGCACTCACAAGTTTTCGGATCCCCTCAGCTGACCTCTGGGCATCTGTATCTGGCAGGTTGTGCTTGGCCCCTTCTATAACTTTAATTCTACTGCTGCTCTTAAGCAACATGTTCCTGAACAGGTATATCAACAGTTATAGTCAGTGTGACCATCTCAGACCAACTACATCAAAGTCAATCATAATTATTTTTTGTGCATAACACTCATGTCTTAAAACTTGACTATTTGCAATCATCTGCAAGGTCATGACCTACAGGCCATTGTAACAATAACAATATTCTAAATTACAGAAGCACTTCAAACTGGAATTAATTCTCACAGCTTCCCATGATGCTGCAGTGTTTCCTGGACACCGTGAGGGACACTAATCAGCCCTCGAACCAGGTGGTCCCCGACAAGCCTCTCTGCCTCAGCTGCCATGCCCAGCACAGCCTTGCCAAAGCCCACCAGATGCAGGTTATTGCTGAGCTTGAAACTGCGGTCCCCTACAAGCAGCTCATCCCCACGTCGCTGTAGAGCACTGTGGACCACACTGTCTGGCTGCACTCCTTCTACCGCGGCAGCAAACACAGCCCGGGCTCGCTCCTCTAATAACGACATGCTTCTGACCCAGGCCAGTGATGTTTCTGCCCACCGGGGACGCCAATGATGAATGATACGAGAAAGTGTTAGGACTCGAGCCATGGACCAATCAAATCACCCACACTGACCAATTGCCGGAGCCACCTATAATTCAGAATGGTTAAAAATCTTAGGGTTGTATCTGAGAGTTGCATTTACAAGGTGAGATACTATTCAAGATCAGCAGCAAGAACATATAAATATTTTCAAGCACTTCAGTATAGTGTGTTGTACAGAAACTTAGTAAATTAAACAACTAAAGGGTAATCGAAGGCTATTTTTAAACTAATATTTTTATTCCAGAATAAAAACAAATTTCAATTATATTCATAATAAATAAATGAATACATACATACATATATACATACATACATAAACTCCCCAAAACATGAAATGTTTCGTTCTTAAGAATGGCAAAGTTACTCTGGAGCAGTCCAAGTTAGCTAGCGGTTAGCTACTGAGTGTATGCATGTTACTAATATATCCGAGGTTACCATGGTGAACACTGTTTTCGCTACATAACTTGGCATGTTAGAACTTACGAGCGAACACAATGTAACAATATAATTAGATGACCAGACAGTTCGAGAAAATAGCCCCCCCACTTACCAGCACTATTTGGAGAATAGACAGCCAAAGGGATACCCAAATTTTCATTTATCTGGCTATGTCAGAACCGCTAAACCTGTGTACTGTTTGAATAATAATTCACTAGAGATGTTCATAGGTCACACAGAGCACAGCGTAGTCCACGATTTTCATTATAGATTACTACATATGAGAGGGCAGATCTATTACGCTAGGTGCGTGGGAGAGAAATCAATATCAAAATCGAATCGGTTGTGAGGGATAGATAAGATAGCTAGCTTAATGGTTATATCTAAATTTGCAAGCAGTTTACTAGCGAGCTAGCTTTAGGTTGTGCACGGGGCTAAGTATGCAGGTTTAGACACGACATGAACATTCGCTACCTAAAGTCACTATACGTTAAATGGCATTTTCTTTGTACTGACACATAAATGACTAACCGAGCTAGCGTTAACCTAGGTAGCTAACTAGGTTTAACTACCTTTAATGTTCCCTTATCAAATTATGCTAACTAGCTAGCTACACAACATATTACTTCCGGCCATTTTAACAGTAACTTTTAAAAAAGTCAAAATAAAAGTCACGTTTCAATATTTGATTGAAACACTACAAATAAACTTCAAGAGGAAATAATGACGTGCACGAAAGCGATGAATATGTTGAATATAGGGGAATGTTAGCTTCAGACGTCTCCTGTAGCTGCAATTACATATATCGGCCAGGAGATGGCACTGAAATTATGATATTATCATCTCTACATCTTTGACTACACTACATTGCAATTATATATATATATAATTGCAATGTAGTGTATTCAAAGATGTAGAGATGATAATATCATATATATATATATATATATATATATATATATATATATATATATATATATATATATATATATATATATATATATATATATATAGTCTAAATTACGTGTATAGTACATATCCAAAAAAGATTCCAGGTGAATAACTGCAATGTACTGTAGTAAAAGATGTCATAAGTAGTAAAAGAGATCATAATTTCAGTGAAGGATACAAAGTTTCAAGAGTAACAAAATATTTGGACAGAGGTCCTTCATCAGCTGTGCAAGCACTTTGTAATCTATCTATCTATCTATCTATCTATCTATCTATCTATCTATCTATCTATCTATCTATCTATCTATCTATCTATCTATCTATCTATCTATCTATCTATCTATCTATCTATCTATCTATCTATCTATCTATCTATCTATCTATGCACACACACACATATATATATATATATATATAGCACAAGCGTGCAAGAATATCCCCCCAGAATGAGTAGCAATGTAGCATCCTGTGAATCCCCTTTCTGTTGTGTTGAGTAATCAGAGTAATCATGACTTCCCAAACCCATGGAGAGACCTACAGCAATGGAAGCAAGAGTAAAGCAAGGTCCAGACCTATGCTAAAGTAACTTCTAATCAACTGTGTTTTCACAGCATGCTCAATGTTATTACAGAAAACAATGATTCTGTAGTAAACAATGTAACATGCCACTGAGAACATAATTCTTTTACTACAGTTTATTCTATGAATGACAAATAGTGTTCTGACTCACATGACATAGATTCACCTAAAGGACAGTGCTTTCATGAAAGGACGCTGAAGATACAGCCTTTTGAGAAGTGGAAATAAGGAACCCACAACAGTGGAGGTCCAGGGACACAGAGAACTCTGAAAGGAACACTTCTAAAAGACCTCACAGGTCTAGTGAAAATTCACATTGGGATTGATGTGCTGAGTTTGGGTGTGGTTACTACACCAATGTATCCAGCTTTCTTGTACAGTCATGGATAATTGATGCAACACTCTTTTATCTAGTGGCATTAGTAACAGATGGGCAGTTACATTGCTGGCTGACATTTCTGCTATAAAACACCAATGGCCCCTACTCCTCTGTCATTGCTTCTGTTCACCTTCCCTTGTTGTCATTACTCACTTTTGGCTTTTATTTTGTCCCTCTGTCATTCATGTCATGCATTTGGCAGCACTGGCAAAGAAACACAGCACTTGTACTTTATGATTATAGATGAAGTGAGTGGATGGGATGTTGCCCATCAGTCAAGACCTGGAAGTTTCTGTTGGGGCTGAAAAAATATGAGGAAATCACTAAATGAGAGTCAGGGGCTTTGCTCTCCCTCTGAGATGGTCTGGCTCTCATTCTCTGTGAGCGACTAAGATGTATCACTTCCCTGAGCCCGATTATATTTTCACTCTTTTTCATTAGAACAGATGTGGGGAATAATGATAACTGGGAAGGAAAACAGAATTAGCCACAGCTAGTGCTTTGTCATACTCAGGTTAACATTCATCACTTGGTTTTTCTCTCTTTTGTTATTTAATTAGCCTACAGCAACATAAAGAAACTGTGCAAGTTCATAATACTGTCCCATTTACTGATACTCTTCAAAATATATGTGCTTTAAATAGCTAAAGCATGTGAAGTTAAGAAACATTACACAGGATATACAACAGGAAGAACTCTTTTAGTTTGAGATATGAAATCATATCACAGTTTCATTTTTATGGTATGATCAGATATGCATAGATTTCATGTAAAATTAACTATTTGACATTGTGGTGCATTGGGCAAAAATACTACCTGTGTAATTAATAAATCCAGAGGAACCTCAATTTCTATGGACCAATATGAAAGTGCTGTAGCATATGGAAGTCTGTTTCTGTCTTACATGCTGATTGACCTGCCCCTAAATTAGTGGTGGCATTTGTATCCATTAAAAATACACAAACAAAACCATGCTGCTTCCAGTTATCCTGGCCCTTTTAGGTTTTGGAGAACAAGAAGGTTTTTAAAACTTCCCTTGTTTCTGCTCATTATCTTGAATGTCGGATTACTTTGGCAGTTCCTTTGCCAATTACACTCAAGCTTTTCTTAGTGGCTTCCTGCAGAGACTCGCCTTCAAGTCGTTCAAAGGCAGAATACCCTCCACTGATGATCCACGAGTAATAACCCAGAATTTTTGCCAAATGACAAATGTCAAACTAGGGGAAAAAAACAAAGCTAAAGAGGAAAGAGAACCAAAGAAAGAGGGGAAATAAAAAGTGTAAGAAAGAAAGAAAGAAAGAAAGAAAGAAAGAAAGAAAGAAAGAAAGAAAGAAAGAAAGAAAGAAAAAGAAAAAACAGATACTGGCTACCTGCATAAAAACAAGATGTTTCAAAATGTGGATAATAAACAAGTGTTGGCTATACTGGCACAGTAGTATCATCAGGGGACACTCCCTGTAGAGATCTCCTTGGGTGGTTGCCTCCGGTGATCTGCTGCTAGGCAACTGTAGTCCTACTGTGTGACTTCTCACATGACAATATTTTCTCACTAAGGAACTAGGACAAGTTGAAAAAGCTCAACCATGTCCCAAAGGCACAGTGTTTTAAAGAAAAAATTCTTGGCCTTGGCCTTTCTGAGAAATGAGCGGGTAAAGAAGAGGAAAGAAGTCAACAGAATGCAATTGATGGCCAATAAAGATGATGGAAGATAGCTTAGTATAACTGCAAACCTGTTAAATAACAGAATTTCTTAGTGAGAGGCTGCAGCTCTGTCATTTTGTCATATAATCAATTACACTGTGTTCAGGCTGCTAATCAACGCTAGATTTTGTTGCAGGGGCATAACCTTGCCAAAGCATAATGAGCCCAATTTCAAATTTCCCAATGAAAACATGAGACCTTGTTGTCCTCTAGTGCACTCACAGTTTCCTGGGCTTTAGCAGGGAGACCACCTCAGAGAAAGGAACAAAGAGATACATTCAAAGGTTATGACTGTAATAGGGTAAGTGACTTGTTTAAAAAGCATTTTCTTCAGTGTGCTGCAATGACAGTTGTACTTGACTTGTATTGAGAAAGTTGCCAGTTCAAGCCTCACCACTGCCAAGTTGCCACTGCTGGGCCCCTGAGCAAGGCCCTTAATCCTCAATTGCTCAAGTTGTACTCCATCATAAATGTGAGTCGCTTTGAATAAAAGCGTCAGCTAAATGCCATAAATGAAAATGAAAATGAAAAATGGCCAGGATGGTGAGCACAGTGCTGTTGTATGGTCGACTAATATAACATAAGAGATTTGCAGGAACATCAGCTCACTCTGTGGTAAAAGAAAGAATGCTAGATATGTTTCTCACTGAGATGATTTTATAGGTCATGAATAAACCATTTTTGTTAACGTTCTGTTTCAAGCATCATTTCTTTTTGTCTTAATTTTAAAATATCCATTGCCCAGGCTGAACGTCCTTAACATTAAATATGAAAGCTTCTAAGAAATCTCACTCTTTGGGGCCAGCCTAACTGACTATCCCATGATGTATATCCCAGAGAGACTCTGCTATATTCCATAAGCCATAAGAAACTGAAGGTCTGAAACCAATATCATTAACTTTAATTAACCTCAGTTAATTAAATAATTGTGCATGGGCATTAAAGGCTCCTTAATTTCATAAGGGGACAAACATTAAATGGAATAATGTTTTCATGACCAATGTTATCAAAATCAATCCACCCACATCTTAACTGTCAACAATTCCAACACATATAGTGATTAAGTAGTGGGCAGTGGTTTAGGTACTTGACTTGTAACTGGAAGGTTGCTGGGTCAAGCCCCCACCCCCCTGTTGGGCCCCTGAGCCAGGCCATTAACCCTCAATTGCTCAAGTTGTAATCAGTCCTAATTGTAAGTCACTTTGGATAAAAGCATTAGCTAAATGTAGATTAAGTATGGTTTAAGAAAAGTTATATAAATCATGCCAACAGGATTGTTCTAAGCACCTTATTATTCATGGTTAGCTATGGTAGGAGTTTGCTTTAAGTGATTTTCTAAGTACTTACCTTCCCTTAGAGAAATGTCTACTTTAGAGCAGGAACAGCTTGTGAATCAAAATTGCTGGTTTCAGAACGGAGGTGTAACACCCTGTCCTTTGCCAGGTGTTCAATCTACTGACACCTTTATCTACCCTCTTTAAAGGATCTAAATCATGGGCCACCATGGCAGACAGAGATGAGTGCAAAGGTAATATATGCTCAAGAGGGTCCTGAACTGTCCCATACTTTAAGAGTCGATCAATGCTCCAACAAATGCAGTCGTGAAAGGGACATTGATTAAATGTGCTCTGTAGGAAAGCGGGATATTTATTTCAGGTGTGATGCAGTGGTGACAGTTTAGAGAGACTGCTTTCTTAAGAAAACAGCATGGGTTATGGGTATGCCAGAAAGGAAAGACAAAACTACAAACAATGCATTTAAAAAGATCATCATCGGTAAGAACAACAACAAGATATAAATAAACATTAAAATCTGAAAGTTTCTTTTCAAATGAATAGTAATAAAAAAAAACAATTTAGATTACAAAGTAAATTTGTGTTTACATGTTTGCTTTGGCAGAATTTGACAGAGATGAAGAAAAGGAACCTCATTTGAGGAATTGCCAAGTGTGATTTACACCAGCATAACTTATAATCAGACTGATCTTAAAATGAAATCTTAGTTAGGTGCTATCTGAGTTCCTGGTTCTGAGACTGAATACATGATACAAATCCAAAATGAAAAAGTAAAGATAGCAGGGTATAATAGTCTCAGTGATTTAGCTCCTTGTTTAAGCATTTGTGAATGTTATTACTTTTCAAGATGACATTCATTTGGACATATAAAAAAACAAGACTCCTTCCAAAAAAATAATACAAGGTGGAAAATAAAAACCTGCTATATCAATATATAATTAAGATGTAAAAGGAGTCAACAAAGAGTTTTATGAAAAAACTCACAGTTTTGCATAAGTGTAATCCACCAATATGTTTCTGCAAGCAGTTTCATTTGTAACTATTTTGAAGTGTCTCTTAGACCCTAGTTTTCTGTTCTGGGGTAAGACTTTTTTAAGTGTTACCACAAAGCAGAAGATCATAAGATAAACATAACACCATTTTGAAAACCCTCTGTATATGATAAAATGATTTTAAAATTTTAACACTGTGGTGTGCTTTTTTTAACACTGTGGTGTGCTTTTAAGAAGAAGGCCAGGGCCTTGTCTCTTGACGATCTTTATTTTTTCATTCATGCAAAAGTATAGTAAAATGTCTTTCAACATAGCCAAGAAAAAACCTTACTAGATTGTATGACTAATATCAAAAGGATCAACAGTTAATGTACCTGAAAACAGCCCAAAGGCATGACTGGATCAGTATTCATTAATGGCATGGCTTCAATAAATAAAACAAATGAAATCTCATTTAATATTGATACTAAAGGAATTTTAGCCTTTTAAAGGGTAAAAATATGATGCGTTGTTTCATAATTAATTCTAGGATCACTGTATTTTGTTTTGGCAGTGCATGCTCTAGGTACCCCAGAGAAGGTTATTTGAGACTACAGAGAGTAGCTGTCAGCTACCTTTGCAGTCAATGGTCCAAAGGTAATGATGCATCACTTTGCTCATCAGAGAAGTCCACACCTGGAAAGTTCCAATTACCTTGTAATTGAGAACCAATACAAGGGTGTTAAAATGTGCTAAAATGTAACACATAGTCTCATTACTTGGCTTTTGGAGTAGCCTATACCTTTATTGTCTCTGACTTTTTCTGTTACATTTTACAGTTCCATACTCTCACTCTATAATCCTATAAATCTCTCATTACATATCCTCCTGAATAAAGTGAATAAGGGCTTTAATGTGCTCAAACACTATTTCTTGCACTCATGAGAAGCTACTATAGTTTTATATACATGCTAATTCTATACTGCATAAATCTCTTCATAAATCCATGGAGCTGGGGGAGGGGGTTACAGATATTTTGCATATAGGTTAATTTCCCCTCCCTTCACAGTAAATATGTAGTTCATTCTTTCTCAAACCAATCAATCAAAATTTATTCATATAGCGCTTTTTACAACAGAAGTTGTCACAAAGCAGCTTTACAAATGTCCAAGTCCAAGTTCTCAGTGAGCAACCCAAGGGTGACAGTGGCAAGGAAATCTCCCTAGAGCATCAGGAAGAAACCTTGAGAGGAACCAAGACTCAAGGGGGGCTCATCCTCCTCTGCCCGACAACAGTCACCACAATAATAACAATTTTAAGAGAAAAATAAAGCAAAAAATAAGCAAATGAAAAAATGCCAGAAACTTACAATACACTGTACATTTGTAGTACACATTTACATTTACATTTACAGCATTTAGCAGATGCTCCAGAGCAACTTACAAACATGCTTTATCATTTATTCATAGAATACATCCTAGCCAGTACAGTAGGTTAGAGTCCAATATACCAACAAACTAGAATACTGTCAAAATACAGGGATCAATGCTGATGCACACATGGTGGCAGTGGCAGGAAATTATATCAATTTGCACTGATCTCTTAGAACAATGAAAAGCAACAACAAAGTTCTTGCAAATTGAGATAGGGAAAGAGAGAGATGCCAGAGTAAAAAAACTAACATTTTTACTACAAAATCATAACAATGCAGACAAGATCCTCAAGGGAGATCTGTCACAGACATGAAAGGGAACCATCTCTTTTGTGGTTTCTTTATCACATCCTCACATTCAGTGAGTATCTAATCAAATGTTACGGGCCAGGCAAAAATCAGATGCTCGCGGATAAAAAAAAACAGGAATTTATTGTAGTAATAGGTAGTGGAAACAGTCACAAAAAAAGGAGTAACTCGAAAGTAGCAAAAACAGTCCGTGTCAAAAAACCATAAAGACCATCCAATAATCCAGGCATCAGAATCCAAAAGGGGCAGGCAAAAATCAGAAATGGGAAACACTAAGTCAGTACACACAAATACAATCCAAAAGAACGCTCGGTATGCATAAGACTCTAGAGGCAATACTTCGCAGTGTCCTAACGTTCAAGACAGGTTTAAATAATCAAGTACACAGGTGAGTTCAGTATTCCGGCAATGCCGATCTGACGTGAAGTTCATGATTGGTGGAGTATTGGGTTGGGTGACAAACAGCCTGCTGGGTGTTGTAGTGTGATGAGGAATCGGGCGATATGACATCAAATAACAGAGAATTGCTAAAATGCCACAGACACATATAGGCCACTGACAAATATGAGAGAAACAGACAAATGAAGAAAAAACACATGTAAATGATATTGATAGTAGCATTGGCATTTTTGTTAGCCAATATAAAATGCCACTAAGTTGTTTACTGGGGGTGTTTTTTTGTTTATCTTACTGCTTGTTATGTGTGATGTACATTATTTTTTAAGGGAGACTTGTCTGACAATGTCCACTAATTTTGTTTTGTTGAAAGTGTTTTTGTTTCAGCTATTGTGGAAAACGTACTACCCACAGTGTACATAAAGTACAGTTTGGTTGCTGGTGTAAAGCTGCAGTTGGTATACACATATGAAAGTCAGGTAAGTAAAATCAAGCCTTTTCTATATATAATTTGAATACATTCAAATGTCATTTCTATATTTCAAATGTCATCCACTCCAAGAAGAAACTGCATTGGATTCTGGCAGTGGTGACATGGATGCTCCAATAGCTTCTTGGGGATGACCAGAGGGTGAACTGGCTGTTAGAGGAATGGGAGTGATCATCCACAATACTGGCTGCCTTGCAGATGCTGCGTTTGTGGTAGGAAGCTTTGATGGTGAGTAGAGAGACCCCAGTAATCATCTCAGGTGATCTCACAATCTGCCATAGGAACACAAAGTCTGAGACAGTGCAGTTCCCCTACCAGAGTGTAAGACAGCTGTTCAAGACACTCTCTATTGTCTCTCTGCAGAAGATGGTGGAACGTGGTACAAGGAGCCATGTTTGCTCTTCTTATCCACTGCAAGAAGTGAAGGTGTTGCTGGGCTCTCTTCTTTAATCCAGTTTCTTCAGTGAATCTGGTTTGTATTTCCCTGGGTGACTTTGTGAATTAATATGATGATGTCAGTAAAAGCAAAAGAACACAGCTGCAGCATGTGAGGACATTCTAAAGCTTCCTCAAATGCTGCAAGTACACTGAGTCCACTCTCATTGACCTATTGTGTAATTGTCTGCTGTTGGGCCTAGTCCATATGTCCTACACTTAATTGAGTATGATAAATCCAAATTTAGTTGGATTTCTTCTATGATTTCAGGTTCTTAAGATATTCAAACATGTAAAAATTAAACTGTTCATTACATTTATTATAGTATATATATATATATATATATATATATATATATATATATATATATATATTAGAGAACTAGTGTCTACTTCACTGCTTTGTGACTTTATACTATGGTATTCATACCAACAAAATAAACATATGCTGAGAATGTTCCAAAACTTTCCATTAGGCTTCAGTGGTGTATTAGGCATTAGCTCTTGTGATTGTGAGTGGTCCAATCTCTGTTCATGACTTGCATCACCCAAAGTTAGTGTAAAAAATCTAGATGAGAATGAAGGAATTGGCACTAGATTGTCTGCATTATGTGTCATGAGCTTTAGACTGAAATCACAGTCAGGATATACATTTTTTGACTTATTCTTTTTTTGAAAAAGTATGAGTCAAACAGAGATTTAAAAAAAAAAAAATAATGATAATTTTTTTCATGTTATGTGTGACAATGTATTGGGGACCTTGCCACTGAAAGCCACTGCATGTGAACATCCAGGTCAGTGAAGAGCTCTCCATGGTGCTGAATGGAGACTATTCGGGACTTCTGTAGTGGACAACCAGAGGTGTGTGGTGAGCAGGCAGAGGCATGGCTGGTGAAAACTAATTGCCCCACCTGTTCCTCACCTGGTGTCCTGTAGTGGCTATAAATAAGATATGTGGATGATGGCTGGGTGAGTCTCCAGGCTTCACTCATGGTTGCACTGAGCTAATGCTCTCTGTCCTTTTTTCTGCCTTTCTATCTCACTGTCTCTATTAGTCACTTCTTAGACTTCTAAAGTAGTGTCAGGCCAGCGGAGACCAGCACACAGAAAATAGGACCAGATCGACACTTTCTGTGGAGTCCACATCCTATGCCCTCCTGCTCCCCTCTGAGATTATTTATCTGCACTACTTTGATTTATTAGTACGCGTCTTGTAAATACACATACCAAACTGCTTTGGGTCTGCCTACACCATATCCCACACATGGTTCGATGCTCTCCAGCTGCACCAGCACTCACGGTGGTGGAGACTGTGGGAATATCTGCACAATCTGCACAGTGTATGAGTGGCATGGAGCAACAGAAAATTTTCCTCCGTGCTCAAAATATTCCGTGATCACTCTGCTCAGCTTTGCTTATTTCTGCTCCTTGTTCACTCCTCACTCACAGAGCTCTGTAGTCCCTCCACTCCAACTCCACTCCATTGTCTCTATTTCCCACTCCTGACTCCAACCACAAAAATGCTTTGATTTTAACATGTATATAAAAACAGTTTGTAGCTTATCAAAATGAGATAAACAACACTTTAACAAAGATATCATGTTTTATTGAACTGGAGGAAAACCAGCAGCACGCTACAATTTTTTTATCTAATTTTTTTTTAATCTAAAATAATTTTAACCAAAAATCAATAATATTACTTATGCCTACTATGCATCATGCAGGGACACATTTCTTAGATGTTTGTAAGATTTGTCTTTTTAGATTCCATAATGAATCCTGTGCAGTAGTGATAATCTCACTGTACCCATATTCAGCGTTAGGAGCTTTAATTAGCCAGTTGTATTTTTTATCATTTTCAAGGCCTCTGTGAGAATACCTAGTCAACTCCAAGCTTGTAAAATGTATAGTGAAGTTTCATTATGTAACGCGGAGCGATTATGAGGCGGACGCATACACTGAGAAGAGCGAGATTTAAAGGCAAAGCCAGAATCCTGGTCATAATAAGGGTCCAGGGGTCATAGAGCCAACACGAAGACATGTAGGAAACATGATAAAACATTCAGAAAGCAAAACAGGACTAAATGAAACATAACTACACAAGCTATATAGAAATGCACAACAATAAACACAGACAACATAAACTCGACAGGGCTTAGTAAATCCAATGACCAGTGACAAGACTGGACAAACACAGGGATTAAATACCTGGTATAATGAGAACTAAACAAGACACAGGTAACACGCAAGTGGGGCAGAGAACGAAACCAAAACAAGAAACCCTGGACATGGAAAAGAAACCAGAAAGTAAACAAGGACACAAGAAAGGGTAGCCAAGGTAACAGAGACTCTAAGGAGGGGCCAACTGTGACACATTATGGACAGTGTCATGCGTTGCACTGTGCGGTACTGGAGGTAATATTGGAATGAGAGAAAACATCAAAACTACAATTTGCTCCTTGCTCTGGGTGAAACTGCATTGCTTCACTCCCTGCTTCACTCTTACTGTGCACAGCTCACATACTCTGGTTCTCGGTCTTTCTCAGTTCTCACCATATAAGGGGGTCTGCAGAATGGACACTTACTGGAGACCAGCCTTTGCTAAGCTTTCTCAGGAGTTAACCTACAGGTTAGCCCACAGGCTGAAGGCAATAACTCAGGACCTGTTTTCATCACAGCAACCAGTTCTGGCTTTCCCCTCACCCTGATGCCAAACAAACAACCCAACACCTTCTATCCAAGATAAATGCAGAAGATGACAGAGGCTTTCCTCTACACTTTTGAGCATATTACCAAGCAATAGATCTGGGACAAAGAAGAATGAGCAGAAATCATTGCACCCTTCCTCACAGGTGAGGTGCAGCTAGCATATCACCCTTTAAAAACTGGCTAGGGCATGTAGGTATGATAACCTAAAAGAAGTCAAGCTGAAGGGCACCCAATGGCCAAAATAAATGATAGATTCCACGGAATGGGCTGAAAGCACCCCAGGCATGCTCAGGTCAGAGTACTGAACCTAGATTGCTAGGTGAGCAAAAGGAACCCCTGACGGTCGTTGTTCGGAACTCGCCACCAGGCGATTGACGTACTGTCCATTGAGCGACTCTCCCCGACTTCCTGCTTTTGCCGATCCAGCGCCGCCATCTGAAAAGCCAGCAGGTGAGCCCAATCAGGGCTGCTCGCTTCGCTTCCTAGTGGCTGCGCATTCTGTTACATAGGTGGCACAGAGGAAGCGAGAGGCGAGGTCAAACAGATATGTTCTTTATTTTCCATCTTATTGAACATAGACAAACACAAGTCTAGTTACTTCTCCTGGATCGTCGTAGCGTTGCACTGACGGGCACTCTTGGTCTCGTCCGCGAATGCGCAGCACTCTCCTTCCGAACCTGTAGGAATATAAATAGTGAGAGGTCGAATGACGAGTAGGTGTCTCCTATCAGAAGATAGGCGATTGCGAACGGGGCAGGTAAGTGGTACGGTTCTTGTCTGGAGTGGGCGTGTCCCTCCCAGTAGGGGACTGGCCCATCCTGACAGAAACCCAGTGTCTGACTAGCCAGAACTAGCACTTGTCATGTTTGCCCCTCCCTAGCATCATGGTTCCCTGGCTATGCTACCTGTTTGTTTGCTTCCTGGTTTTGTTTCCTCGTGCTTCCATGTTTTGTTTTGTTGTTGTTGTTTTTTTGGCTTCTACCCCTTTGTTAGTGTCTCCACCTTGTATGGCATTCACCTGTGTCTTGTTAGTCATTTAGTCCCTGTTTATAAGCCATGTACTCTGTCTTTGCAGTATCTTGTCAACTTGTATTACAATTCTGAGCAGTTTGTTATTGTGTACATTTTATCTGGTTTACAGAATATCCGCATATGTCTTTAGATTATCCCCTTCTCCTGTTCCATTTGCCTGGTTGACTGCTTTTTAGATTACAACCTTTGCGAGTATAGTGGATTATGGACTACCCCTGTCCTCTAATAAACTGTATCCGGCATTATACATTTGATTCCGCCTCTGTCCGTGCTCAGAATGTTACACTTGTAAAATAGGACTAGATGGAAGCTTCCTGTGGATTTCTCTGGCCCTGTACAAATATGACTCTCATTCTCTATCCCCCCTCCCCTCCACTTCTCTGGTAATATTTACTTGCACTGGTTTGATTCATTAGTTTATGTAAATAAACACACCCAACTGCTTTGGGTTCACTTCTACCCTGTGTTTGTTACCCTGTCATGATATGTTGCTATCCCACCACACTAACAATCGCAATAGTGACATTATAAACCTATAAACAGTCAGAATTGGACTCATAACAATTTGCTTCTGCGAAGAGTCGAGTGAATTTGTTGTCCAATATTTATTTTTTAAGGTGCACCTTTGAGTTTACCAGTCATTACCTATGTTAACGGCAACTGTTGGTTACAAGGCAGTTTGATGCAGTTGACCAGAATTTTATTTTTCTCTGAAGGTAGTTCACCCAAGGAAGAGCTACTTTGCTTAGCTCTGTAAGTGATAAAAGTGTATATACTCTTATTTGTTATTTAAAGTCTGTCACAAACTGTCAAACAATTATTACATGCCTTCACATGTAATAACTTCTTCCATTTTTGAAAAGCACTTTGAATGTTAAACCTTGTTTTATAATGGTTCTTCTTGTGATTTCTTGTTGTCCACAGTACAAGCACCTGATAATCTGGTGCTATCGAGTTCCACCATATTTTCTTAGCCAAACACATGGAATTGGGGGTGGAGGTCAATGTAAGCACAAAACAAGATTCCGTCCACAGTGAAAACCTAGAAGAGTAATTTTTGCTCACTGACTTATTGACTGACACAATTTGTTGAAATGCACTTGTGCTTGTAACATATCTTGCCACAGAGATAACAAGGAAATAATAATGTAAAGGGAAATGGTCCAAATTGTTCCCATTGTTAAAACACACATGCATGAGGAAACTAGCTAGCCATGTTTCAAATTAAAAAACGGGGATATTTTTGTGATATGAATCTGTTAGTCCAGTTTGAAGAAACAAGATGTTTAAAGTTGTGTCCTTCCATGTGAGTCATTGCTTAAAATATTGTAAGTTAAATGAAGAGGTGTGAGGATGGCTTTGTAGCTAACTTGAATTTACAGAAATACTGGCCACATTTTCCATGACCGTTTATGATTACTTCGACAAATTTGCATTCTGAGTTTAGGTAACATCAGTCACATTTCAATATAACTAAGATTATGAAGCTCTAACGGCCAGAGTGCCGCAGGCCAAGGAGTAGGACGCACAGGCTCCCTCGACGTGGACGAAAGTTTATTAACACAACACTAACGATAACCTAACAGCACTCACGTATAACATGCAGAGTGAAACCACCGACGGCCAGCAGCACAAAACAGGCAACTGTGTGTGCGACTAGACACATAACACCTAACATCTAACAAAGACCGACAAAGTGGCATACTCCCACAGCAGTTCAAATACACAGACATTACAGTCTGTGATCTGCCGTACCACGTAAAATGTGGGAAAGGGAGCGGTCTGTGACAGAAGCAAGCATTTACCATCATTTCCAACAAATGCAGAGGTAGGTTTTCCACTAAAGCCATTGAACATGCTTGAAGCATTGTATCTAGTAATCTGGTTAGCTAAGTTATATTAAGGAATCGGTGGATGTGTATGTAACTACACACTGACCGTATTTATCTCAATCATACTATTTAATGTTACTGTAAAACATAAGTTACTGCATGTTCTTCACTTACCTGGCTAGGTAGTAATACCTATCTATTCACATTTTAATCTAGCTAACGAACTAGCACACAGTGATGTCAGGGATGCATGCATGCCTCTGTTGTGCTTATTCACAAACTAAACACTGAACCTTTTGTTGAACCACGTATGGCTGAACCACGTATTTGTTAAACCACGTATGGCTAGATAGACAGGTACCTAAACACATCGAAACAGAACATGAAAACAAACAAAAAGCCATGTGAAGTGCCACTGCTGTCTAATGGAGGGTACAAGCAAGGGGCTGCCATCACAGATACAGTACGCACAAATTGTGCTATAAGTTGTTTGTTATGCCACAGTTAGCTAGCTAGGTTAGCTAATAGGTAGTTATTTTAGCCAGATAATGTTGCTAACCAATGCATTAGCTAGCTGGCTAGCATAGCTGGCTAACTTAGTTAATTTACATAACAATTATATTGTTAGAAGATTAGAAGCAAATGCCTCATATATAATATTATAGGTAAACTAATGAACAATAAACAATACATTGCAAAGTATTGCCTCTAGATTTCTATACATACAGAGCGTTATTTTGGATTAGCTTTCTTTGTACTGAACCCTGACTTTGTATTTCTCGTTTCTGATTCTTGCCTGCCCCTTTTGGATTCTGCTGCCTGGATTTTTGGATGGTCTTTTTTTGTTTTTGACACGGACTGTTTTCCCTACATTGGTGCTACTCCATTCCTTGCCCATTTTTGTTTTGTGACCTTTTCTACTACGTGTTACTACAATAAAGCCCTGTCTTTTATCCACAAGCATCTGATTTTTTCTTGGCCCATTACAGAATACTTCACTTCCATGCATATGGCAGATTGGGATTCCTTGAAGGAAGCTTTGAACAACCAAGGTCAGCTAATCAACCAACACCAACAGGTGCTTGAGAGTTTCACACGGTCAGTGGATACTATTGCTAAACAACAAGCAGACCAACAAATTCAAATGTTGGAACTAGGACAATATCTCAGAGAACTCCCCTCCCGGCTTTACATGATGACTCCTTCTCAGTTCATTCCCATGCCAGCACCTAGTACTGCTGCGATCAGTATTCAACCAACCGTCCCTGTGAGTAAACCCGAAAAATATGATGGCTCCCCAGACAAATGTTGAGGTTTCCTGTTACAATGTTCATTATACTTCAGTAGCTTTCCACCCTGTTCCAATCAAGCTAAGATTCCATTCCTTACCTCTTGTCTCTCTGACAAAGATCTAGATTGGGCAACTGCGATGTGGGCTAATGTATAAACAGCGGCTTATGACGCTTTTATCGCTCAATTCAAGGCAGTATTCAATCACCCACATGAGGGAAGAGCCTGCAGGGAGATACTAACCAAGTTGCGCCAAGGCAGTCGTTCTGTGGCCGACTATGAGCGAGAGTTCCGTACTGTCACTGCAGGTAGTGGATGGAACAAGGCGGCATTGATCATCACTTTCCGGACTGGTCTTAATTCAGAGGTCTTACATGAACGAGCTTGCCGAGATGATGAGAGATTTGAATCAGCTTATAGCTCTATCTATCCATCTGGATCATTTTATTCAAGAAGCAAAACCGCACAGAGCTAGCAGTTCTCGCTCCCCCTGTCCCTCTCCCAGTTATAGACAAGATAATGCAGTGGAATATACACAATGCGATTCTTTACGCTTAACCAAAGAAGATAGGCGGCGCCAATTCCAGGATGGTGTCTGTCTTTACTGCCGATCCTCAGGACATGTTATCCGGGATTGTCGCCTGAGACCCAGACGAGCCATAGAAGGAGCATGCAGCCCACATCTCAAAACAAGGAAGAGACCCCCCAAGAAAGATGATAACTAAGTCGTATTTGTTAACTGTATATGTCGGTCTTCATACACCTTCTTCTATGTTCACAGCCTTAGTGGATTCAGGAGCCAAAGGTAACTTCATACATGCCCATTTTGTATGGGAATTGGACATTCCAGTAGAACCATTACACAAAACTTCAACTGGCTGCTCTGGATGGATGACCAGTAGGAGCCGGTTCCATCTCATTCTTCACTACACTTGTAAAACTTACCACAAGTGCACTATATTCAGAACTCACCTCATTTCTTGTCATAGACGGCACATCATTTCAGTCATTTTAGGTCTACCTTGGCTAGAACGACACAACCCAAGCATTTCATGGCCCCAAAAGGAGATCACTCGGTGGTCATCTTGATGCCTAAGAAATTGTTTGACATTACAAATTGTCCAGTTATGTTTCACCACTGTTGAGAGCCCTGCTGACAACCAAGCCTTTTCCCTCCCTCTGGAATACCAAGATCTCTCTCTATTCTTTAGCAAGAAAAAAGCAACCCTGTTACCTCCCCATCGTCCCTATGACTATTCTATTGAGCTCCTGGAGTGAGCCATATTCTTGAAGGCTTGTATTTAACCTCTCTCCCAAGAAGAAGAGAGGATCATGGAGGAATATATAGATGAATCACTATATAGATGAAGTCGTCACTTTATTCATCCATCCACTTCCCCCTTGGAATCGGGCTTTTTCTTTGTAAAAGAGAAAGACGGGGGTTTTTGTTCCTGTATTGACTACTGAAATCATTCCTGTTGCTCTGGAACTATTACAAGTAGCCAAGGTATTCACCAAATTAGACCTCCGTAAGCATATAATTTGATAAGGATTAAGAAAGCTGATGAATGGAAAACCGCCTTTATCACCACCAGAGGTCACTATGATTACAAAGTCATTCCATATGGTCTCAGTGTCGCTCCAGCTGTCTTTCAGGCTTTTATCAATTATATTCTCCATGAATACATCGGAAAATTAATTATTGCTTATACTGATAACATCCTATTCTATTCCTCTGGCATTAAAAGCCACATACAACACATACAAGTAGTATGTGAATTCCATCTTCCTACCACGACTTTTTTAGCATATGTGATCAGCCATGGTGGGATCACTATGGATGACAAGAAAATCGAAGCTATCCTTCAGTGGCCCATGCCTTTTATTGTTAAAAAGCTCCAGTTTCTTGGGGTTTGCAAACTTTTTTACTGACGATTCATACAGAATTTTAGTCGTATTTCAGCCCCTCTCACAGCCCTCCTGAAAGGAGCAATGACCAAGCTATTGTGCAATCAGGAGGCTGATAAAGCATTCAGAAAACTGAAAGAAGCTTTTACCACGGCTCCTGTACTTAGGCATCCAGATCCTTCCGTTACCTTTGTCTTGGAAGTTGATGCTTCTAACATCTGGGTAGGAGCTGTACTTTCGCAACGACACGATAAGTCCAAGTTACACCCAGTATCTTATTTTTCTCATAAGTTATCACCAGTGGAATGTAATTATGGAATAGGAGAACGTGAACTGTTGGCCATTAAAATGGCCTTGGAAGAGTGGAGGCATTGGTTAGAGGGGGCAAATCATCCCTTTCTTGTTATCACAGACCACAGGAATATGGAATACATGCATACAGCTAAACAACTGAACCCACGTCAAGCCCGTTGGTCTCTATTCTTTTTGAGATTTGATTTAAAAAAAAAAAAGGAAAACTATCTAAAAAGGAAACTATCCTTCCTAGCTGGATACAGCTGTCATCTATACGATGGGAAATAGATGACAGAACAGGCCATGCAAGACGCGGTCATCCCAATAGAGTGTCCGTCGGGGAAACAATATGTACCTACTTCGTGCTGTGACCGTCTATTGACGTCGGCTCATTCCTCACTGGTTTCAGGGCATCCTGGAGAGACACGTACTCGACAGCTTCTAGCTAACCGGCATTGGTGGGAGACCATGACACGCGATATTCATAAATATGTTTTTTTATGTTCAGTTTGCAGTCAAAGTAAAACACCTAAGACCCTAACCGCAGGAAAGCTCATGCCACTTACCATACCAGACAGACCTTGGTCTCACATCGCTTTAGATTTCATTATGGACCTCCCATATCCCGAAGGTAAAACTATGGTCCTCACTGTAGTTGATCGTTTCTCCAGGGGTGTGTGGTTCATTGCGTTCCCGAGTATGCCTATAGTCTTCCAAACTGTGTAAGCATTGTTTAACCTATTAGTCTTGCGTCGGGCTATCATCCTCAGTCAAATGGCCAATGTGAGCAGACTAACCAGGAATTAAGTAAGTTCTTGCGCTGTTTTTGCATGAGTAATCCATTTGACTGGTCTAAGTTTCTGCTATGGGCAGAAATAGCCCAAAATTCTCTTACTAGTGCATCCACTGGCTTGACTCCTTTTGAGTGTATTTTAGGCCATCAGCCTCTCGGCTGGTATCCTCGCTGTGGATGAGTGGATGCAGCCGAGCGAAAAGGTATGGGAGGAAGCGCATCTGCGTATCGACCAAGGTCTCCAAAGATACAAGGAAATTGTGGACAGGGCACCGTGGGGAGAACCCGATATACCAAACTGGTGACAGTGTGTGGCTCTCTACGCGGGACTTCTGCAAGCTGGGGGCGTGTTGCAAGTTAGGTCCCAAATACATCGGTCCATATGAAATCAGCATTAATGATGTCACTTATTAACTCAACCTACCTGCTCACTTTCATGTTTCGAGGTCATTTCATGTGTCCCTTCTTAAGCCTGTAGTTCCAGGGCCTTTGGATAAGGTCTCCCCTGCGGTTACTCCTCAACCAATTGACTATGATGGTGCTCCGATTTATGCGGTACACCGTATTCTGGACTCTAGGAGGCGGGGTGGTTCACTGCAGTACCTGGTGGATTGGGAGGGATTTGGACCCAAGGAACAAAGCTGGATTCCCCGTCGTGATGTACTGGCTCCTGGTCTCCTTTCAGACTTCCACGCAAGGTACCCGAACAAGCCGGCTCCTCGCCCTCGGGGTCGAGCTCGCCACCTCCCTGCAATGGATTCTCAATCGGAACCTGGCCCCACCATGTGGGTTGAGGTTCGTCACAGGCGTCCTTGTACCTCAGCTGTCCCAGACTCTTTGGAAGGGGGTACTGTCATGCCGCCCGATCCCCTATCACACTACAGTACCAAGCAACCTGTTCATCATCCGGCCAATGACTCAGCCAGTCAGAGACGTCCAGTCAGATCATTGTCACCGGAATATTTAACTCACCTGTGTGCTTGGTATTGAAGCCCGTCTCGAGCTTTCGGACATTGCGAAGTATTGCCTCTAGATTTCTATGCATACTGAGCATTATTTTGGATTAGCTTTCTGTGTACCGAACCCTGACTTTGTATTTCTGTTTTTTTTGACACAGACTGTTTTCCCTACATTGGAGCTACTCCATTCCTTGCCCATTTTTATTTTGTGACCCTTTCCACTATGTGTTACTACAATAAAGCCTTGTCTTTTTATCTGCAAGCATCTGATTTTTGCCTGGCCCCTTACAATTACTCTGTGGGACAAGACTTAAAAAGCCACGGTGCTCAGAGTGACCGTGGAGAAATTCATGTCTTTCTCCTGTAAAAATCCCACAGCTAAGAAGTATATAAATCTGCATGTAACTAATGGGGAAACCCTAAATTGCTCAGTGTGAAGGTAGCCTACTTCAAAAGTGGGATATATAAATCCATGCTCAATACTATTGCATAGTCACAAAATGCCATTTCCTATTCAGAAATAAACATCCTTTCAGTGATCATTATAAACAACAGCAGAAAAGGACTTATTCTCTTAAGCACAGCTTAAGTGCTAGAGTTAAAAAAAAAACCTCTTAAAACATACAGACAGACATCACAGTGAAATGCTTAAAGGAATCACAAACTTTAGTTGTAATGATGTGTCCTTGCTTTGGAATCGTGATGTCATTCCTGTTTTCAAGTCATCATACTCTTTTCAGCCCATTCCATGTGCAATAAATAAACGTCCAGCTGAAGTGCATTAATAAAATGTGCTGCAAGCCGGTGTCTGGTTTGGATGTGGAAAGCCAGAAATGTTCACATTTTGAGATGGACTTTGAAAGACATAAGAGAAAATTACACCTTGTTTCAAGTAGGTGTCCAAAACTATGGATCACCATTCAAAAGTGTTCTTCATTGCTTGTGTGTGCGATGCATTGTTAACATGCATGCTTCATGGTATTTACCAGTTTAATGGTGCACAGGGATGTAGTTTCTGTCCTGGTGAAGGAATGGTTGTGGAAAAAGGAAAGCGGCACAGCGAGGGTGTATCCTATTGTTGAGGATTAAATGAGAAGCCATGAGCATGTTTAGTTTGGACAGAAGAACAATGAAGGTGCTGATTATATCCTAGGCTTTAAGTGTTCATTGGGAGAATTCAGAAAAAAATATGTATATATCACTACAGCTAAACAGCATGGAGATACACTAAGTATATTTGTGTAGAAAAAGGCTGTCCTATAAATATTATTTACATGGGCTTCAGATGAGACTGGGATCCATAATTAAACCAAGATCATTAACTGTTAAAGAAGGCGTGATTGGGAAACCATCAAGGTTTATTATAAAATTAGAGAGCATACTCCTGGATGCCTTTTGGCCCAATAGAAGTACTGCTGTGTTTTCAGGATTAAGTCAGAGAACGTTTCTCAACATCCAGTGTCTGATGTCCTTTACACATTCCTTAACAATATTAAGATGATATTTGTCCTCTGGTTTGGCTTAGACATATCAGAAGCACAGCATTGGAAAGACCAAGACAGAGAGACTGAAGAGGAGCTTCTTCCCACAGGCCATTCGGGCCCTGAATCAGGGAAACTGATAAACTGTGGGGACCACCACCACCATGTAACATGTAACTGTAAATATGTTCAATTGTAAGATGGAACTGTACATTGTGTAGATATATATACATATATACATATCCATACATACATTGTACATATAAACATACATATATTGTATATACATTGTTAATATATATATTGTGTGTGTGTGTGTGTATATATATATATATATATATATATATATATTTCTCTATGCACCCCTGTATTTTTCCTCAGTTTGGACAAAGCACTCTCAAACCATTTCACTGTAAGTTATACTGTGTATGACTATGTATGTGACAAATAAACCGAACTTGAACTTGAACTAGCACAGTGTTTTGTATAATGTCACCTAGAGGTAGCATATATAAAGAAAAAAGCATGGGCCCTAGAACTGATCTTTGTGTGATGCTAAAACCTATCTTGGTGTATGCTGAAAAATCTCCATTTATGTTGACACTGTTAACAATTGGCTTAATAAGATTTAAACCAGGAAAGGAATATACCCTTGACCTGAAAGCATTTTCGAATCTATCTAATAAAATGTGATCTATGGTGTCAAATGCTGCACTGAGATCAAGCAATATAAGCAAAGAGATAGAACCCTGGTCAGAAGCCAACAACAGGTCATTTAATCAGCGCTGTCTGTGTACTATGACAAGGCCTAAACCCTGACAGAAAGACCATGTATCTGGTTCTGATTCAGGTGTGAGCTTAACTGCTGAGATACAGCTTTTTCTAGGATCTTGGAAATAATGGCAAGGTTTGTGATCAGACTGTATTCTGACAGCTGACATGGGTTGAGGTTAGCTTTTTTGATAAGTGGTCTGATTACTGCTAATTTGCATGATTTAGGTATGTACCCAATGTTCAGCGATGAATTTATTAAATTTAATAAACGTTCAATTACTTCAGGTAGAATTTCTTTAAGAAAGTGTGTGGGCAATAACTCTAGTAAGCAGGTGGGAGGTTTTTTTTCCTGCCACCATCCCCTACTTTGAACCACACTTTATTAATTAACTATTAAATTCTTATTTACATCTTCTCACTGTGTCCAACTATAAGGGGGTTTAAAATATGTAGACAGTAAAAAATAACGGGGGATGGGAATAAGGCAGAGAGAAAGAAGGCAAATATAGTTTCAGAAATGAACAGATAAACAATATGTATCTAAAATATTTTTGAGTATTACCAATGTGCATACGGGGGATATCTCTAGTTTATGTATTGGCTCTGTATGGTATTTATCAAAGGCTTCCAATCTGTTAGTGGTTTTGTAATTAATTCTGATAATTTTTCCATTGATATATCAATTTTTCATCAATGTAATTGTCAGTTGTGTTTTGAATAGAGTATGTACAGGTTGTTGTGCTTGTGAATCCCATATAAACACCTTATATGTAGTATAATGTACTCTGCGTATTATTTTGTAATGGATGCATTGTACGTTTGTATTGCTGATCATGTAATAATTATTATTACACTTTAATCTGAAGCTCAGTATCAGGGGATAGTAATATTCCTTCCTCCCATTGTCTCGATGGGAGGCTAATTGTGTGATTTGATTTAGCTATTATTTTGTATATCTTAGATAATAGGTTTTGGTAGTAGGAATGTTTTATCAATTGTGATATTGATGTAGATAAGTTTAGCTTATTTTATTTGATTTATAAACACATAATTAACCTTAGCTGATGGTATTGTAGGAACTGAGTGATTTCTATACCAAATGTTTGGGTTAGATGTGAAAGTGACATGAAAGTAGTGTTATATGATTAAGATGTGTGATGCCTTTTTCTATCTAAGATGTAAAGGTTAATATTTTTTGTTTATGGTAAAGTTCAGATTGTTCCAAATGGGGGCAGGAATGGGGGAGTGTGGAGTTTGTTAGTGTCATGGCCACCATCAAGCTGAAACATGGATGATTTTTAATTGATTGACTGATAAAAAGTCTGCAACTTTGGATATCTCTGCATAAAATTAGTTCTATATCCATCCATAATCTGTCTGACATGTTGCATTATATTCATTTTTATTACATACTGAAGTTGATTTGCAATATAATAGTAGAAAAAATTTGGGACTGCCAGGCCTTTATGGGACTTTGAATTCTGTAATGTTGCGAGTTTAATTCTAGGTGATTTATTTTTCTAGTAGAATCCAGTTACGATGGTCTCCAAAGATTTAAACCAGGTTGGCGGAGATTGGATAGGAATAATTGAAAATATATAATTTATTTTAGGTAATATTATCATTTTAATTGTAGCTATTCTTCATTCATTTTGATGGGTGAAACATTTTTACTAGTAAGAATTTAATGTTTCAGACAGGAATTATCACTAGTAGAAATTAAAATCTTGCTAGTAAAACAAAAATTTTTCTCTAGTAAAAATCTAATGTCTACTAGAGATAATTCATGACTTTTCCCATTCCTTTTTATTGGTGAAATATTTTACTAATATTTTACTAGTAAGAATTTAATTTGTACTAGTAAGAATTAACTTCTTACGTGTACAAATTCAATTCTTATATGTAAAAATTCAATTTTAGATATCAAGAATTTAATTTTTATTAGTGAGAATTCAGAATTGTATTTTTACAAGTAGGAATTTAATTGTTGATATCACAAATGTGATTTTTGATATCAAGACTAATTTTTACATGTATAAATTGAATTCATGATATCAAGAAAAATATGAATAAAAGCTAAAACAGCATACCATAAATTCCTGAAGATGTAGTAGTGAAAATTGAATCTTTACATGTAAGAATAGAATTCTTACTAGTAAAAACGGAATTCCTACTAGTAAAAACGTTTCCCCCATTAAAATTAATGGGAAATGTTGTGATGTTCGCCCTGTTTTCCCCAGGACTCTTTCACAAACACAAACAAGGGCAGAGTGGTGCGACTAACACTCTAGTACTATTTTGTGAATACTTTCTCAAATATACACAAATTAACAAAGATGTATGACATTTAATAACACTCAACACCAAGTGCATGCCACAACATTTTCTACAAGTAGTATCATTGCACACATATACAGAACATAACAACACAACCAATATGCCAGCAGTAAAAGCATTCAAAATTGGGGAATAGTGAGCAAGGTAAACCAGGATGGAGGCTGGTCTCTCTTCCAATTCGAAGCTCCTCCAAAGGTCACCTTGGTAGATCGGAAAACAATGTTTGTAAATCCCTCAGCAAACTCCGTCAATAGTTACTCACCCCAGGGTAAGGAAAAAAATATCACAAACCTCCAGGTATGTTTACACTGAGCAAAAGTGGAGGGAACGGTTTCCCAAGTGAAATCACATGACCTGCTACTTTCGTGTGTCCAAAAAAAGTTTCTCCCTGGTTCCTGGGATTCCCTATTTCACATTCAATCCATTCACGATCGTCCTCCCCACTGGGCGATCAGTCTCAACTAGTCATCTGCTCAGAAAGGGGATGAGACCTGAACTCATGTACCACGCCCCCTCCTCACGGTCAACAAAAACGGGAAAAAAAGGAAGATGGTTGATATATGTAAATATTACTTTTATGTGTAATCGTTACAAAATCAGAAATTATCACTAGTAGAAACTAGATTTTTACTAGTAATTTTTTTTTACTAGTAAGAATTTTATTTGTACATGTGAAAAATTACATTTCAATTCAATTTTTACTAGTATAAATGACATTTATGTTATCAAGAATATAATTTCTACTAGTAAGAATTGAGTTCTTAATTTTTTTTCACGTGTAAATATATCAAGAAAAATAGGAATAAAAGCTAAATGGCTTGCCATATAAATATAAATTTTTTTATGTCAGTAATTTTTTACTAGTGGAAATGTAATTTTCACATGTATAAATTAAATTCGTGATATCAAGTAAAATAGGAGTAAATGTGTTTGTGGATATCCTGAACGATTATTTTGACGTTAGATGTACGTAACAGACTTATGCATTTCTGCATGAAAACTCTTGCACTGTGGTACAACAACTTTGTTAGGTTTAAACTACTTTAGGGTTTATATTGCAGCTTGCCATCAAACTTACATCGTGATGTCTACATTAGAAAGTAGACCTATAGCAATTCTATGTAAAATGATCCATGAACTCGTTTATTACAAGTTTTTTGTATGTAACACTGATAATGGTAAAATATTGTTAGGGTTAGAATAAAACAAATAAACAAACAAAAAACGTTTCTTTGGGTACTATTTTTTCCTTACGATGCCTTTCCTACGCGTAGGTAGGCGGTCGCACAAAACACATTCGCGTGCGCACATTTATCTCAGTTGAGAATGCGGTTTTGAGAGTAAGGTGTTATTTCCTTGTCAATAGTCGATAACGCATTTTTTAAATGCGGAGGGAACGATTTATGCACCAGTCACGGATTTCCTTTGCTCGTATGCACAATGTACATGGTCGTTCATATTTACTCTGCTTGAGCTCAGATTCACTTTGCTCTGCTACAAAACTGCTCGCGCTCGCTTAGATATGTCCCGCTCTCGTCCGAACTTGCTCTCGTCTACGCACTCAAACTCATCCTCCGTCCTCTTACTCTTGCGCTCGGGGATTCAGAGCCACAATACCGCCAAAAGTCGCCAGGCAATCAGGAAGAAGTTGCGGATTTTGACCAATTAAATTAAGTTCCCGTCGCTCCTCTACATTCTCATAGGTTGGGAACACATCCTCAATCTGTAACTTGCTTCACCGTGGACCGATAGAATCAACGACCTCAAGAAATATAATTAATTACTTCAATATACCAAGCAGTTACTAATCTGATTATACAAATTTATATTCAATCCATGTTACTTCATAATTATCATATCGTGATTAGCAGTTACAGTGAACAGAAATGCATAATCTAAAATGCTTTCACCTTCTGACATGGCATTTAAATATTAAAAAAGATATTTGTAGATGTTGATAGTAGTTTGATGAAACTGCTCTAAATTCTTCATGACTGCTTTAAATAGCTTGCACATTTCGCACTTGTATTGAATCTAGGAAGTTTGCTGGAATAGCACATTCACTAAACCTTTACATGTCCTTAGATGATGCCTCAGATGTGGTTATTAACTCACCACTTTAGGGTATGCAGAATTTGGTAGCATGCTCAGTTGTGTTTAATTTAGCAGAATACTTTTGAACATATAGTTTAGTGCGGATTTGTAGTTTCCAATTGCTTTGCCATCCACTTCAATTTTAAAACTTATGCAGATTTATTCATGAAGGACATCATTAGAAAAATATAAGGAATAAATCTGGATATTTTTAAACATGATTTATGCAGGAAACGGGTAAAATAGAATTATTCCTGATTGGCGCTGCATAACTAATTACAAATTCTAATCAGCTACAACAGCAGCACTGTGTTTCTCACTGTACTCAGGCTATAGGCTATGCAGGGATCTGCTTACTAACAGAGATGACATTCATCCAAACATCTTACTGAAACTCCTGTGGACCATGCTGTGAGATAAAAGCTCACTGTGGGACCAAAGTTAGACGTTCTAAAACATTCTCTAACAGTAACCTTATTGAGTCGTTGACATACATCCCAATAAGGTTACCTTTTTGCATGTTTACAAAGTAAAGTAAGACCTGCTGTAGATGACAATACTGGCTTATGAATGTCCTACATGGAACCTTATAATAATACCCAAATACAGATGTTTGGGAATGTTCCCAGGGACATCCGTTGTTTGCTGGGAAAGGCCGCTAATACAAAGACCAAATAGTTAAAAATAGTTAAAAGTGCCTTTTCCACTGTTCTAGAGTGTCCTGGCACTCTGGAAGCAGAAATCCTGTTTCTTAAAACTATGGTAATGCTGCAGCATAAGACCTTTCAGTTAATTTAATACTATTAGTACTGCTGAGGTAAATATATTAGGGTGTGGTGGGGTAGGGACTGGGGGACTAGGGGATGACTGGGCTTAGGAGGTCTTTTAAGGTCAAGAATAAAGATTCTGATAGAGATGCGTCTGAATGACTACAGTGTTTCATCTTCTAAGCACACAGTAAGAAACACAGGAACAAATACATATGTCACACTCTTGTTTCCATTTATTTTTCTTGCTCTCTCTCTATCTCTCTCCCTCTCTCTCTCTCTCTTTCTCTCTCTCTCTCTCTCTCTCTCTCTCTCTCTCTCTCTCTCTCTCACACACACACACACACACACACACACACACACACACACACACACACACACACACACACACACACACACAAACACACCTTAACATGTACAAGCTGCTCTGGACAGACCAACAAATGTATGTGGAAAGATAAAGCAGATGTTCATAAAGTGAGGAAGAGAGACAGAGGGTGGGAAGGAGAAAAATAAGGAGATAATGAGGAAGAGACTCTTGACATTGTGTCATAAATAACATTAAAGTTTCCAACATTCCTCCTGGAAAATGAGGCATCAGTAGTGTGATGGAGAAGGCGGCTTCTCATAAACACCACTGTGCTAGCAGCAGGACAGGAGCTGCTCTGTGGGGCGTGTGAGCGGGGAGGATTGATGGCTCTCTTCTGAGATGTGGCAGCTTCATCATCGGGTGGGGGCAGGCACGTGAACAAACTGGTGCTTCCCCGCCCACTTCTTTCAGCCAATAACTGAACTGTGTCACCTATGTCTCGACCTCATCCCACCAACCAAAGCAAGGGGTGCAGATTGGTCAATGTGGAAACGGCTTTGAGATCTCATAGCTGTATGTCCAGTTGATATTGATGTATTTGCAGCAAATGTTTTCATTCCAAGCCATGTCTTGTGTAGAAACTAAAATTGAAGATTAAAATTCCAGATGCTTATAATTGAATTTATTAGATTACTCTGATCTCTTTTGTCGTCATTGTTCAGTGTGAAATCTGGATTGTGATTTCTGCAGATACTGCAGTGGTCAACTGTTCTAGCAAAATGAAGCCTACAGCATAAGACAAATTTAGCATGATTTAGGCTATAGCGATACCTAAAGTTATTAATATCCATAAACCACAACCTCCTGGATGTTTATTATGAAATTAATTTAGCAAGCAAAATGATGAATATTTCGCAGAGTGGAAATGTTTTTTACACTGTAACACAAATGTTTACATTCAGGGTAAATGTATATAATATACATGTTCCAAAACTGCAACCACGTGTCTTTTTGTTTCATGTTATTAAGGGAATAAATTAACCTGACTTGCTACAGACTAATGCTTGATTAATCTACAGATACTGGCAGAAGGGATGTTTTCACTGCAAGCCAACTCTAGCTTTTAATTAGGCCCTGGGAGAGAGCCCTTCAAAAGCACAATCACCATGGCCAATTCATCATATATATTTAACAGTTAATTAAGAAAGCTTATTTTTTCCCTTCTTTTTTTGCTGTTGGTCTTTTCAAGTTGCTCACAATTTTCCCACCATTATTTTTTAAACCACTAACACATTCTGTCCTTGCCAGTTAAGAGAATGGGTTTTCAAAAGATTTAGAGGATTAAAACTTGATTAATGTGTCTAGTGGATAAGCTTTACTGCATGATAAATTAACTATAGTACAGTTCTTGGTGCAGTTTGAAATGGCAACTCATAAGTTACATTTCTTCATGTCTCCCTGTTTTCAATGTCTAAACTACAACTTTGGTTGAGGACAAATTGGGGGCATGAAATGGCTGCAGGTGTTGTAGTTCAGCTGTAAGACAAAAAACTTGCATTAGACCTCACTTTCCAAATTAGAAGGCCTGGACTAAACAACACGAGTGTATTGAGACAGAAAGACAGGTGTTCTTTCTCCAGGATACCATAGAAAGCCACAATATTAGTCTGATACATGTAGTATGAACATGTCAGATACATAAGACTTACAAAGTGACTTTGCACAAATTGCAATATATTAAGTAAACATATTTCCAAGATAAAGCCAATTCACTTGTAAATTATGAGGTGAAATGCGGTAAAATACAGACAATATAGTGTGTGATATAAAAATAGGTTACCAGCATATAATAACTTATCAGATATTTTTAACTCATGATTGTGTGTTACTATATTTTTTGTTGCAATAAGTAAGTTGCCTATGAGAATTTTTCAGTCTTTAATTAGCAACATAATTCTCTACCAGTATACCTAATTTTCCCCAATGGAGCTACACCTGCAGTAACTTTTTGTCTTAACTGTAAAGGATGCATTTTTCATGTTTATTGGAGGCAGTTATGGAGTGATTGCCCCTGTCAATTCTATGATATGCCTGGCCTTTTTTCAGTCTGCTGACATGTTCCCTGGCATTTTTACTCTGAAAATGTCAAGTCAGGACAAATTTATTTATATAGTGCTTTTTACAACAGTTGTTGTCACAAAGCAGCTATACAAATGTCCGAATCTAAGCCCCCGGTGAACAAGCCAAGGGTAATAGTGGCAAGGAAAAACTCCCTAGAGCATGAGGAGTTAGCCTGAGGAAGAAACCTTGAGAAGAACCAAGATTCCAAGGGGGGGGGGGGGGTCCAGCCTCCTCGGGCCAACAACGTATGGTGCAATAGTAACAATATAAACAATAAATATGTCTATCTAAAAATAACATCTTTAACATAACTTTTTTCTTTTCTTTTTTTTTTGATCACCCAAATACAAATGCTTTTTCATAAAGTATGCAAAGATTATGCAGAAGTGTAATTTGGGATTATTGGGTTACATAAGAGTCATCCCATATAAAGTTATAATCATAGAAAATTCATTAGAAATCTTCTATACCAACACAGTAGCTTGTTTCTTTTTAGGCAAATCATCCAATACATAAAAGGAAAACAATCATGTGGTAATGACAATATTCGTATCATAGAAAAATAAACATATATATATTACATAAAAAAGCAGGTATTATCATCTACACATGTGCTTTCTCTGAATGTCTCTGTAGCAAATCAAGGTTATTATGGATTAAAATAAAATACTATTCTGAAAATCAGTTTAGAAAGACAAATATTATTGAGATGGAAAGTCTCATTAGAAAGCCTGTTGAGCTAACTATTGATTAAACAAGGCAGTTTAAGGTGAGCAATATGACAATAAGTGTGTGACAATACACAATACACATTACATTGCCTGTTACTTCTGCTTCTTAGCCATTCTCATTATTGTTTGGATTATTGCAGAAATCATGATTCAGCACTACTACCACAGAATATTATTTTATCCAAAACTGAATAATTGCTCTGTCACTCAAAATCTTGAGAGGGTAAGCTCATTTCTCTGGAGTACAAAACCACTTACCACATAGCAAGACATAACATTTGTTTAGTTTGTCAGATTTATGAATAACATTATGGGGACACTACACTAAATTGAAAGTACAAGGTCTCAATAAAAAGCTGATATAGGCGTCTGTGTCCTGTGAGGTTGTTAACTTTCTTTGTTCTGAAAAATTCAGGATACAGTTGTTACAGTGTTAGGCGTTTATGGAAGCTTCCTCTGACACTAAAACTACTTCTTCACAGCTTCCCCCCATTCAAACCCTCTTCTCTTAAATTATGGCCAGTAGAGTACAGGGACAGAAGAACCAGCTTGGCTGGCTTAGGCCATGAAATGACAGCACTCCACATTTATCTTAATGACCCTCAGAGATAATGGTAAACATCCATATGCAGTATTTTAGACATCACATCTAATATCTGAAAATTTAAGGGCTCAATCATGCTGGTACTTGGCAGCCTTATAAATACAGATGAACCCAAGGCTAAAATGGCTGTCAGAACCATGTGTGGGTGACAAGTTTGATAAACAAAACTCTTCAAATTGTTACATGGAAAGGAACAATGGTTACAGTGCCCTCCAGAATTATTGCTTCCCTGTAAGTAAATGCTGTGAAAATGGTTTGGTTGTTGATATTAATGAAAAATATGAGTGAGGTAAAAATTATTTCAAGAAATAATCCTTTTATAGAGTTCAAAATGCTTTTACAGTTAATGATGTGTCCATAAATGTTTATATATAAAATATAACAAGCATATATTCCTGTTCATGCCAATTTTAAAACACTTGCAAGTCTTTTGGAACTCTGTTATCAGTTCTGTGATATGAAAATGAGAGTTGTGCAGGCCAAACACCAATACGCAAATCAAATAAGATTAATAAATTGGAGAATGACTATAAGAAATAACTCTACATCTGAAAAATGCCCTTCTCTACATTTGGGTCTATAATTAAGAAGTTTCAAACAACCAGAGTGGTAATGAACCTGCCTGAAAGAGGATGCAAGTGTATTTTGTCCCCATACTCCCCATAGTTCACTTTATTATTTTCTAAAGAGCAAACCACACAGCATTTAACACAGTTTACTAGCCCAGTGTACTCCCAAAAATAACTGTGTGACACATTTAAAGACACTGTTTCCTTGAGACAGTCATGAGTTGTACAGAGACATGGTTATCTGTTTTATCTTTTTTTCTGTATGATTTTGATTCAAATTTAATTAGCTATAGTACATGTATGCAGAGAGAGTTCTTTCACTGGTCACAATATACCAGTAAAAATGAGATTTGAATAACACTGTAGCCACAAGTAACAATAATGCATCCACAACAATTTCACTAGTCTTTTTTCACAAACCTCTCACCTTCTTTTCAGCACTGGAGCTCAGACCTGAGAGAAGCTCTCTTGTGTGCACATAAGTAAGCTTGCCTAATGGAAGGTGTCAGGCAGTGGATCGAGGCCTTGGCTTTTCCCTCATACTGTGTGGAGAGATTAAATTTTGATTAATTTCACCCATCTTGCGCCGGCGGCTACAGATGGGATTCAGGAACAGTGATAGCACCACTGTGATCCGGAGTAGAGCCAGAAGGTCAGCTAAGCCATCCTTGGTTTTGAGGTCTACACCAAAACAGATTCTGCAGTATAGGGGAAGTCCAGGAATGCCTAGATTTTGCCTAATGAATGTGGGGGGAGTCCACCCAGACAAAGTTTTTGTAAAGAAAGAGTGGGGTGCTTACCAAACCAAAATGTATTCTAAGAAAATTATGTCAGGATGGTTCTTAGTGTGGAATGGAACATGTCATACTTCTGTCTGCTCTTACAGACTAATAAATCTCTGATATTATGTGTGTACTTTCCAAAGGTATCTCCAATGATCTTCTAGTTGGTAGTCCACAATATCTTGCATCTGAATGAGTAGTTTCCAGACTGCTGCTAATGCAGAATAATACAGCAAAACACCAAAATATAAACACAAAATGTGGAACTGGCCTGCTGTATGTATAAGAAACAAATCCCCAGATATATGCTATAACCCAACTCAGTATTCACAGTAGCCAAATTCAGAAAATACTGGTTATGCCACAGGCCACATTTCTTCTCGAATTCCATTCATGGTCTGGAAGGCCATGACAGACACTAGCTTGTCTCATTTGCATTTTGGTATTACCAGTCAGGCTCGCTTTGATGTAAAGGTGTTTTTTTCCAGTGTATGCAGTGTTTCATGCAACTCCTTCCCTAGAGGGAGCTGACCTTGTCAGTGATATTTCTGTCTACACACCCAAAGGCATCTTGCAGATATTGCTGCCAGTTTTGGCAGGTAGAGAAAAGGAGGGTTGCCGCAGAAACAGGGCCACTAGAAGGGGACGCACAGCGGATTCTTGCAGATCGTACTGCAGCATGCTTCCCATCATGCCTGAAGACAGAGAGACAAGCTGTGCAGAGCTGTCATGACTATAAACATAACTAGACTACCATAAACGCATGATGTGTTGTTAAATAGGCTTATGTCAAGTACAAAATACTGTTATTTGCATATGTAGAAAAGTGAGTATTTAATAAGCTTTGGTATTATTAGTTTATGCACATGCTAGTTAATGTAAGGTCTGTAGATTCTAGATGTGGCATTTTCATCTGAAACCTCTGTCTCTCAACATGAGGACCAGTGAATTGCTGTAGCCAGTAAAGCAAGCAGTGATGCGGTCTAAAAATCTAGATCAATCAGAAACATGAGTACAGAGTACACAAAAAGCTTATAGACTTATGTGACCATCTTAAAGACTGATGAGATTAACATGCATCTGTGAAGGAATGATTAAAGTGTGAAAGAAAAAAGAAAAAGGGGTATAAGAGCTCCTGATCCCAAACATACCACCTCAGCTGTGAAACACTGTTGCATGGGCACATATGGCTGGTTCACTTCTCTTTATTGATGATGGTCTGCCAGATATAGTAAAAGTAGCTATGCTTCCCATATGGTTTATCCAATATACAACTAAATATTATAAAATTAACACAGAGTTTCTGCAGTTTAAACTCGTATTCATGGTTTCATTCCAAGCCCAAAGTGCTTGTATACACCACTAATTGCTTCAGTCTCCTAAATTCTGCACTGTGCAACCTAACAATTATGGTCAGTGTGTGTACCAGATATGCTATCGATGGCATCAGTGCAGTGTGCTGGATTCATGCCAACCAATTTTTGTATGCATAGTCCATCAACCCATCAGTTCTGGGTCAGCTGTTCTTCATCTCCCAATAGAATTCATGACATTTTCTGACATTTTATCATATTGTACTATGCTGTCTTGAGGATGTCCATGGCAACACTACAGGAATTAATATTTAAAAGTGACAGACACCAACAAGGTGACGTTTTTCATTACATATTTTTGAAAATAAATATAAGTAAGTAAGTAAGTAAATAAATAAATAAATAAATAAAGCACATTAAAATAAAATTATAGTGTCTATAAATATTTTTAAAATTGGAATATTTAGGTGTTCTAAAAATAAATGAAATACACTTGCAACATCAGAAGAGGAATAAATCAGTATCCAAGTCCATATTCTGTGCTAATCTACTTAAAAGACTGTACCCAGCATTGTACCCACAAAATAGATTCACCTATTCTAAGAAATCATCTGGTTTTGGAGAGCATTAAAGGTCATTTCATTTGCTCAGACCCTCTCAAGCCATTCCGTATGCCCTCATACAGTCACAGTGATTTCCATGGGTACAGTCCATTAGCATGATAAAGGTGTTGATTTAGACACAGTGACCCCTGCTTTATGTTATTAGCGATCACATTCTTTATGGAAAATGTGAAAATTCTTAAATAGCTATATCAGTTCTAAAGAGGTGTTCCTTTAAGATCCAGTCAATTAGAGGTAAGATATCCAGTCATTTAGAAATAAACTGGAAAATATTTTTTAAAATTTCCTCCATGATCAGGTGTCGGAGAATATTGGCATCAGCATAATAGTGCAGCTGGGACAAATCAGGTAGAGTCCCTGCAGAGAGTCCTACACTTTCAGCTGCATTAAGGAACCATTACCTTTCCTTTTGGCAGCCCTACAGAACAACAGCCTGGATGACCTGTCAATTAGGCACCCTCTCAGGCAAAGCCAGGTGCTAGTCCACATGTTAACAAAGCCCTTGGGCAGATGCAGCGTTTCAAACCTCTCACTACTCTGATTCTCCTGATTCTGAGGCTAAGGCATATGGAACCAGCAGTGCTTCACAAGCACCCAAATGTAGATGACTTGGTACTAAAATGAAGGTAAAAACCTTCTGTGCTCTCAAATGTTGTGTCAGCCAAAATGGCCTCCATTAAGAAACCTGTGGAAAGTATATTTGATACATGAAATATTATTAGTCAAAGTCTCTAATACTGTTTTGGCCAGATAACCCTTTACTACAAGATTTTACAACTTCTTAAATCCTATTTGGCATTTTCAACATGCTATAGCCAACAAAGCAATTATAAGCAATTGTACCATTATAATGTCATGCATTTTTTAAGTGTGTGCTCACTAAAATGGCTAATACATTTATGTGGAAGGCTCAGTTTGATTGAAAGGGAAAAACAGAGTCTTGTATTCCCTCCTCTATGTAGCCTAAGTGGGCTGCCAAGTGTTTCCCCAATGATTTGTCTTTTTGTCTTCAAATAGATACACCACATTGCACCCCTTTGAGGACATCAGTGTCAGTATGAAAGCACCTTTGTACTTGGCATAAAGTCAGATGTACCAGTTGCCAGCTAAAAGCCGTTAAAGATCACAACAGTTCAAAGAGGTGTCCTTCCCAGGATCCTATTTAATATTCTGCAAAGATCTCTCTTTGTTCATTGATGTTTCCACCAGAGTAACAGTACCAACAAATTCCTTAATTTACTGACAACAGTGTGCATTAAAGTGTATTGTCCAGTGCCCTGCAATATTTAATTTGTTGCCAACAATCGTATAGAGGCTGATGTACAATTTTTGGACAAACAACTTGAAAGTGCAGCAAATTTGTTTATAAAAGACTTTGTTCTGAGACAAATGAGCTGTGAATATGTGAGAATGCTTGTTACCCAAAATGTAGTGCTTACATGTTTTTTTGGAACAATATTTTACAAAACAGCGGCATGTATAGTGGGCAAATACAGACCAAAATAATCTGAACCATTATAGGAATGAGAAAGAAGGATTTTTGTTTTTTTTACTGAACTTCACAGCTCAACGGTTCTACTTATCATAAGTGCACATCCCCCAGCACAATTAAATCCCAAAAGGGCTAGATTTCTTCCCCTTTTTTCTATTGAGGCTGCTGATTGGCTGGGCTCTAATTCTCCTCAGGGGAACTTCTTAGAAGTAAAGAATTCAAGAGTTCATGAACAACTAATGTTTTATAACACCAACCACTGTCCCAGTTTTGAAAGTTTTAGGTGAACTTTAGTTTTTTGAGCAGACTAATGCAGACTCCGACAGATTTCAGGGTGCCATGTTACTCTTTCATACCGCAAGGAAGCATCTAGCTCATAAATATCCAAACTGCTGGTTCTAAAGTATTGCAGCGAAGGTACAGATTAATACTTTGCATTGCACTTCTTCTTTTTTTTGGGGGGGGGGTTCATGCAGTCTTTTCTTTGGTGCCTTTTTGCTAAATAAGTTCTTGATAAATAAGACTGGGAGGAGAAAGTGTTGAATATAAGAACCAACTCTGAACAAGAAGTGTTTATTAGAAAGGTGCATTTAAAGAGCTTTAATTATCATTGAGTTTTTTCAATGACTCAAAGAATTCAGATAGTTCATAGAATACTTACTTTGATTAATATTTACCCTTGAGGCAAAAATTGAAATTAAGCAGGACTTTAATTTTATTCTCAAAATTGCTTTTTTGACCCTGTCAGTGTATGTGATTTATTATCACATAGGACATTTCTGATATTTTTTAGATTAGGGATACATACAATTTTTCACCATATTCATCAAATTATTTAGTCATTTACTAAATATTGGGCAGGATGAATATTTGACAATGCCTTTTAAAATAATGTTTTTTCTCCAATATTCCAAAACCAACAGAAAGCATGAGAAAAGATGACCAGGAAAAATTACACTTTTGAAAATTATTGTATAAAAAATATCAGAACAAAACTGTATTTTATTTTTGTTTGCACCTTAATATGCAACATATTTTGCATGTGTAAGTCACAAAAAAATCTAATGATCAAGTGATTCTAGCAAATAAAAAAGTATCTGAGTAATTTTTTAAAAAAGCATTATTTTCTACTCACCTAATTGTTAAACATTCACATTTCTATTGCTGGTATATATTTTTTACCTGCAATCTTGAAGCAATAGTTCAACTTTTTGTCAATAAATTCCCTTTTCCTGTTTTTTAAACTAAATTACATATTTCGTTCAATCATACGTTGCAATGTTTTTAGGATGTTAAAATGCTCTGAAGAATATCTTAGCTGCAGTAAGTGTTTAGAGCCAAAATTTATAGGGTCTCAGCTTTCAATATTTTCAGTCAAATTAATGTATTTAGGAATTATTACAATATACACTACACATTTAGAATGTTTCAACTTCTGATGTTAGAAGGTTTGCAACAGCTAAACTAAGACAAAAACTGCATGCAGAGAGGTATAAAAATTTATTAGACCTTGGGAATGTGTTAAACGTGGCATACTTTCCAAAATGTTGAACTATCCCTTTAAGTTCTAAATCAAAATTTAATGTTTTGATAAAATCCAAAAAGTTAAAATTATAGTTGATACAACATTACAGAACAATTGCTAACATTATTCAATAGACACTGTATCAAGTCTAAACTCACCTTGTCAGCTTACATTGGAGTCCAAGGACAAAATTGTTAATATATTTCAGTGCACAACAGTTAAACTGTTTTACAAAAGAGAGAAAGAAACTTTGCATTCTCTATGAATACTGCCAAAGACGTATCAATACCGGATCAAACTTACTGCTACAGCATCAATCGACCCCAAAAATAATCTTTGACAATATCTATGCTGTGCTGATAAAATATAATGAACAGAAAAAAAGCACAGCTACTAACATGTCTCGGAAACTAAACAAAGCTGCCCAAATTGAGTCAAAGAAGAGGGAAAGGCAATACGCTCTACTGAAATGTCTGAAATATCAGTACATGTAGTTGCTTCCAGTAAGCAAAGCAGAGAAAAAAATCCACTTCTTTTTTGCACAAATAAGCAAGATATGTGTCTTTGTGCTCTACAATAAGAGTTTGATAGGCTTCACCACATGTAGTAGCTTCTTGTTGTGTCAACTTGGGAGGGTTTCGGTTCAGAGGAGCCATCTTTGTCCTTCTCATTGTCTATCTCCCACAGATTGATGAGAGGAGGGTAGAGCTCATTTAGAGGAATAGAGGATGTTTTCTGCATATACTTCTTGAGTGAATGGTGGTAATTCTTCCTCTTCCATCTCTTGGCAATGTAGACAGTGATGGCACCCAAACTGATGATAGCCAATATCGTACCCATGACAGCTGCAAGAGCTGTGTTGGTGCCTTGGTCAGAAATCTCTACAGCAAAGGTGGCATGCTTGGTTGTGACATTGACACAAGACTTTTGAGTCTGCTGGTGGATGTTGGAGACTGAGAGACAGACCTCATACTCAGTGGCAGGTTGAAGGTGTGTAAGATTATACTCATGGACATCCACAGGGACTCTGGCTGTGTAGGTGATATGGGGGTTATCAATCTTCATCGTGGCAGATGACCATTTGAGGTTGGAAGTCATCACATTGGAGTTGACCTTCCAGGACACCAGTATGGAGTGGGATTCAGTTTGCTTCACATAAATCTTCATAAGTTGAGTGCTGTCTAGAAGAGTACCATTGACTCGGATTGCAGTCACCCGAGTGTCAGCACCCTCTATATTCTGAGCAACACAGGTGTAGCAGCCAGAGTCTTCTACCTGAATGTTAGATATGTGCAGAGTACCCGCACTGTTAAGATGGTACTTATCAGATAAAGTATCTGTCATGACCTTGTTACCCAAAGGAGTAACCCAATATATCTCTGGTTCAGGCTCAGCCATTGCACGGCAGTCTAGGTCTACTGTCATGCCAATATCCAAGTTAAGGTGGTTGGGGAAGGTGTCATGGGCAATCATGGGGAGACACTGATCAGTAGTTTCACGAGAAAGTACTTCTTTCATGTGTTGGCCTCTGACTTCAGGTGGCATTGCACAGTACATCGAAAGAGGTTCCATAAATCGAATGGTGGTCTTATTGGAACTCATCCATTGGATAACACAGTCACAGCGGAGTGGATTGCTATGGATACTGACCTCCCGCAAGTTGGGCAAGGCTTCTACTGTTGCCAGGTAGAGGGAGTTTAGAGCATTGTTATTAAGCATTAGGCTCTCAAGAGATGGAACATCACGGAATGCTAATCGACTAATGTAGGAAAGCTTAGGGTTGTTGGTGGCCTCGAGTTTGGTCAGTTCTGGGAGATTATCTAGGGCAAACCGATCAATGGAGACAAGTTCTCCCATGCTATTAATACCAAGTTCTTTCAGTCTTAACATATTCTTGAAGTCACCCTCCTGAATTTTGTGCACAGGGTTCTTGTTCAAATCCAGAAATTTTAAGTTTGGCAGTTTCTGCAGTGCATTTTGAGGCACCTTAACAAGTTTATTATCATAGAAGGAGAGGCTCTCAAGATTGTCCAGTCCAACAAAAGCATTGCCTGGTATGTCAGTAAGATCCATTCCTGCCAGTACCAAACTTCTCAGATTAATGAGAGGTTTAAAGTTTAAATCCAAGATACCAACCACAGGATTTTCCCCAATCATTAGGATCTCAAGGTTGGGGGTAGATTCAAACCAATGACTGTCAATGGCCTTAAGCCTGTTGGAGTTCAGATGGAGCCTTAGCAAGTTGCGCAAACCTGCAAAAGCATTAGGTGCAATGAAGCTGATCTGATTGTGGTTGATGTAAAGCTCTTGAAGGTTTGTAAGGTCCTGCAGGCTAAAATCAGGCATCTCAATGATCTGGTTTTCCTCCAGATGCAGTGTGGTGAGCTGGGACATGTTTGTCAAGCCTATGTCACGAATGTTGCTGAAGTTGTTCTGGGAAAGATCCAGCTCAGTCAGGTTCAGCAGCTGCTCCAGTTCCTCACTGGTCCTGGCAATGTAGTTACTCTGTAGAAGCAAAACCTGGGTGTCACTTGACAGGTTGCCAGGGATGCGCGTAAGGCGAAGGTCATTGCAGTCCACAGTTGTAGCTTCCCTATAGGTGGACTGCGGTGTGAACCAAGGTCGAATTTCGCAGACACACAGCTGGGGACACTCTGTAGCCTCAATAGAGGACAGTGTAAGTGAAACCAACAGCAGAAAGAAGCAATGCCGTCTCTGTGCAACCCAGATTACAGTCCCTCTAGCCATTTTTACTGCAAATATTTATCTGCTCAGATCCGCAATGTGTTGGGAATCCTGGAGATGCAAAGAGACCGGGATAGTTTGGTGAGATTTTCATCAAGTGTTCAGAAGTGTAGCTGGATAAACCGTTTATCCTTTTAAAGCTTGAGTAGTGGAGTTAAAGAACTTCCGAGATTTTCTGCAGGTTCCTACAGAGTTGAGTCTGCCACACAACTTGATATCAGGATTGGGGAAAGGGTCTGAAGAAAGGAAAAAAAACAAACAGAAAATCTCATGTCAGAATAAAGAATGAAACAAAGTGCATAACAAGGGAATCTATATGACATTACATGTTTTAAAGATTTTCCAGTGTTAGTATGGGCATTTAGATGTAAGATGTAGATGTAATTTTTTATGTAAGATCTAATTTTATATATACAATCACAATAATGAAAACATCACCTAATTAGTTTAATGAACCCAAACCAATAACTTCAATAACAACAAAAACAAGCAGCTAAATTAATAGTAGCACTGATACCTTAGCAGAATATTTACTTGCAAGCACAAAGGAAAATGCTACATCAGCTAATTATTATGCCTAAGCAACACAAAACACTCAGTAGAAGTGGGTGTGCCTGGACAGAGATCAAATTCAATTGAGTGCTTTCATCTCTCCTGTGAGCACATGATTAGCAGATCATTAGCTTCTTCAAGCACCATTAGACAAGCTCCGATACTTAAGAATTCTCTGTATGAAATGCTGCTACTCCATTCCTATTGTTAGACCCTGTGGTCTGGGAAGCAAATAGATATTGTTTTCTGCTTTAGACAGAACTGATAATTATTAAGACAAGACTAGGAATTTAAAATTTAATGAGGGGAGGTTAAGGGTTATTTATTTTTGTATTTATTACTGATTACCTTTACCTCATGTATTTCATATAAAGTTTAAGATGCATTGGTTTTCTTGACATGTCATCTTTTATTTAATATCCTCAATGAATAAAAATAATTTTTCTCGGTATCTTTCTTATAAATTTCATGGTCCTTATTCTCTTTAAATATGCAAGTATATAAGTTATCCATACTATTGTTATCCTCTTATATTACACTACTATATTTAACCTGTCGATGTACAGATAAAAGAGAGTTTCTCAGTATTACCTAAAGATTGAGATAAATTGTTGTTCAAAAAACAATAGATGACATGGACCTTGATAGGCACACAGGGATGGCATGTAAATTTTCCATATGTAGCAAGCTTTATCTGAAGTAACAAATCAAATCAGCTGGGGTGAGAAAAAGAGGGATAAAAAAGTGGCCTATCTCTTTAAACAAAGGTATTATAGAGGCTTGAACAGCTGTTTCAAACAACTAAAACTGGATGAAATGTATCTTCATAAATTTCTTTATAAATTATTTCCTTTTAACTTAATTTTTCTCTATGACTGCAGTTTTCCACCCTATCCCTGTCCTTAATATTCATCTACAATAAAGCAAACTTTGCTTTGTTTGGCTTTAATCTTTAATCTTACACATATCTAACTGCCAAACTTGGTTGGGACACATGATGCAATCTGGAGCATGCAAAATGTGTTGTCCTTTATTGCAGAGATTTCGGGAACTTGTCAGAGATATCTGATCTTTCCTATGAACACATCAAGGGTGAAAACTTGCAAATCCTCCATTTCAAGCTAAAGGCATAGTAGTAGTTTGCATGCTATCAGGTCTTAAACAGAGCATGCACCTGAATGTGGAGCAGTGACATCTGCTGTCCCATATGGCACTAATGCTGATTCAGTTGTACTAGCTTTAAAGCTGAAGACTAGAAAGATTTAGGGCATACCAAATGTTGCATGTGATAAGGATAAACACAATTGAACTCCACTAATGACTGTTAAAAATGTTACCAAACAATTAAAATAATGGGGACAATTCCACTGAATATAATTATACCATCAATTTTAATTATCAAACGCATATGTGTGAGATTTTCACACCAACGCTCTGAACCAACCCCCCCCCCCCCCCCCCCCCCCCTTCTGAGCCCATCATGCTAAAAACCAGATGCCATCATTCAAAACAATTCTTTGGATGCTTAGTATTTTTAAGAGTAAACATAAAACATGACTTTTCTCAGCATAGCCTTTCATCACCAGCAAGCTTTAAGCACTACTTTTATTTGAAGTGCCCCTGGAATGGCCCATCCAAGTACAACAACCAGCAAATAAAGATATAGGTAGAAGCAGCAGCAATTCACAGACAACCAGGGAAATGGGTTGAGGCTACATGGTGCAGCTGTTATGAGTCTTTTAATGGGGTGGTGGAAATCAAATCCTGATCTCCCTCCTGTGACTCCAGGAACATCAAGGCAATTTGGACTGAGAGGTGATTATAAATGCCAGAATCCATTCATAAGAGGAATCGGCGATGGCACTACACAGATGTGTTTCTCCAATAGGGTTTCTCTGCCTGCTTCCTCAAGATACATTCCAATGCAATGCAGTACATAAGGTCCCCCTGAAGACACACAATAACAAACAGACTATGAGTAATCAGAAGGAGAGCCAAATCAAGGCTAGGGGTGCACTAGTAAGGGCAACACTGGTAGCTCACTGAAATGGCCTTCAGTGCCACAGACTGTATTCATGGGTAATTTTATGATCATGTGAATATGCAGCTTGCATATCAGCCAACAAATTTTTGGTTGTTTTAATCTTCAAAATATAGTACAGATAGCATGTTTCATAGACTGTTAATCTCACATTTCACTGCATGCTAGGTTCACCTCAATTGAGTTTAATCTCAGGTTGTCTTTACAACAAACCAAGCCACAGCCTTCATGCTAAGAAAAACAGAACTGTCCAGAATTCAGAATTTGGACTAAAACCATGTAGTGTAAGCAAAATCTTAAAACGCAATGATTAATAAAAGAAGAACTACTGAACAACTGTTTTTAAAAAAAAAATAAATTGTGTACTTTCTCTAATTAGATTTACATTTTGCAATACAATATATGAGGAAAAATACTCCCACAGGCAACTGCTATATGCATTCTACTTTAAAATTTACATCCCATAGTTGAAACATATTTTAGCACAGTAGGAAATCAAAGTTCCTATAGCTGCAAATGTAACTTTTATATAATTCAATCAATAACTAAATTATAAAAGCTGTCATCTTCAAGTTCAAGAGCAAATTAATTATCATTCACACCAATCAAGCTTCATTAGCCTGGTATTTGGCATTCAGTGCATGGCAGCATGCCACCCATTCTATTCTCATTCACATCGTTTCTCTTTAAATCAAGAATGACAGCCACGAAAATCTGCTGCCACAATTAGAAGCTTATGGTATTTCAGAGTGAGACATGGCTCTGTCCCCTTCAGGAAGTGAAGAGTTCCATCTTATGGCTCTTAGGGGTTAGTATAATACCAAATTCTACTTGCCAGTACCTGGGTAAATGGAGATGTTCTCTTAATCTCACATTCTCTCCTCTATCCTTCTTTTTTTTCTCTCTGTAGATTTTTCTTGTATTTCTGTTTAGATGCCCTAATTTGAACACTGAAGAAATGACAAAACATATTGCTGTTAATGCACTGTCAAGGTGCCCTTGCTCTAATTATTTCATGCATATTCCTCATGGCAAAATTACAGATTCTGCTAAATTTGGCTAAGCCTAATATCCCATCCTACTGTTCTTTCCAAATGTGTGGTCAGTCCTCCAGTAAATTGACAATGGGGTTCAGGTTAGGTGAATGAATTAGCCAGTCAAGACCATTCCATTTTTTTACACTGAAAAACTTCATAGCTGCTTTAATAGTATGTTTCATGTCACTGTCTTAAAATGAGGTACCATCCGCTGAGATTTGGGGCCATTGGTTGAATCTGAGCATTTAAAAGGATACTCTGGTGTTCAACTGCAGGGAACACAATCACAAGCAGAAAGGCACCATTAACCCACATCACTAACATTCAATCGAGTATAAAGTAAAATGCTACTTTTGCTCTATTAAAGGTAATTTTTGTGCTGTCTGTAACTCCAAGTATTTGAGAGGGAAAAACTAAACCCATACTACAAAATATTCTTAACAATGAATAAAATATGTTTTTTAAGGTTTGATGCTGAAGTATTCTTTGTAAATGCCTTTTGAATTTATCTTGCTACTGTTGGCAGCCTGTTCCTCTGGAAGCCATCCATGACATATGTAACCATGTTTCATGTTTTTAAATATATTTTCTCCTTTCTATAAATACTCTTCCTAAGTCATTTACATCTCATCTCTCATTGTGATTTCCTGAGGACTTTAGAGAATTTTTTTGCATTTTTAAATGAAACTGTAGCCCCCTTTGGTCCTGGTATTTAAAGGCTTTCCAAAAAATGACTTTGATGTCAATGTTATTCACTCATATAGAATTACATGCACTCCTTTAAAATGACATTCTGCACAATAACCTCATAAACAGTGCTGAAGTACAGTGCCAATCAACAATATGTTACTTTCTAAGCATTTATGTACTACCATGTATTATGACAACATAACTGTACTTTTGCATGTGTAATGAACATGTCAAACAAAGTCAGATCCTCCAAAATTGACACCTCCCAAGGTGGTCTCAGTATGGTTCATTTGTGGTTCATATTGTGGTTTGTATTGTGGTTTGCTTGTGGTTTGTATTGTGGTTAGGTTGTTTCGTTAGTGAAAACAAAGCAGCCCTAGTAAAAATAGAAGTAAAAAACAGAAAACAAAAATGAGAAAATTGTCTACCCATTGGATGTGTGGTTCTGCAGCAAAATTTGGCTCTTACATGCTTGTCTCCACTGTGGTTTTCTTTAAAACCATTTTGGTAATTCATGTAAGTCATGTCATGTCTGTATTTGTTGTCTTTTCAAGAAAATGTAGCAGACCTAAATATGAACACCATGAAAGTAGTCATCTTGAATACACTACCCATAAATTAGTGTTACACAGATATGGCCTGAGTTCTAAAGTAGCTATGATGAGAATATATGGTTTGAGATTTCATCAAAGAGGACCAGAAGAAGAACCCTATTTAAATAGAGTACTATTTAAAGTTCACTAGCTTTGTGAACATTACAAGAACTGAGGTCAGTTGAAGTTGGTTTCTTTTCTAGTTCACTTTAACAGAAATTAGTTCAGTTCATTTAAAATGAACATGTGAACCCCATTAAACAAATAAAAGGAAACAAAAGGGCATCTATGAAAGTACAGCAAAATACACAAAACTAAGCTTTACACAGGTCTGAAAATGCCCCTTCTTCAGGAAACAGTATACCTCATTATTTTTCTATCCCTGTTTAAATAGATTGTAAAGCTGTAATGGGTAGGAAAAAAATGTTGGAAATGAAATCTTGACCCACAATGTCTCTGACTAAGCTAACAAGAGAAAGAACTATACAGCACCTTATAATAGATCTAAAAAAAAAAAAAAAAAATCTGAATCTATCTGTACAAAGTCCCTGGAGAAGCTCCTTGCAGCACACTTCCACAGACATTGAATGTGAGAAATTAATGTTACTGGATTTCTGTCCACCATCCTGGCATTTGATATTCCAAGCTTGTCCATCATTGATCTAAGACTTCTTACCAATTGCTTTGTTATTCACAGTGCTCCACAGGACTGAATAGAACGGTGACTATAGCACATGATGCATTTGCTGATTGAGACTATTGGAACTGACATAAAAAAAAATTGATTACAGATCATACAGGGACCTCTGAGTTATTGCAGGGGGGTGAATGCATGGAGCGAGGCATTAAACAGGTGTCACAAGAGCTCACAGAAGTACAAATCCAATTCAGTTCCAAGTCTTCTAGAGTATGTCTGAGCCTTTTAGATTCCTTTGGAGTCTCCAAACGCCTTGTTTTTTATGAGATTTGAACATGAACATTGAGATATATATGGTCTACAAATACTAAAATAAATGAAACCCATAGCGTCATTTGAAGCATTTTGAGAATCAGCTTTTTTGGCTGATATACCAATGAGTCAGTACTTCAGCTGAATTTCAGCAATTACATTAAAAAAATAAAATAAATAATACCTAAATAATGTGCATCTGGTACAATTTAATTCCACAATATTTTAAACCATTTTAACACATTATGGCAGGACTGAAGTTTCCTACATAATTAATCTGCACAAAGTACAGTTTCCTGTATAAGACATACACCACTCAAACAATAATACAATGTTTATATCATTATTTTAATAGTAAGTACAACAATAACTTCACCTTTATTTCACTTTAACTTCCTTTATTTTTCTCTGTTCTTAATTTTAATTACAGAATAAACAATAGTGATGCTAATCTCAAGCCATTCCATATGTTTTGTTCCCTCTTGCCTGCTGTCAGTTACACAGAAATATTCCTTAACCAAATGTTGTTTTTGCAGAAGTAGCCTATTTGGCATTTTATGTCTGTGACAAAAGAGTCTTAGAGTACAAAAAAGGGGGGTGGGCATGGGGGGAGGGGTGGAGATGTGAGGGCTAATAGACTAATAGAATGAAGTCAGTCCCCCACATTCTCCCTTTAGTGGTGGGTGTTGTGGTGTCTCCACACAAGCCAGCATGGTGAATTTGTGCACATTTTGTATTTGTGTACCTTTGTAGCTCAGCTTTTTTTCAGCTAAAGACTTATAAAGTGGAAGAAGGGCTCTTTATGCCCAGGTGGAAGGGGGTAGGACAGAAGATGAGAGAAGCGCCCCTCGCTGTTCCACAACTCTGCATCACCTTTTTCAATTCTTCCCTCCACAGAGACTCCAAATATTTGAAATCTAATTGAAATTGCCTTTATTAGGTACTTCACACTAGATGTGATCATACAGATACAAAACAAAACACATGAAAAAATATTACTGTTTTTACTGTCTTGTAGTGTCAGTGGCAATTACGAGTTCCCTACTGATATCACTGTGATGAACCACTACGCAACACTTTGTCAGTCATTTGATATTGATATGACAGTTCATCATATTTTCCAGGGGAAAACGTGTGGAGGATGACGACTTCTCGTAATGGGCTCTCACATTACAAGAAATAAGCTTTCGTATGTGATTCGGAATAAATGGCTCACAATGCCATTTCTCCTCGATTCTTGGAACTTCTGCTAGCGTTTGCAGACGCAACAGCTGCAACCAAGGGAGGCGTCCCTAAGGACAATACGAGATTCCACCCCCCCCCCCCCCCCATAACTCATTATGCATCCTTCGCTTTGACTTAAACACGCATTCCCGTGTTTATTGTCTGGGCTTTTCTCTTTCTTCTAAAGTTCTCGCATCTCCTTATTTCGAACGAGGAAACATCAAGACATCTGCCAGGGTGCCAACACATTTAGATGCAAATCACATTTTTTGCACCCTACCCAAACCACGCGCACACTAGCGGCAGGCTAACACAGCAATAACGTGGATAGATCAAAGTTCACTTCCAATTGCAGCAACAGCCTGAACGGCACAATTCCCGTAATTTGGGTAAAATCTTTAGAAAATTGCATATGAAGCAAAGTGGATACCCTGTGCGTCAATATGAAAAGGGAAACAGCAAAAAAAAAAAACCTGAGTGTAAAAAGCCACATATTCCTGCGATTTTACAATCTTTTGTTTGATCTGTGTGATGTTTTTAAGAATCTGTGAATACTTTAATTAAACCTATTGAACCTGAGACGACGGCTTAAAAACAAATAATAAATCATGAAAAGTGTACTCGTTGTGCCCTTGAACATCTGTAGTGCAACAGCAGATGCGCCCTTGCAGTGCAACGCAGTAAACAGCGATCCCTGGATGCTGGAAGCACGAGACGCCCTGATTCTCAACAGCAAATGAATATAGAGATAATTTCAAAGCATTCGGCGTTATTCATATTTGAAAACGTGTGGTGGATCTTCTCACGTTCATGGACTAGTCTACTGATTCATCTGCTGTGCTTCACACAATTTTTTATGCGGTGAACGTATTATGAACATGATAAACGCAAATAGACATTTATTGCTTAGCAGATGCAAACTGTTCAGGTTTAAAACTAACACATTCATATTTCTCCGACTTTCATCACACTCTGTGCGTGTAAATAACTACTGATACATAATATAAAAGCTACGAATCTTACCTCTTTGGCTTACCAGCCTTCACGTTTCAATTGCACAGGCGTCCTTTCTTGGCGAACATTAGTTCATGCAAATACCTATGTCCTTGTGTACCACAACGTCAACGGTGAGAGGAAAAATCCACAAATGACTTGATAACGGAATCGGATTTGCTTTTATCACATCCTTCTTAAGCTCCACGCCACGCAGCCCATTCACTTAGCAGCCTATCTACATGGGCACACTTTTGTTACATCCACTTGCCGCAAATTCCTGAATAACCTCAGAGATACGCATGGTCCGGTTTGCAAGAAGAGTATCCTTGCCTCGCAACCAGCAGCACGTTGACTGGCTACCACCAGCAGTCTCTGTACTCTGAAGACCGTGCTGCGTCGCCAAGGAAAATATGATGACAGCACCTGGCGCTGTCCAGACGAGTCAGCTGATTCCTGACCAGGCGATTGGTTGCTAGATCGTGGTTGTCACTGGAGACCAAGCAGGGCACCATCTGTTCGGGGATTGTTGTGACGCGAACAAAGGCGGAGTTGGGGGAGCAAAGAAGGGATAACACAGGGCGTGGAGAGCGAAACGCAGAGAGGACGATATTCCCTTGGGAGACTGTCTTGCATTAACAGACACCCCCCCCCCCCTTGTGATGAAAGACTCTGTATGGTGTCCCAATCCAGAGAGCTTTACAAGAACACAACGTGACCCTTTGTTTATTTAGTTACTTTAATTAATAGTTTTTGGTATCCTGTTTATTGACGAGCAAAGGAACTCAAATTAACATGTTTTCCATCGTTCAAAGGCAGATCAGGCCATGTCAGGTATATGAACTTTAGCAAGAAAAAGGGCCTAAAATACTTAATGATACTCTTTGCAAAACAAAACTAATGTCTTATGCTTTATTGATTAATTATCTAATGGCTATTTAAATGGATATCAAGTCTAAACATGAAAACCTTTGGGAGTTTTAAGAGAAATAAATAGCATGGGACATTCTGTTCTACAGGGCCATAACAGGGGCAAGAGAGACATTTTAGTGCATGTATAAAAGCCCCAGAAAAAGAATAAATCACAGATTTGGGGGAAAAATTAATTAGTTAATTAGCTAATTTGACTGAGATTGACAATCCAATCTATATGTGCTTGTTCATAACTCAGCAAAAACAGGTCACAACCAGAGTATAACACAGAAAACCCCATCCCCCAGGAAACAGTTTCATCACACAGCTACCAAAATATATTTAACCCAATTCAGGAAAGAATTTTTTAATTTTCTGAATCCTTTATGTGGATTATACGCTTTCAGGTGAGTAATAATACACCTTACAAACAGACCAGTGTCTATAGGGCTGTGCAGTGTTTCATAACAGCATCAGGGCATATGAGCTCACAATTATTCCATGACATACTGAGAATATTAAATCTGCACCAACATAGGATAACTGTCAGGGCAGTGGCAGTTCTAATGCTGAGACACCTGCCGGTCTTATCTTTTACTCAGCACCACCGACCCACATGCTGTTCCAGTATTAGCAATCTCGCAGAGCAGCATGAGAGGTGTTTGTGCGTATGGTGTGAGCAATCCCAAATGAGGAGATGGCTCTTATATGCACCTACATTAGCTATAAGAGAGAGCGAGCACAGGGAGAGGGTGTGAGAGTGAGGTGCCAAGTACACCGTGCATACATTAGTCAGGTCATGAGTGGATAGAGCCAAAAAGAAGAATGAAATCTCTGAGGGTTGGAGTGGGAGACTTACAATGGTAAAAACTCTTTCATGTTACAAATTCACAACTGATCTAAAGTAAACCAGAAAAAATAAGGGCCTCTTTCAACCTTTTACAATTTCACATTTAATTATCACACAAGGCTGGTATATTTGAAGTTGGTTCCTCCTGCAATACAAGTAAAGGGGATTATGAACTAATACAGCTGCTAAACCACCCTTCCCCTTGCTTATCCCCTAAATCACCAACTCATATTACAAATAACCTAGTATTAAGCTCATAGGGACTGTCCTAAGAGAATCTGCTGAACAGTTAAATGATACTTCTGTGTTGCAGCAATGCTCAAACTACATCAGCAGGTGGACATCTCATTTCCTCCCAGCTATGCTGAAAGATGAAGACAGATGGGCAACTTGTCAGATGTTCTTGTGCATTTCTGTTTGTGTGTGTGTGTGTGTGTGTGTGTGTGTGAATGTGTGTATTTGTGTGTGTGTGTGTGTGTGTGTGTGTGTGTGTGTGTGTGTGTGTGTGGATGTGTGGGGGAGAAGGGTGTGTGGGCAACGCAAGAAAAACGGTAACTGTTTGCAAGCTGATGCCGTTCAGGAGCACAGCACACTCTGAAGGCTTTCGAGGGCAGGTGCTGCAACTAGTATGCCTTCATCTTCTGTTTTCCATCACTCACACACTCACACACACTCTCACTCTACTGTATGACACTTCTTTATGCTGGACTTTGCCGCGTGAAGCTGAAAAAAAACAAAACACACTGACAGCATATTTTTGGCTACAGCTGTCCCACACATGTGATGCTGTGTTTCACTGTGGATGCAATGACAAACGTCAACCAGTTCGAACTATGAGAACCGGTTCGATGCTATGAACCAAAGCATGCATTGAATATTTCAAAGAGATATCCAGCAAAGAGGATTTTGGAAGCCTGCCCTGCACTAATGCCTGTGATATTGTATTTAAACAAATCGATAGCAGTTATTGATCAGCACCATTAAGGTGAGTAGTAAACAATGTCATTTACTGAGATGCTTAGAGGAGGCTTTCCTCTGAATACTAAACTCCTCAAAGTGCCCACAGGAATTCTGGTATTTACCCATACTTGAAGACACTGATACCACAAACATGAACCGCTTACTTTGCTGTTGCAAGATCTCTGTGTAAATCTGACTGATTGACATTCCAATTAACAAGGGTAAATGGGAAATAGCAGTATTAGCCTAGGGTGAATGTTAGTGGTCAATGACTTTTGGCTAAGGGGATATGTGCGCATGTGCATGTGTGTGTGTGTGTGTGTGTGTGTGTGTGTGTGTGTGTGTATGTGTGTATGTGTGTATGTGTATGCTTGAAGCAGAGCGGTTCCTCTGTTAGTAAAACTTAGCATCAGATAGAATAAGAGTCAGTGATGCTTTGGAAAGGAGACAGCAGCATATGGCTGCATGCATTCATCTAGCTTTCTCACGTTCTCTTCACTCATACTGTGCTGAATGTCGGGATGCCCTGGAGTGGTTTAATCTACTAGTGCAAAAATCATGTTACTAAGTTGAAATAGTTCCTGAAAGTAAATGCTGACATATAAAATTGAACAAAAGCTAGCTGTATAAATTTATGCTAAAAGACTATGTTATTTTTTTTATTTTTACATAAGCTGTTCTCTGAAGACTTGCAAAATCATCCATAACAGGTCCAGTGCTGCTGCTAACAAGAATAAGTAGTTTGGTTCACACTAAGATACACTGCCTGGCCAAAAAAAAAAAAAAAAGGTCACCACCTGGATTTAACTAAGCAAATAGGTAAGAGCCTCCCATTGGATAATTACTGCATGGGTGATTATGTTTCAGCTGGCTACAAATTATTTAACCCTAACTGATGCAGTGAGTAGCTTCTTTCAACAACCATGTCGAAAGACACATCCTGTGGTCGTGGAAAAGATGTTAATATGTTTCAGAGGGGTCAAATTATTGGCATGCATCAAGCAGAGAAATTGAAAAAAGGAGATTGCTGAAACTACTAAAATTGGGTTAAGAACTGTCCAACACATTATTAAAAAGTGGAAAGACAGTGGGGAAACATCATCTTCGAGGAAGGAATGTGGTCGGAAAAAAATCTTGAATGATCGTGATCGGTGGTCACTTAAATGTGTGGTGAAATCAAATCATAGAAAAACAACAGGTGAACTCAGGGATATGTTTAATAGTGAAAGTAAGAGCATTTCCACACGTACAATGCAAAGGGAACTTAAGGGATTGGGACTAAACAGCTGTGTAGCCAGAGAAAACCACTCGTCAGTGAGGCTAACCAGCAAAAACGGATTCAATTTGGTAGGGAGCATAAAGATTGGACTCTGGAGCAATGGAAGAAAGTCATGTGGTCTGATGAGTCCAGATTTACCCTGTCCCAGAGTGATGGGCACATCAGGGTAAGAAGACAGGCAGCTGAAGTGATGCACCCATCATGCCTACCGTACAAGCCTGTGTGGGCAGTGCTAAGATCTGGGGTTGCTGCAGTTGGTCAGGTTTAGGTTCAACAACGTTATGTGCCCAAAGAATGAGGTCAGCTGATTACCTGAATATACTGAACGACCAGGTTATTCCATCAATGGATTTTTTCTTCCCTGATGGCACGGGCATATTCCAAGATAACAATGCCAGGGTTCATCGGGCTCAAATTGTGAAAGAGTGGTTCAGGGAGCATGAGACATCATTTTCACACATGGATTGGCCACCACAGAGTCCAGACCTGAACCCCATTGAGAATCTTTGGGATGTGCTAGAGAAGACTTTGCGCAGTGGTCCAAATCTCCCATCATCAATACAAGATCTTGGGGAAAAATTAATGCAACTCTGGACATAAATAAATGTTGTGACATTGCAGAAGCTTGTGGAAACGATGCCACAGCAAATCCGTGCCATAATCAAACCTAAAGGCGGTCCAATGAAATATTAGAGTGTGTGACCTTGTTTTTGGCCAGGCAGTGTATATGTCTAGTAACATGTCTGAATATAGTGCAGGAGAACAAATTATTACTCCCTCCAGAAACCTGCTCACTTGATTAGAATTAGTTGTTAAGGTTCTAAGGGTTTCCTGCTGATGTATTGTTACTTTTATGTATTTTTTTATATTAGCTAGTAGACAACAGCACTTGAGTTGCTATGCGGCAAGTTCATGTGTAATTCCAATTATGCAAATAGGCTTACTGCTACTGGATAATGCTGCCACAATCAAATGCTTGTTGATTTGACAGATCTTAAAGGTGATTGCTCAGAAATGTATACTTGTTATTTCATAGGTTTGACTTGCCCCACAGTTCCCCTTCAGATGTGGATCCAGGTGCTCTGATAAGTCTTATTCAGCAATCAATAGAATTTGAGATCTCTTTTATACTAAAACTAATGACTCATATAACTTTTGCACACACACACACACACACACACACACACACACACGCCCATGCACATACACATAGAGGTCCCAGTCTCCCTGTAATTCGATCTTATCATGTTTCAGATTTCCAGAGCACACCCATAACGCCATCACCCACTCACCCCCCACCCCCCACATCCCACACAAGCCCTCTAGCCCTCTTATTCACACTTTACATAACTCATTACATATGCCCTCTCTCAATGGCCCAGAGCACTTTTCTCTTTCTCCATTCTCCCTTTTTCTCTACCACATCCCTCCATCCTCTCTTCCATAATGCATCACTTTCTCCTCCTGCACATTTCCCACCCTACAGTGAGGTGGCCTCATTCTTTGTCCCTTGCCATGCTAAACTGAAATGAAATGGCCCTGCGGCAGATGAGAACTGACCATCTAGCTCCGGCCACTGAAACTCCCAGTTCACTTATAACATTGTCTTGGCAAACTAAAGCATGGGTAGAGCAGACAGTGGGAGTGTTGGATGCAAGTCCCTCATTTCCTTCCACTTGTCACAAGCTGTAACGACCCTGGGCTCAGGGGCATGGGAATTGGCACCCTCGGATCACAGTCCAGCAGAATGTCGGATTAAATATTCCCATGCTACAAAAACATCAAGGGTTTATGAGAGCACCTGTACAACTTCTCTGTTGGAAGGGAGCATGTGAGCTTTAATGTGGAGCTACAGTGTTCATCAGGCTCAGCTTCACTCATTAGAATGTGTGACCTCAGTTGTTTGGCTTTGCTTAAAATACAGCCTGAAGCTAATTACAGGAAAAGTGGTGCTTGATAGAGGTAAATAATGTTGCAAAATGGAATCAAGAGCTTCTGTATCCTTACTGCGCGTCTTTTTACATATCCCTGGAAGATTTCTAAAGATGTTCTCGTTCTTCTAAGCTTCTGTCACAGTCACATTCTCCCTAATGACCAGCATTCAACTCCCTCACTTTTTGGGGCCCCTCAGTTTATGTGAGTGAGAGTATGTGAGTGTGTGTGTGTGTGTGTGTGTGTGTGTGTGTGTGTTTGTGTGTGTGTGTGTGTGTGTGTGTGTACCATTCACTTCTCAATGAAGCAAGCCCTCTATTCAGACACCACCCCCCAAAAAGATGCAGATACAAAACTTGGGGGACAGGGGCAAAATCCTTTGTGATGGGGTCAAGGTGTTGACCTTGGGAGGGGTCAGGGTGGTGACCTCATCCATAGATGATGGGAAAGAGCAGTGAGACAGGGTTAAAGTGTAGCTGGGAAAAGAGCTTTCAGAGACAAAAATTCTCACACACACACACACACACACACACACACACACACACACACACACACACACACACACACACACACATAACAGATAGTTACACAGCTCTGGGCTCTCATAGGATGGAGTTGCCAGGCAGATTGGCCAGCTTGACATTGAGCGGTGAGTGAGTTCTTTCTGAACTGGAAAAATCTCGCTTTTCCCAGTAGTAGCACATTCACTCCTCCCTATACTCTCTCTATCTCTGTCTCTCTTGCTCTCTCTTTTTCTCACCACACATCCATAACTTCTTTCTGAGCTGATAATTTTTTGTCTAAATAGAGAAGAATTTGTAGTCTTACTGTGGGGAGAGATCTTCATCAGGCTGAACTAATGGATCCAGGTGGCTAATGGAAAATGTCTTTATACATAAACAAGGTAAAAATATGCAATCCAACCATGCATTCACGCATTCAGTTCAAAGATCTTGTTTTATTGTTTTAACAACGGTGGTTAGGTCTTTGGGGGGAGGGGGGCTACATGAATGATGTATGAAGAAATGCCCTGTACAAAAATAGCCACTTCGACAGTAAGGACTGTCAAAACATATGTGGAATCTTTACATCAATAGTAGAAATATACTTTTACATCAGTAAAATATTGAAAACAAAACAGCCTTAGCTAATGATAGGAAAGGTAAATCAAATTGGGATCTTCCCTGGTTTCAAACCAACTATCATTTTTATAGACAAGGAGTCTGTCTTTCTCTCTTGAAAAAAAATGCATATTAGTCCTGATTGGTTTAATCGACCATACAGTAATGCTATCTCAGCATCACCATGTAGGACCACCTATCTCATTAACTCATCTACAAATCCAATAGCAGATAACACTGAAGTGCAATAAACTATCCATGCATACAGCAGTAGCAACTGAGCCTATTTAAATGGAATTTAATGACACACCCTTAAGTGGAGCAAACCTGATATCGGAAGGCAGACTAAACTACAAGAGCAGGCAAAAGGTATTAGAGAAAGTGAATGTTTCAAGTGTGCTGTAAATTAACTAAGTTCTGTTTATGCACAGGTATATGTCCAGGAATCTTCTGTTCTCCTGAGAACTGCCTTCCTGCTGCTGCACCACTCAGTGTTCCAAAAGCCCAAGTGTGCAGTTTAATATTTAACAGTTCTGTGCTAACAGTGCTAATCACACTGATCCACTCAGAAGGAGAGAAAGGGACATAAAGTCAGACAGAGATAGAGATGTGTGAGTCCTTAATCTACTGCTGAAATGCGTATGATATCTGTTGTGGACTGACCCATCTTAGTCTCTATTGGAAGTGCATACACAATGTCCAAAGAATAATCTTAAAAATAGAACTGGTGTTTAAACATTTGCACAACAAATTGTAGGACACCTGCTCCTGGTGACCCTGCCACTCTACCCCCCGCCCCCAAGCTTCAAGCTGAATTTTCCAGCACAAACATTAACAGGATCTAAGGTTGATAGAGCTATCCATAATAAAGTGTATGCAGTAAATATATATGTTTCTATATAGTTTCCAAATGATTCAATATTATTTCCTGTTAAAAACAAATGCAATGATCATTTCAAGAAATCCTTCAGAGGGGCTATGGCAGTATCTTGGTACAAATAACCCTGTAGTTTCTTACTATCTAGGTCAAAGTGAATATTTCATAAAATGTAGAAAGGGCTCTGCTAAAGGTATGAATATATTTCGCTTAGAAAAATCAAATCACTGCATGCAAGTACAAGGCTTTCCCTGATGATTTAAGCACCCTGGACAGTGACCACCTGTGTGTCATTATGTTACTATATTCTTTGCTTTAAAAGCCCTTTTTGGTTCCATGACTATTGTTGGTCATTATTACTGTCACACAGACTTTCTATAGTTCTGTTTAATGCACTTTCATGTTCAGTTTTGTATTAGTTCATTTCATTAAACTTTTCAGTTGGAGACTTGCATTTACTTCCTGCTTTTTTCCTGCACATTCTATGCCTGTGACAGAATTACTGACCATTTTTGGAAATGGCAGTGTCCTTTTTTGTTTGTTTCTTTTTGCCTTTTTTGTCTCTCTGCATGCTGTTGACTTTTCTCTCCCTTTATAGCAGACCCGGCAGCCTAGCTTGCAATTGTGCTGTTTCCTGGAGCTTGTTGGGGGCTTGTTCCACCCTGGAGCTCTCCATGTGGACAGGGAAATCCTGGAGTTCTCCTGGGAAACAAGGACAGTACCCCAAAGCTCATCAAGGATGCCACTACTGCCATGACCTCATGCCAGGAGACCTGTTATGGATTCCTCAACTGAGGAAGAACAAAGAGAAAGAAGAGCCACCAGAGGGCTTCAGTAGCCTCCTGCTCTCCAGGGGCCGACTAGTCCATGCCTGACCACTATGTGGGTAGGCCAGTCAGTCTGGAGGGCCTCTCAGTTGTGTAGTACACGGTTGTGTTTTGTATTTTGCAGGTGCAAACACGATCGTGGTCTCCCGATCTACCAAGGAGTCCCGTTGATGTAAGAGGGCCCCAGCTCTGAACCCAGTCAATTAAAGGGTTTCAGCCAGCATTGTGGGGTGCCATCTCCTTGTCTGATTGACAGGGGACCCCAGAGAAGACCTCTTGAGGTAAAATGGCACCAGGCTTTGTCAACCTTGAAGGCATCATCAAAGAAACAGGGCACGTCTCCATACTTGGTCAGCAAGAAGAAGCCCCATAGAGGGTGGACCACCATGCTCTGGGGATGCACAGTGTTGCTGTGCCCAGAGCTCTGGGAGATGTAGTGTCCTCCATGCCCCAGGTTCAGGGTGATGCAGCACTCTCTGTGTCCCGGGGTGGGTGAGTGCAGTGCCACCCCTCCCCCCACCCCACCCGCATTGTACTGCTGTTATGTTGTGATTGTGCATATTTTATGTCAGTGTTAAATAAAAAATCATGTCATGAAAAATTCTAGAAAATATTTTTTACAAAAAATATAAGATTCAGGATGCAGCGGACTAAAATGAAATGAAATTAATTATGAAATTAATTTTCCAGCATTTTGGTTAACATCACAAAATGTGCTTCACTGTACCACACAAAAAAAAACCAAAAAAAAAAAACAAAAAACAGATTGCCTCACACACTTATAAGGGAAACCACAGAGGCAATTGCTGGGACAATTCATGAACAGTTATGAGAAACACATATCTTTTAGATGTGTCTGTGAATTCATCAACCAAAGGTTTATAAATTATGCTATGAATCTGTAGAATTTATTATTTCAGAGATGGACTACTCTATACTGACAGCCATCTATGAACACAGATTCAACCTGATCACACACACACACACACACATATAAACTATAAAGTTATCAGTATAGCATCTTAGTGTTGCTCTGTGCTCAAAAGTATGATAAAATGACAAAACTACATAAAAATAGCTTTAGAAATTCTTCTATGTTTGTTTTATAACTGATGTACTTTTGAATTTGCGAAACATAGTGTATTTCAAACGTTAGTGAAATGCAGCAACTGTCCATAGGCAGTTCCATTATAAGTGTGCATCACATCAGTGGGTTTTCTGTTCTTCTCTCTGTACTAGGAAACATGTTGGAAGATTTGTCCTTAGTAATTGATCGTGCACTAGGTACATGTAGGGGGAGATTAGGTTGAAAAATACTGCCATGTTCCTTTAAGCAAGCTTGCACCAGGCCTTTCCCATTTGTTATATCAACAACAGCATTTTTTATGACCTGTCCAGTGGGATTAGAGCAATTAATGTAGGTACTCCTGTACCTGTGTATTAAAGGATGCAGATCACTGTCACCTTCAATACATTAAATGACGCCCTAGGGCAGTGGACGTGGAGGACTCAAGAACGTGCTGGCCTATTTCACATGGTAGCAACGACAACTGAGGAAGGTCATCTCAGTTACTCTCAATTATTGCACATTCATTTTGATATATGGCTCGCTATAATGAAAAGCACTTTTTCAAAATGAAATATCTGTCTTGGAAATATTTGCAGCATGTCTCTGACTTACTTGACCTATTTTTTTATTGTGATATAATGAGCTTCAGCTTGCCCACAGCATTAAACAAATAAGAGACTGTCTTGACCATCCCGTCAATATAAACAGCAGTAGTCTAAGTCTTGAGCTACAATAACAACCAATATTACATATAGAGGTGTCTAAATTGCAGCACTTGATATTTCCGTCCCACTGTACACTCCCCCTTGTACCCTTTCGACTGCAGATCTTGGAGAAGATTGAGGCTCTAAGAATAAACCTGTTAAACTGAAAAGGAAGCAATGGGTTGTTTGTCTGGATTTACCCACATTCCTGTAGGGTGGTCTTTTTATATTCCCAGAGACTCAGCAGTGCTATCAGTAACAAAATATTGTGCTGATATTAGGAACATAGAGCACCCTGTACCATATAGTGGGGGACCCACTGCCAGAATACTGCAGTGTAAGGATTCTCAGAATATTGTACTTATTATTATTTATTTGTTTTCTCTTGTTTTTATACTCATTAGGATGCAACCAAGAAAAGTCTAAAGTCAGATTATGCTGAATTTAATTATTTTCTGAACCCAAAGTAGGTCCCTCACCAAGAGAACCTAAAATGTACTACAGTCAGGCAAAGAGCAAGCAGTACAATTGAACGTTTTGAGGAATTAATGAGAGTGCTTTTAGACAATGAAAAAAATGGCTTGACAAAGACAACATTCTGGGGTTTTTTCTTCTTCTTCTTCTTCTTCTTCTTCTTCTTCTTCTTCTTCTTCTTCTTCTTCTTCTTCTTTTTCCTTCTTGTATTCTTGTCTCTCTCATTGCCTCTCATACATGGATAACTAAATTATCCCTCAGCCTCAAACACCCCAGAACCAATTAGACCTCAATCCAAATTACCCCCTCCCATGGAAAAATATCCCTAACAACAATGGGACCATCGATCATAACTCCATCCTCACACAGAAACCCAGTAATTTGAATACTCCCCTAATTTTCAAGTTATAGCCATCAAACTTGGTAAAAAGACTCAATAGCAATTACATTCTAGGACTAATGTTATACTGACATTTCACAATAGCATTAAAATAATGTTCACTGGCTAACATTATACGTTCTTGCACGGATGTAAAATTACATTATTGGACTTTATAGTAATGTTAAAGTAATGTTTTTGTTTTTGCACGGACGTTAGAATTACATTATTGGACTTTAAAGAACGTTAAAGCAATGCTTTTGTGCTAACGTTATATTAACCTTCTTGGCCTAACATTACACTAATGTTCTCAAAGTAACGTTATACTAACATTTTTGGATTAATGTGAAAATGTTACAATTTTTGCAATAACATTAGTATAATGTTCTTGGACTAAGGTTATACTAATGTTACATTCTTGGAGTAATGTTTCCACAAAATGGGGAAATTATTGTTGAGAGGTTAATTAGCTGTTAAACTACTTTTGGATTAGGACTAACTGGCTGTGGGACAGTTCAGGCTGAAGGGTTATTTAGATGTTCTGGTAGTTATGGTATTTAGCTGTGGAATAGATGTTGAGGGAAATTTAGCAGATGGGATATTTGTGGTTGAGGGGCTGTGGCATAGTTGAGACTAAGGGGTTATTTAACTGTTGGTGTAGTTATGATTGAGGGGTTATTTCATATTATGCTCACTTGGCAAAGCGAACTTTAGATTTAGTTAAAAGTTTAAAGAGTATTTAATATTATTTCACAGCATTTATCAGGTTATCAGCATTAAAGGAGCCAAACCGCCTTTTATTCAGTTTTAACTGTTTTGTGAAGCCAAAATAAAGGTCATTCACAGACTTTGCCTTTCTAGTTAACTTGCTTTTCTTATTTCCCGAATGATGGCAAGTTATTGATTTTTCAATGTGTGAACACATGCTCTAGTACAAGATTATTTCAGTGGGACAAGGCATGAGGCAGAGGGCTACACCTGCTGACTTGAGGCTGAGTGGCTCAAGGGACAATAGTGCTAAATGAACAAAGCCGCCATTCGCACTGAGTGTTCAGCGTTTTCACAGCCCACACTGCTGATTGGCACTTTAGACAGAAGGAGCTTCAAGATGGACCACATGGGGTCCGCACACATGCTTCCCAGCTACCAGACAGCAGTAAAGGCAGAACTGCAAAAGGCTGCATTATTTTCTACCTGAGCCTACTCTAATGATTGAATTCACATTCTACTATTTTAATCCATAGTTACATTTAATCCTTACAGTAAAAATTGCTGACATAAATAATAAATGAATGCTGCCCAAGAAAACAGAACCATATAAGGAGAGAGGTATGTTCTTTATTATCACAGTAGCACAAGAGTAAGGACAAGGTCTCAGATTTAACAAATACACAAATTACATCAGCAGACTGTCAGACTGACATTTGAAAATTAATCAGTATAAACAAAGATTGAAGAGGCTTTTACAGTTGAACTGGGTTTCAATGGCAAACATGTCATTTTTATGATGGTTTAATCATGAAGATTAATCTTAATTAAGACTTAATCATACAGCTAAAAAAATTACAATAACAAAAACCAGAAACTTTTCCAGACAATAATACCACACCACGATGTGACATTGCCAGAACAATGCAGGTCTAGCATTCTTGCATAATATACACCTGCAACATGCATTTGCATACTCCTCTACTTCAGCCCACACACTCATCTCCCCAGGCTGGGAAAGCTGTGACTCCTAACTGCGCCATATTGCATGAGGGTCACTTTGCTATAGCAAGGCTTCCCTTTTCCAGCCAGAGTGGGCTGTGCTTGTTTACATGCTGCAGAGAGAGCAGATGGGGCTGTGGCATCCATATTCATCAGCCCGGGCGCTGCCACCTTGACCCTGACGCCAGCCCCTGCTCCCATCAGGGACTCAAAAGAAGCAGTGCGGGGCTACCATGCACCCACTGAGCATGCTCATCATCCCACTGGCTCGCTGGGAAACTCTGAGAGCACGTAAGTCCCAACCCTCCACCCCCCAATCCCTATCAGCCTGACTTCAAATCTGCATTCCGGCACTCATGCTCTCAAGCAGTTCCTTTTTTGGAACAGAACATCTGCCCAGCTAATGGGTGATCATTGAGCTGCGTGGGTGAAAAATGGTAGAAGTTTAAACAGACAATGGTGGGAAAGCAGAATAAGGCAAAATCACAAAGTCTGAGCCAAGCTGATCGGTGAGGAAAAGGGGAGTGAAGAGTGGTGGGAGGGAAGTGACCCCATGCCTTCACTTTGGCTCATTCAGAGTGAAGCCATGCCAAATGGCAGCCATGACTTTAAATCATCGTGGCCTTATCAAGCCTCGCACCCTAAACAATGATAATTACACACTTTAGGGCACAATTAACCTTTATAGACCAGAGATGTGCAGTAGCTGTGAGAGATACACATATTATGGGTGTTCAGTAGATTCAATAGGTTAGTTAAATAGATGAGCCATTTACAAGTCCTGTTATAATTTCTGTAAAGACGAGTTAGGAATTTGCTCCTAAAGTGTACACCAAAAGGCCTGCTAATACGAGACAATTAACCTCTCCACACACATAAGAGGAAATACAACCTGTGCTTCTTTGATGCAATGTACCTGCCAAAGTTGATGAATGCAAAGGGAAAAAATGTAAAGAAATCTGTGTTTTCAGCAATGGTTCATAATGAAAGCCATAAATCAACAAACAACTAAATTAGACCCAGGAGAATGGAGGATGCCAAAGGGGAAGGGTCATGTGGATCACAGAAGGCCACAAGGAAGCAGAGGCAGCATCAACCTAACACAGCCAAAGCCCCATGTTGGAATACTACTTACAGTTTTTATATAAACCTAGCTTGACATAAATGATCACTGTGAGAGTTAATTCATCTTTGTGGGTGTTATTCAACACTGGGGTTTATGCTGTAAAGAGAAAACAAGATTTTTGCAGCTAGGCCAATTTCCAGCTGTGCTGTTTTCCTGGTTGATCTACTATAACCAGAACAGACCTGCCTAATAATGTCCTGAATCAAACCTTAATTTATACGACCTGCAGTTTTTAAAACAGACAGCTAGCAGAGGTTTTCTGTTAGCAAAATGTGAGGCTTTGGGCCATAAGCCACAGTAGGAGCTTTGGTCTTGTGTTTCCTTTATGCGTATGGCAGCCCTGCACATTACTCATGGTGGATCCCCATGTGGGAGGTGTCACCTTAATGAATGAACTGCCATGTGAAAGATTGTCTCCTCTCCCAGTTCCAGAAATATCTCTGGCACTTTTTGAGCAGTGCAGGGTCGGTGGTTATGCATGCTGGAGAATGGAGTGTGCAGGGCATGGTGCCCATTCTTGCACACAGCAGATGAGGATGGACCACTGAGGAACAGAAGTCAGGCTGAAAGCACACAAAGGGGAATAACCTTAAAAAGTCCCCTTTGTTGAGGGGCAGTAAGAAGGGGAAGGGAGTGCACTAGAACAAGGGCAAAATAGATTTTTTTGGGGCAACAAAGACTGTAGAATATATGTGACAGCACCCTTGCTGAAACACAGTAATTTTACCTCTACAGTCCTTGATAAAATGTAAAAATTTGTGGGAGTAACATATGTTTTGCAAAAAACTACAAACTAGAATTAAGGACAGTAGACATGTTTTCCACAATCGAGCATCTTTCATTTCATATGTTACCATATATATATATATATATATATATATATATATATATATATATATATATATATATATATATATATATATAAGTTTTATATACATTGCACACTATGCCTTTATTAGTTAGTTCGTCAGCTTAGCGTTCTCATATTTCTCACTATATCCTTCCACTTTCCACATTGCATCATTAGTTCATGAACAACAAGAGCTAGCGAACAGTTCATAGCTGATTTTAGATCTAACATTTGCATCTGGATTTTGCTGCTTATTTTAGAGAACCAAAGAAGTGTTAATGCTGGTTAATGCTGGTTATGTCTTAGAATCAGAATAAATTGAATGAAGACATAGCCAAGTTTTGTCACAATAAGACAACCACTGGTAAGCCTCAAGAAGAGAAAGACTGTGGTACAGTTTGCTAAAAAGTACATAAAAAGCCTGTAGCATTCAGATACAAAGTCTCATGAACAGAACAAAAAATGTGGGGACTTGCTTATTTATTAAAAGAATACTCTGTAAAACATGATCTTGTATAACTTGTATAACATAACATCTTTATTTATATTGTATTAGTAACAACAACAACAACAGAGCATATTGTGAAGTGTACAGAATCATTTTTTCCTTCTTAAATCCAGACAAGTGCCTCAAAACTTAAAGAATAGTTCTTTACCTTTAAGTAGGACTATGCCAAAAACATAAGAGTAATGCATTTTTTGCAGGGTATAAAGGAAAATGTTTTTGAATGGTCAAGTCAATCACTTAAGCTAAACCCCACTGAGGATGACTTTCATTTACTGAAGATATGACTGAAGGCAAAAATCTCTGGAAGGAGGCTAGAACTGAAAATGGTTATAATACAGGCCTGGCAGAGCACAGAAGGAAGCTACAGTATCTAGTATCTAATAACATAGAGGAGTCATAAACCACAAGCATATTATAAAATATTTGCAACTAAGCATTAAAAATAATTTAAGATTGTTCATTTGGTCATGTATAAGAAAGGGTGTTAATGTTTCATTTCAAATCCAGCATTGCACAGTACACAGCCAAGATAACGAGAACTGTGTCCAACTACTTATAGACTGTAGTCAGTTTATAAATGGGTTGACATGTCAAAAGTCTTGATATCAGTACAATATTTCATTGCAGAGAAAAGTGATTACTTGGGTTGTTGAATGATTAGATGTCAGAATAGAGAGATTAAAAAGAATTTTCTTTCTATGCTGTAGAACTAAAGGCACAGTGCTGTACAACAATCTGGAACACTTTTGTTGAATAGTAGGACTCCACTGCACAAATCTCTGAAAACCACTACATAAATGCACATTATTTTAAAGATAATGCATCATTTTTTTATGAACTGCAACTGTCCCCTGGAGCAAGTGGAGTCTGCATGATACATCTGAAAGATGTGCAATTATTTGGTACGTAATTTGCATATCATAGTGCACCCAGATATATTTGTTGTCAGCTTGCTTGAGAAGATTTCAGAAGTGCAACAAGATGCCAGGGAATGAACATCAAACATGTCACTTGTGTGAAACTCATGCTTTTATGCTAATGCATAGAGAAATAAATAATCTCCCTCAGATTGAAATCTCAGTACTGTAGAGAAAATTAATCACCACTTGACTGGTTAAATTAAACCAACACATTAAACCAAGTTAATTAATTAATTACACATAAATCTACTTTTTTCTCAGAGAAAAAAGAAAATAGGACTTTATTGTGTTAGGAATGAAATTGTATACTTTCCTATGTGTTACACAGACTCATATACAGGGGATCTGTGTGAAACGGGTGAAATTTTGAGGCAAATGTATGTGTTAACCCTGTTTGTAATAGGGATCCCATTTAGGGATTATAATATTGACTCTTAGAACTTCCCCACAATCAAACAATGTGCCAATGAATGGACAATGAATGGTACTCCACTCAGCACTGTGTGAAGTTCCTGATTGCTGCAGCTGTGATGTAGAGATGGTCACATTTAGCAGGATGTTCTCACTTGGTGATCTTAATCCTAGACCAGTGCTGTACCACGGGTGTGGGGGAGAATTTCCAAATCATGCCTCAAATTTAGGCAGCGCAAACAAAAGCCTGGAAATGACATCAAGTCATTTCTGGATTAAACAGTGTTAAGAGTCATTCTAACTATAGCACTTTTCACAATAAATAACAAGAACAATAAATAACAGAAAAAATAAAACATATATGTCTTGTGTTGAATTAATTATTAATCTCCTAACTGCTATTATGAATGACATCGTGATTCTAAAAGTAGCAATTCAGTAACCTTATTTGTTATTCTACCAGCAAGAAAAACATTACAGATATGTTCATATGATCTGAAGTGTGACATGGCAGCAACTGTCCTTATGCCTGGAAATGAACTGATTTAGGCTGTCAGGTCAAATGAGGCTCAGTCCTTGTGGTGAGTCAAGGGATCACATATCATTCAGAAATAATTATCTGCACCATCAGCACTGTCCTGACACTCTACTGTGTGATAGAAGGGACAATTAACCAAGTGCTACTTCTTGTAAGTTAGTTGGGCACCTTTCACCATGACTATTCTGGCCAAACAGCTTGTGACTTCTTATGTGTGTGATCTTACAGAACCTCAACATGGCATGGTACATAAAAGTGAATGGAGGAGTAGCTCCTGAATGTGGTAATGCCTGTAAGTTCAGTGTACATTTGCTTACGCACAGGCACACATGTGGGGATTAGAATGAAACACCACTGGTATCCTGAAAAATACTGATCACAAGAGAGAATTAGCAAAAACTCATGTACAGTGAGTTTATTAACAAATACATTTTTGTGTTCCTGCTCTCAGAACATGTTAACCAAAATCCTCATTTTGAAAGAGTAGCTTCGTGCTTTCCCACATTTTTCAACCATTCCCATAAAATCTGACCATCTGGCCATTACATCTGCATTACATCTGGAATTCCTCATGCAGCCTTTCCAACTCGCCATCCAGTTTCACACAGACAGGAATCACAATGTGAGAGGTCCATGCATCATATTCCTTCCCTCTCTCACAGCTGGAGAGTGGCTAACTCTGCAGTCGTAGCTCTACTTTCTCATCAGACACATTTCACCAGAAAAAAAAGATCTTCAGAAGCCAGACAGTGATGAGGGGTCACCCCTAAATAAAAAGTACCACACGATATCTCTCAGAGAGGTCTCATTCCACCATGCTTGGTTCAGATGCTATGTGAGTGCTATCCTTCATCATCAAAGTCCAAATTTCCACTGGCACACTGCCATTTTGATATTCACCTTCACGAAAATGGAAGAGGCCCAGCCCAGGCCACTTAACATTTAATCATGGCTTGCACTTCAGATGGAGGCCAAGGCCAGAGCCATCCTCTGAGGTAGGTGATGACCACATGCTGGCCACCAAAGCTGCAGTAGGTTCTCTCTGGCGAGGGCTGAAGCACACAGCTATTGCTGTATTTGCCCCTCCCGTGATGTTAGCATTTGTTCTAATCTAAATCTTCAAATGGGAGAGGGAATTTACATTTATAATGCAAAAACAATGCATGTTACAGAGAACTTTTCCATTTGTGATTCTTAAAAGGTGTAACATAGCATGTTTCACAATGCAGTATTAAAGATGTGCTGCTTTAGAGCAATGTGACTTTAATGTTGCATTCTCGTTTTAATTCTTCATTTTATTCTAGTAAATTAGTAGGAGGCAAAACAATAGCCAAGATCAAGAAAATATGACAAAGCAAACAAAAAAACAAACAAACAAAAAACTAGGTTGTTGGCTGTAATTAGGTTGATTCTCTAAGACATCACATTAATTACACCAGTGCACCCACAGGAAACCTCTGGCTGCCGTTTTCCCTGGAGATCCTGCCTGAGTTGTATCCTGAGATTCTATCCAACCAGAAAAATGCTGATCTGATAAAGACTATGATATTGAAGCATACCCTAAGAATTGCCAGAATATGATTTTATTTTTATTGATTTGAAATATCCCTTTACCTGTTCAATGCACTAGACACATGGACACATTCCATTCTTTTTTACATTTTTCTTTTTTTTACTTTACTGCATTTCTGTATATTAATATAATCAAATAATTATTCTGTATGTGGCCCAGTCAGGTTTCATATCCTTCTCCTAATCCTGTAAATCCAGAGCACAGTGCTCCTGAGTTAGAAGCACATATAGATTTTTCCAGGCATTGTGTTTCACCAAAACATGACCACTCAAGTGTCTCTGTGTGGGTGTTCTGTTCACCATCCTTCCTAACAAGGGCATTTTTCCTTACATAAAAAAGAAATACCAGATGGAGAGGTTTCCATCACCCGGTGTTTGTCCGCTGGCTGGGCCTCACCTTCATGTCTTCCTGCTTTTACATGCTATATTTAGCCCTGTCACACCAACTCCATCGCACTCTGCCAAACCCGAGTCACATCAAATCATGTCCATTCACTACTTGTGTACCATGTCTCATCTTTAAGTCCCAGCTTGATGGATGGTGGTCATAAGCATTAAACCGTGGGGGCCACTCCATACTGAGTTGGTGTTGACATGGTTACAGCCCCTCCCCCAGCAACCTCTGGGAATATGTAATAAGTAATAATCGAAGAGAGCTTCAGTTATGATCTTTGATGGGGGAGTTAGAAAATGTTAGGGGCTTATGGAGCTCAGTAAAACATTATGTTCACACAGGCAATCAATGCCTCCTCTCTCTGTGGTTGCTAATCTATAGTCAGTGTGACTGGTTAACCATCCCATGACTACTGTCCCTAACACTGATGTTTAGAGACACTGATACTCAATGTAGTTTCAGATTAAATGACTTTAGCAACCTAGATTTGAGAAGGTTCCATTGTTTTTAACATGCAGCAGTATATCAAAATACTATAAAATGCTCTGATCAACTAAAAACAAAATGTTCAGAAACTTCACATCTACTTTGTGATGGTGATAAATGTTTGATAAAAAAGAGTAAAAAAACAAAACAAAAACAAAAACAGCAAAAAAGAAAACCAAAAACCTCAATTAACACTAAAATAATGAAAAATAATACAATACTAAAATGATCAAATATTGATATTATGACGTTGAGTGGTAAGGAGGCAGACGCATGTCCGGAGAAGAGTGAGATTTATTATGAGCAATTCCAAAATCAGAGTCGTTGTAGCGGTCCAGGGTCATAGATCCAACACGGAGAGCACGTGGATACATGAGTAAACGAGAAAACGAAACTGTGGCATGGAACTGAAATACACTAGACAGGAAAATCACGGAACACAGAAGTTGGGAAGGACTAATCGTGACAGATATCAATGAACTTGGTTATTCAACGCAATTATTTTTTATCAAGGTTTAAGAGTACACAAATGGTATTAAAATGCTCCAATTAATATCCAGCCATTAAAAGACACACATTTTAATTTCAGGTTGATTTTATCAATCACAATTGATTTCCTCACAAAAAAGAAGGATGGGATTTAGGTGCTTTCACTCTAATCATTACAGAGTGACTACAGCAATAACAATTTTCTCATTAACACCATAGCTATGCCTAGACTTAATTAAGCAGAGAAAGCAAAAGAGAAAGAAAGATCACATACCAACAACAATTAATATAACCATAAACACTTAAGGCATGAAGGAACAAGAAAATGGGCCATATTTGTAGACTAGTTGTTTTCAGTATAACACAGATTTCTGTCACAGCTAATTCCCTAGGATCTCTTCCCTGTCCTAAGACTGTGGACCACAATCTAGTTCTGCTTCATATAAACCCAGACAGTAACCTCCCTTTGACCAACAAACTATGACACAGTGTGGTGGAGACCCCTGAATTGCAGTCCTGACCGCATGTTGAAAGGCTGCACTGTTAAACGCATTGGTCAGGCATGCCCAGGAGCCATCTTAACATAACTTTCATAATTTACAAAGAATGAAAATGGAATTTTGGAGGGAGACAGAAGTAAGAGAGAGAAAGAGAAAAAGCATTTGATGAAGAGCTTCACAGTGTAGAGAAAGTTAGTGATGAGAGATCTCCAGAAGACTGACAGTGATGAAAAGAACCAGCCTCCTCCTCCTGCCTCTGCAATGATCCCCCATCCACCTACTTTATGTCATAGTCACTACATGTGCATATAGATGGGGGGAAATTTTCTACTTGTCTGTAAATGTACAAGAGTGCCTGACATTTCTATTGTAAATTTATAGGGTGAGCATGTACTCTGGCTTCCTTAAGAGTAAAACATGTTTTTACTTGTATGTTTGTTTTTGTCTTTAGGGAGAAGTGACTCAAGAATTGCGTGTGTTATTGTCACTCATGTGAGATTTGATTCCCTTGGCTGCTCACACATTAGATAGATCCTAGACATGTATCTTTATTACTACTAGGCTTTTCCTGGTTTAATTGTGGTGTGAGCTCACATTATTGTGAATCAAGCTCTTTACCCTGAACATTTATCTCTGCAGATGAGACAGAATGTGGTAATACTTAATCATACATTTGCAAGGCATTCTGGGGAAGGGGGGAACACACAGAGCCCTGTGTAATATCATACCAAGGGCAGTGTACCTTTTAATCAGTGCTTACTTAAAGCTGAAATACTTTTTGCTGACAATATTACATCTACACGCCTTAAGTGTCTCTGAACTATTTACACAATGGATAAGTTGCTGCTTATTTGAATGCTACCATCCCATTTTTACTGGAAATGCCCTGCAAATGAGTAATGCTAAAATGACAATGGCCAGTCATAAAATCTTTATTACCAGTCTGTATTGCATCATTGGCCACGAGCACTGGACATCCTTTATAAAATGGTCATCATCAGTATGGATTCATTGTCAGATGAATTCATCTGAGAGGATCATAAAGTATTACTGCACATAAATCGAGACATATCTACATTAGTATGTCTAATGATCTCATAATGATGTTGGCTATGGGGCCACGTGTTCCAGAAGGGCATAGATCAAAACAAAGGCATCTTTATTTCTGGACTCTCTCAATTTCCTTCGCAATACAACTACTTTAGTTGTCCTTCGGTATCCATACTGTCTCTATCGATCCACAAATAAGAAATTATGTATACATGTAATGTAGTAATAAATGCATGAATAAAAAGGTCTTTTACTTTGCAGCACTGGACTCTAATGGTTAATATTGCACTGTGCCTGAGCACCAGAATATATGCAGATGATCTAAAAACGGCATAAATGGATTTACCCGAGTCTCCATGGCAATAGTCCAAGTGTTCAGCAAAAGTGGGGATGTAAGACACAAGGTTTCATTTTGAACAGGATATCGGACATGAGCTTAACAGCAGCTCTGAAAGGCCCTTTCAAATTGCAGTGGCGCCTTCTGTTTAGTGTGAGTGAAAAGTTAGAGATAGAGGGTAACTTTAAACTCCAAACTGACATCTGGGAGATGGAGCCATTAAATGTGCTGTCACATGTGCATGAGTGAATCTGGGGAACAATTGCAAGGCCACCAACAGTGAGAAACTGCAAAAGTAGGAACAGCAAACAGAATCAGAATCAGAAATGCCAGAATATTATGGGCAACAGAATGTTCCATATATAGACAGGTCTATTTGTGCTATTTGTGCTATTTATTTTGCTCGTTTTTGGTTTGCACGTCATGATCAAGTTTAGCTTTCTTCCTCAGATCCTGGTGGAAACGTACTTGCTTCTGCCACAAGAAAAATACATTACAATGCACATGATTCACTCACACACATCTTTTCTGATGAATTGTTCTTCTGTCATGTGTGAAGTGACCAACATTAATCAATTAGAGACACGCTCATTTTACTTATACCGACATGAGCAATTTATCTTTAGATACATCGAGAAGAGTTTTTTTTACTAAGTGGATTGATATCTGTAATAAAGCTAGTATGTACAGTAGCAGACAAAAGTCTGGACACAAGTACTCTTTGTACTTATTTGTACTATTTTCTACATTTTAAAAAACAGGTATCAAACTATGAAATAACACATATGTGGTTGTGCTGTGATAAACAAATATTAACTTAGATTTTAGATTCTTCAAAGTGATTATATTATACTTTGATGACAGCTTTGTATGCTTTTGGTCTTTTCTTATCCAGCTCCATGAGGCAGCCACCTGTGATGCTTTTCCTACAGTCTTGAATACAATTTCACATATGCAGAACAATTGTAGGGTGAGGAATTAAAAATCTGAAAGAAAACTACTTGGTGAGGGTGCATCTAAAATTGGTAATAATATGTGGTTACTTCTGAAAAGATAGAAGGTTAAAGGAACTTAGTCTAGCCAAGCTAGAATTGCCTTAATGTTAGTGTCAGATTTGATGAGCAGAGATGGAGTCGGATGCAGTATGACAGAGTTTAATGAGATACAGGGGTAATCCAAAGGGTAGTCAAGGTACAGGCAAAAGGAAATAGGCAATAGTGTACATCCAGGGAACAAAAATACAAGACAGTAACCAGAGAATAATTTGAATAAACAGTGGCTTAGAAATGTATGACAGGCAAAACAAGACTTTGCAAAGACAAACAGTACAAACTGAGTTTAGTAATCTGGGTAGATGGAACGAACAGGAGGTTTGTGGATAATGTAGTTAGATGAGAACCTAGTCCATCTGGACTGCATGACAGTTATTTCACTAAAATAAAAATAATGACAAATTCATATTACAATTTATCAAACTATGCATGCAAGTATGACAAATTTTATTTAAGGTAATTGGGGGTTTTTTTTGGGGGGGGGGGTGTATTTGGATTTAATCTGTTTTTGGTTTGGTTTTGACTGTGCTAAGGAAAAGAGGTTATAAGTTTGGAAGGACAGCATTCAGAGCACAAGCCAGCACTGAAGTGTAAACATACTGAATTGAAAGTCAAGTAAACTCAAGTGAGCTACCATAGAGAAAAGTGGAATAACAGCCTCCATCAATACCTCTGAAAATTATATTCATAGTCAGACAGAACCATTTAAAACACACAATCTCATATTATTTGCAATTTTGGCACTTGTGAAGGGAAAGGAATTCCTTCCTTGTCTCTTCCTTTCCCCACTGTTATTGTCCAGCTAGGGTCAGGTGAATAAACACCATATGTTTGTGTCTGGAGCCCCTGTGGAGACAGGCAATGGCTCAGACAGGATTTGACATGCTGACAGGAAGCTCAAGAGGCCAATCTGAATTCCTGACAGATGAGACTTCTGTGGCAGCAAATCTGTGTGTGTGCGTGTACGTGTGTGGGTGTGTGGGTGGGTGGGTGTGTAGGTGCTTGTGAGAGGTTAAGTACACCTGCAGGCTAACCTGATAAAGAGCTACAGCAGCTGCAATGAATCTAATCAACTCTCTGTGAATTGCTTCATTGCACCAGTCTTTTCAATGAAAATGGGAAAATACAACAGCATTTGTAAACTAGGAATGCTGCCATGCCAAAGCTCTCAGTTGACAGTCACACAATAACATCATTCACATGGGCTTCCAAGCATGGACTGAAATTTATGGCCAATAAATCCAATTAATCTGAGAATATTTATATTGTAAATCACTATGGATAAGAGTGTCTGCTAAATGCTGTAAATGTAAATATAAATATGTGCAAGATATAATGACTCAAACTTGGTTTTCTACGTTTTAAGATTCCAACATATGGGTTCTTGGAATTTCTGTGAACATTAGTCATCATACTTTCTCTATATCACAAATGGAGCAATCTACTCACTCAGGGATCCTAGTCACTACTCTGCCCTGTCAGCCCTGAGAGATATTAACCACTGAATTATTCAAGATAGGCCTCAGCCCATGTAATTTGTTTGCACAATTCTCTCAGAAATGTCACTGAGGGAGAGCCAGCATTATGAGAGCTCCAGATCTTTCTCCTAGAGCCCGGGCAACATGGGAATGCTACAGAATGTTGTCTAGAGTATGTACAAATATGCAAATGATCCTTCCTAGAAAACTGCACAGTAAAACAGTGACCAGAGGTGCAAAGCAGGGATGATTTGCCAGCAAAGCCTTAGGAAGGCCCTAATTGGTCTGGGGGATATACAGCACAGGAAATACCAGTATCAAGAGCATGTAGTACATTTCAATGGGAAGGCTGTATCTGTGCTGTTTTGGGGTCTTAGTAGTTTAATGCGAAGTCTGTAAGGTCAAATTCTGAACAAAATCACAGGACACAAGCAGTACACATTATTTACTTCTTCATGAAATGCAATCATTAGGCTGTATAGCAAACAAGAAATTCTTCTGATGTTCATGACACAGCGGACAAGATTACAACCTCAAAGTTAGCCAAAAAAGTCCTCTGCTTTCTGATTTTCATTAGCCTAAGCTCCCTACTTTAAAAAATTAAATGAAAGTACTTGCTTTCCCTTTATTTATTTATTTTTTTCCCCTGACAAGCTCAAAAGCTATCAATGCTATCCAACCACAGGAAAATGACTTTCCAGGTCCCTGTGAAAGAATATAGTTGCACAGAGGATGTTAAATTATGCAGGCATCTCCTCATCTCCCTCAGTGAGACAGTGAAGGAACCCAAACCAAAACTCTCCCCATCACTGATGTGATCCCACGAATTGGACATCCCACCCCCTGCCACTGCTGAGGAAAAACACTTACATGAAGTGCAGAATCAATTATTTACAATGGGGCTGATACATTATTGACGAAGGGAGCCAGTACACAGTTGTAATTTTAACTTTGTTGCTGTTGGGACACATCCAGATACAGCTGCCCAGTCTGTAGCCTCTATGACTCCTTTCTGCTTACATTGTAGTAAAATTACAATGGCCACTCCCACAACCATGCTGTAATTATAATTGTAATTGCTTTTGTCCCTGGCTAGTTGGCATCTAATTTATTTTCAATGTGCAATGGAGTTAAATTAAAAAGATTAACTTTTAGAAGATATATTATTTTAAACAATATTTTTTACAGTAGGAAATAGCAGATGTGTATTGGGTGACTATAGTTCAGTTTTACAAAGAAAGATCTCACTAGGGTTTTGTGTCTTCCATGTCACAGTATGCTTCATTTGCATTATTGAAATCTTTGACACCAACTGACAGGTTAGCTCTACGTTGATATTTATTGATATAAGTTGATGCCACACGAATTTGACACAATGTGGAATTACATGGTGGAAATCCAATTAACTTTACAAAAAGTCATTAAATTACTTAAAGTACTTTTCCAAAGTAGTTTTCCAAATTCTCAAATCAAACAGTATTACATTTTATAATTATCAGCATCACATAACAACTGTAAGTTCACACATGCAGGGGGAGTCCCACCGGAGAGACAATTTTAGCAGCCTTCTGAATCCTAAACACAAGAAATCCCCTCAGTTCACTATGGTGAAAAGGTTGTGCTGATTTGAAATCTGAGTCATAGTGATGAGATTTTCATGTGACAATTTGGTTTGATTAAAGTCTGTCAAGATGAAAATATTCCTTTTGAAGCAGATGCACTCTTGTTATGAAGCAAGCATATGTAACAAAATAAACATGCACACAAAGAGGGCCTCATTGCCCATGCTCCATCATGAATGCATGCTTTATTGCTTAGTCCCTCATTTGGGTCATAGGCCACACACTGCACTATGCTGCTTCTCCTAAATTTCTGCATTTATCTTTGTGAGTGTCTAATAATGAAACATGATTGAGTGTGTGTATGTGCTCTGTGTGTTGGGTGGGAGACTGTTGTCCTTTCCTATAAGAAATGAGTATTCCCAAAGTGACACTCCATCTGAGCAGCTGAGAGGACTGGCTCACCAGCCATCACTTTGGCAGTCAGAGAGTTGAGCAAAAACACACACACTTTCTCTCACACACACAAACGCACAACATTGTATCAATGATTCAATTAGCCAACACTAATGCATTCAGGACAACCACAGGCTCCATTCTCTAAACAGAACAATCAATACAGTGATTACGCAACCAAAGTCACTTATATAACATACTACAATAAGCAGCTAGATGAAGACAAGTGCAAAATTCAGTGGAGCGGGCACAAACCAGGAAAAAAAATCCTGTAAAATTACAGTATGTACAAATGATTTCAGTTCATTTCAGCAAGCTAGCAAACTTCACACTTAGAAAGAGTATCGCATGTACCCTGAGAATATCCCCTGCTAACTTTGTGATCACACAAGCCCATTGAGAGATATCAATAGGAAGTGACATCAGAAAATCCTTGTCCAATCTTCATGCAATAGATCCAGTTTATGCTTGAGGGCCACCTGTAGACCAAAACATCTCATGGGTGACACTTGCATGATCCCACAATCTATTGGCTCTAATAGAACATTGGCTTAGTGTTAGCTCTCATTCACATTTTGTTCCTGATACTGAGCTTGCTGATGGTTTGTGGGACCACACCAAGACAAATGACACATCACAGCTAGTTATGTAGCTATATTCATCTTTGTGTGCATATGACAGAGAGAGGCAGGGAGTTTCAGAATGACAGATGACAGATGAGGGGCAATATGAGGTATCCCGCTCAGAACAGATATATGATGTGCACTATAGCTGAAGGGAGGTTTATTGATCATGTGACCTTTAACCAGACAATGCAAAGGCTGCAGTCAGCAGAATTTAGCTAGGAGGCATTTTTGTAGTCATTCCCACTGGAAAGGACACAGGTGTAGACACAATATATGACTGCCTAGTTTAAAATGTTCAGTTTGATGACTTACATTTTGTTGTTGTTGTTGTTCATGATGATTTTTTTCTGTGAGTGAGAATGCCATGGTCTGAATCAAATCAATTAAAAAAGAAGAAAGGATTTTCACCCAGTACCTTGCCTTGACACAATCTTGTTTTGCAGGTCTATGGACAATTCTCTCAATCTCATCAACTGTATAGATAGGCAGGGTCCTTTCCTAATTGTGTCCAATCAATTCAACTAGTCACAGATAGACTACAAAAAAGTTGTAGAAGCGTTTCAAGGACCACTGAAAAAAATGTCCAAATACATTGTATACTTGGTTATCAGGGAAGTTCATTATTTTTCTAATGATTTCAAGGGAATTTTAGCGAGTACATTTAAAATATTGCACGTCATACCCTGTACATTAAAACGTTTAATCCATTACACAATCATTCAGAAGGTATTTATTATTAATTCAAGATGGCTCCATGCTAGTGGTAGCTAGTTACACCAGCAGTTTTCTCTGTAGTTTTTTTTCTCTACAATGTATTTTAATTTGTATTTTAATTTAATTAATTAATGTCCCAGGCATTTCTGTGCACCGAGCATACTCCTAGCCTAAGCATACTGGACATTAGTTGCACATTACTTGCTTGGGGTGGTCAATAAACAGAGAAAAAAAAAACTTGTCAAGAGCAATTCCTGAAGGGGACACCAAAGTTGCTGCCAAAACTACTGTTGTATTAAATATAGGGTAATTTAAACTACTGTTGTATTGAATATAGGGTAATTTAAACTACTGTTGTATTGAATATAGGGTAATTTAATCTACTGTTGTATTGAATATAGGGTAATTTAAACTACTGTTGTATTAAATATAGGGTAATTTAAATTACTGTTGTATTGAATATAGGGTAATTTAATCTTAAATATTACATTACAGAAATTTTACCTTTACCATCTACCTAAGTATTTTGGTACGAGAAATAAGTGTCCTGTATTTTCATTCATGTCTGATGTTTGTAATGAACCAAACTACTTGAAAATCAGTCAAAAATCAGCGAGTTATTATTTTAATTGTGGATTTCCAGCCTCCATGGACATACATGCATTAGCAGATTTCATGGTATGGCAGTCACGTTGACACACAAGATTTAACCGTGAGATAATGGAGTGAACCAAAAACTTGGTTACAAGTGTAAATATGTTTTATTCTGTTGAGTGCTATAAGTACAGAAAAACGTCGGACACATATTTTGTCTCAAGTTAAAATTTACAACTAGTTACTGGAGGCCACCACTGACCCACTTCTTTGCTTGCTCCACAGACACTTCTTCTGAGGACTAATGTATGTGGGGTTTGGGGATGGTAGGCATGGACTAAACCACTGTGGACTAAACCACTGTGTCATAAAAATGAATTGTTATATTATTTTAATTATATAGTTATGTTTACAATGTTATATTGCAGGTGGGGTCGGGGGGGGGGGGGGGGGGGTTGTTCAGGTCCAGGTTCCCCCTGTCCCTGTGAATTCTACCTATGTTTAGTACAATAGGTTAGTCATCAGAACCATGACTCACTCCTCACCTGACATTCACCAGTATCCTGTGACACACACCAGTTAAAAAACTCCAGGCCTATTCTAGATCCTGACACAGCAGGAACCATAGAGTGGTGTATCTGAAATCTCAAGAGGCCATGACATCTCAAGTTCAAAATGTTATATTCAGGAGATCTAATGTCTCACAATTTGCTCAAGCAAACAAATTTAAAATGCTTCATGAAGAAAGAGGTCAGGCATAGACCATTGCTGCTGATCTTGTGCAAGTGTCTCCAGCAGAACTTTATAATGACACCTTATCACAAATGCCTTGACTACAGCTAAACCCAATTTACTTTATCAGATGCCCTGCATAGGCCAGAACCTCATTTTCCAGTCATTCCATTTCTTCACATAACCGAAAATAAGCCCCTTGAACATTCAGACCCCCTCTGAATCCGGCTGTGACAGCATCTCCTCAGGGCAAAGTGCCACCCTGTCCTGTACTGACTTTGCGCCTGCCTCAAAAAATGCTTCCTGCGGTGCAAGGAGATGGCTAATCGGATTATCCGCCAGCGCCTTGAGGAGACAAACATAACATTTTTGCACTTCACCCATTGACATCCTCCTCCCCTCTCTTGGCTGTCTTGGAAAGGGCCCACTTTTGGGTTTCTAATCCCCTCCCTACTGCTGCACCTAAGGCAATTCCGTGGGTGTTCATGGAAAGAGTTGCAAACACAGGGACAGAAATTAAATTACATTGGCCATATGTCTTTGTGAATGCCAGGGCAGAGGAATTTGCATGTTGATCTTCCAATTCAATTGCCTCCTGTTTGAAATGTAATAGCATTATATAATTGAATGAGAGTGGATACACACAGAACAAACAGAACCATGACATTAACTATGAAGCACAGTGGCTCTTTCTATAACATGTTGTGCACTGAGAATGCATAAAAACAAGAAGAAGAAGAAGAAGAAGAAGAAGAAGAAGAAGAAGAAGAAGAAGAAGAAGAAGAAGAAGAAGAAGAATTGCAAATTACAAATTATTCCAAATTGTGAAAAGTACTACAGATTCCAATTAAAATAGGAGATAGTAATAGCACAGTAATAGCAAAATTAAGAAGTGAAATCCAAGTTCAAGGAAGCAAAATTTCAACATGCTGTTTAACCACAGAGTCAGTAAAGAAACAGGAATAAGAAACTTATCATTTCAACATGAAACACCCATGTAATAACAGCCTGAAGGCCTAAACACTTCTTGCCTCTGAAACAGCATTAAAAACACACTCTGTTTTTATTGGGGGGGGGGGGGGGGTGCATCTTAGAGGTGCAGTTTTAACTCTGTAGTTTTAACTCTGCATGTGTCCCTAAATTCAATCTTGTGGTGGTTCGTTCAGGATCCATGGTAGAAACAATAAAATGTTCACCGTGAGTCAAATGTGATACAAAATCTGCATTTGTATGCATAGCATGTGGCTTTCTGGCACAAGATATTTTATTGATGGACAACCTGCTGGTCAGGTCATCAAATTTGAAACAGATTGAATATAAAATATTAGATTAGATTACAATAGATTAGATAGATTCAACTTTATTGTTATTCAGCAAAGTCAAAGTACAAAGCCTAAGAAATATATCTAAACAAAGTATAAAATAGCAAGTAGCATTATGCAGTGCAAAAGACAATGAAGTAGAGTGACAGTAAACAGTGACGGCGACATTGCAACTAATGTGCAAATGGTAAATGAGTCTAGAGACCTGGATTAATATTATCCAAGATTAAATTTGACCATATTTCTAGAGGCCTAGATTAATATAATGCAGACATAGCAGTGACCATAAACAGGAACTCAGACCACGGATGGATTCATGTAAACTAGACAATTCAGTACAATTAGTCATAATATAAAAAGTGATGGTTTGTGTGTAATATATATATATATATATATATATATATATATATATATATATATATATATATATCTTTATAGTGTTAATTTGCATACCTTTCTTTATCTCTGAATATCTGTGCTAAACTTTGCATTAATCTTTTATATTTCCCAGACTGCACAAACTACAAAAAACCATTAGCTACCTGCATAGTTTAAAATGATTATACCATAAATCTTTGAGAGAAAAATATTTTCAGTATATTCTAAAATGTAATGAAAATATAATAGGACCCCTTTGCCATAAAAACAGTTTCTTCAGCTATCTCTGGCTCTGATGACTGGCAAAACCCAGTAAGTGCAACATATTAATAAACATTAGCGATGTGATGAATTTTTTGGTGTACATTCCAAAAATCTGTCCTTCAGATATGCTGCTTTTTTGCTGCTTGATATCCTTTTCATTCTATTTTCATTATTTGCCATGTCCCACTTCTTTTATTCATATGTGACTTCGACCTAGTTTGCCAGTTCCATATACAGAGCATATGTAGAGTATTTATGTCTTTTGAGTTTATGTACTGCAAGCATGAATGAGCTAACTGTGGCAAAACTGGCAATCTTTATAAATGCAAATCACAGCATTAATATTAATGAACTCGAATGGCTACAAAAATAAAAGGGTAGTGGAAAAAATTTGAAATTCTAATTTAGACTTTTGCTGGTGGTTTTCATGCGGACATGGCTGAAGTTACAAGGAGAGTTTGGTTCCGCTTCACAGCAGGGAGGTCTTCCAGAGACAGCCGAGACCGAAGAGCTCCAGCTCCCTTTTTCGACCAGTGTTTCTTGTCAGAATGGAATGACAGAGTGGGGCTGGTATGATACAGGAGTCTCGTTTGTCTTCTTTGCATCAATGGCCCTCAGCTGTCACTGCTTGTCCTCAGTTAGTACCACATGCTGGCATCTCTGTGCTCAAGCTCTGGTGCAGGTCCATGATGCTGCTCTCAGGTCAGCTCTCTGACTTTCGTGGGGAAGAAAAGTTTGCTTGAGGCAGGTTAGACTCGTGGATAGCAAGCAGATGGTGTAAGGTCACATTTCAATTTCTCTTTCTCATATGCAGCCCCACCCCCACCACCTCCTCTCCTCCTCTAATGTAGTAACTTATGTGTAAATATCTGTTTCTTCAGTACACTTACAGTCTCAAACCTGAGCAAACTCCTAAAAAGCTCACCGATATAACCACTAAAGTAATTTGTCTCCTCACTTGTTATTTATCTGACTTCATTTCTTCCTTCACAGCAAAGCAAGCACATTGTAAATGACCAAGGACACTCACTGTTACTTCAACCCCTCTTTTTGACCACAGATATAGAGGACACTTAAGCCTTAACAGTTTTGTCCCCTCCATTATAAATGCTATAAACAACTCTCTAACCTGGGAAAACTAAGACCATGATCGTGTGTCTAGGAGTGTGACAGAAAAGGAAACCTTATATGTATTGTATAGCACTATCATGCATGTCAGCCATTTTTCACTAAGTATTGAAAATGTAAATTACATTTCCAGAGTGATTTTGAAGGCACTGCAATTACTTCAACAAAATATGCATGTAGTAAACACCATACTGTTGAGTTTATACCAAAATGAATTTATACCAAAATCTCAGGCAGTAGAGAGCTAACTGTTTAATTTAGTTTCACACCTTATGTCATCTAGTGTCATTTCATTTGTTTTTTGTCTCTTGACTGACATTATCTGTTCAAATAGGAAAAAAAAAACCTCATTTATGGCTATTTCACAAGGATAGGACATTACCAATAAAAGCACTACTGTCAACAAAACACCTTGGTGGATAATTCTGCTGATACAAGCAATCAAAGTTGTTGTGCTGCTACTATTAATGCTGACACAGGTTATTGCTGACAAAGTGTCAGAATACATTATTGCTCCATATATTTTACTACTAATTAGTAAACTAAATCTCCCCCACCCAAATAGCAAAATGTGAATGAGAGAATAGAGATAATTTTGATCATAACCTTCATGTTTTTGGTGACTATTGATTTGGAGTATTTATTTATATTGGCATAGAGTGAGGTATAATTGTGTACAGCATGTTCTCACCTTTATCCAATTACGAAAAGAATTGGCATCCAAAATAATGACTGTATGCCAATTTCTCTCAACAAAGCAAATTACTACATTTTGTTATACTTCCTTACATAATGTTCTATAAATCTTTCTATGTGAGGTTTTAAACAATTCTTCTCCTTTCTTTGAAACTTTGAACCAACCCTAATTTGTTTCTCTGCACCAGATGTCTCCACCCTTCCACTGCCCTTGAGAAGCTAGCTTGTGAAGACACTTCAGCCTTAAAGTGAGTTTTTATTTAACACATTGCAAACATCCTCCATTTGTCCATTTTAAAGAGTCTTATATCAGTCTCATTTACACACAACAACTACACTGACACTGGTGTGCAAAAACATTCAATTATAATGAACACAGAATGTACATGTTAGCTCTCTGCAACTAATACCTTTCTTGTTTAAGAAGCTATAATACTGTCTGGTTCCTGTTGTTAATATCATTATTGTAATTTATTAGTAAATTAATTTAGTAAATTATATTAACCATTTATACAGAAAATTCAATAAGTATTTTGTCAGTGATAAATCTTTTTTTTGTTTGTGTTTTGGCTCAAGAATACTGAAAAGAAAATAAAGCAATGACACAAACATTTAGACCATTACCTTTAATTCAGAATTATGTATATGTCTATATCAAGTGACTATATACAGAATTATAGCCTCTTTATATTTAATACCTCCAGTTTATTATGCAAAGCCTGGATGTTCTAGAGCGATTCATTACAAGTCCCACAGCCTTCTGGGAAATGCAGTCTGACAGTGAGTGACAGCCCATACCAAGGAAGAGATCAGGAGGGAAATGCTCCACCATCCAGAGAAACCACATAAGGCATGACATTCAAAAAAAGGTCAGCTTCTGTCTCCCATATACAAAAACACCTAGATACCGCAACAGGACTCATAATGGCAGTGTCTCTTTTGATAAACTTTTAATAGTATAAAGGTTATCCTAATATAATTCAGTGCAATAAAAATGGACAAGAAATAATAAAAAAAACAATAAAAAACAATAACGGACAACTGTGTATTGTAGCACTGGGCAAAGTTAGACTGAGCAAAAGCAACTGTTGGGAAGGAAAGAAATTTAAAAGTGATTCATAGTGAAGTCCATTTTAAACAATTAGGGAGTTTATTTTTCGGTGTAACAGGAATCCATCTGCACAGAAGATGTCAGTTTGAAATTGTTTAGGTCTTGTATGGTTATTCTTCCACGCAAGTGAAAAACAGGCTTAGAACTTAAAAGACACTTATTGCTCAGTGGTCAAACATGACTAAATGTAAACACACACACACACACGCACAGCTTTAGTTCTAAGCCTGCATCAGTATTCCATGGTCACTGCAGGCTGCACTGGCATTGTGCTATGCTATCTAGACTCTTCTCATCCCCACTCCGTGGCTAGAGAAGAGAGCTGAATGAACCTTGCTTATCTGTGAAGGCCCTCCTGAGCTGAAACTCTTTTCACCCCACCCTCCACTCTCACACCTCACTCTCTCTTTTACAGAATATTACTAAAATATATTCTGTGTCTATCATATCGTTGTTGGCCTGCAGAGTAGTTAACTGCAGAGTAATGGAAATGATCAGTCAAATACAAAACAACCCTGTCTGGTTTCCCTTTAAGACCTAAAGCTTGCCTCCAATCATGGTTCTTAAATAGCATGGGGGGTGTGGGGTGGGGGGTACTGTAAAAAGATGCTGTCAGCGCTGTGGGCTTTCACTCTAATTCCTATCATTTTTGCATGTACACTAGTTTCGCAAACAAGACATGGTAGAATTAGGGTACTAAAAATATCCATAAAGATTACTCGAACTGAAGATTTATCCCAGTAAAAGCCAGAAGACATCAAAGGTATATTCAGGAAAGGTCTATGGATTTAACAAAGACAGATTTTTTTTTCAGAGGGATATGTCCACAAAGTCACACCATTTCGGGCTATTAGTGCTGGGATCAAAGCTAAAGGCAACTTGCCTTTTATTTCCTGAGATTATTAGTGCTCTGCTAGTCATTTTAAATTGCTTGTTTTCCAATTTGTTACCAGAATGTCCAGTGGTGTCTTAAAATGTAATGAGAGGTAAACAAGATTCACTTTCTTAGCTATTTTAGTCTCACTATTAATGGCTGAGTGGCCTTTGCCGTTGCCAAGTAACTGCATGCTGTTGCTACACAGGTGCAGTATGCACCTGCTGTCCTTGAGTGCTTCTCTTTCACTGGCTCAGATTTATCATTAAGTGAGTTCTTGGCCAATAAGATGTTAAAGTGTAATGCCAACAATTGCTTGCTGTGATCCATATAAAGGACAGCACAAACTAAACTAGAAAAGGGGTTATAGCAAAAGGTCTATAAAAAAATGTTATATGCCTGCTCAAATAACTTCATGTTTTATCTGTTAACTATAGCAACTAGCAAAACCAACATAAGCAATATTTCACTCCAAAAATTTAAATAATAGTCCAAAAATGTAAATAATCTAAATTCTAATAAAAATATTATTTTTGAGGTATTCCAAAGATAGTTGGTAAAGGTCCACTCTGAAGTAAGATAGATTATTTCCCCTGACCGAAGAGGCCAGACTTAATGAAAACAGAGGGGGCTCTGTCTGAAACTGTAGACCAAGTGCCAAGTCTAAAGCCTTTTCCCTTTCAACAGCAGGTTTGTTGTCCCGTTGGCCACATCAGCCCTGTAAATTGGCGCTCAGCACAACAGCAGTTCTGTCCATTTGAACTAATTGTGCTTTATCTGGATTTATACCAGACCCAGCATTGAAAACCATGATCTGGTAACATGAAATATGCCATTTATAACATACTTATATTGAACATTATGACAAAATGTTAGTCAAATCAAGTGTGTGACATAACTGGATTCCATATAGTTGAAAGAAAAGGTTAAAACGCGATACTGCTGACAGTGTATAATCGTCTAGAATTGTTAGTGATTACAACTTTCAAGTAGACAATGAACAATCAGTAACTCTGAATATACTGAGAAAGCAACCTTCCTAACCTCTCTATTCAAAATGACATTTTTAATGCAACTTGGATCAGTTCTTCATCATAATAGCAGGCTGTTCTGTAGCATGCTGTGAAGGTAATTAACACCATTTCTGCCTGCTTATTTTCTCTGATGATGAAAATTACAAAGACAAATGTGAGATGCACTCATTCAGATCTGCCGCATCACGCCTGCGGTGACATACCAGCTCATCGGCTTCCTTGAGAAGTGTCTGTACTACACTGATTAGTAGCATGTGAATGTCAAGCACAGCAAATCTATACTGTCCAATTTCAGAAACATGTAATATTTTTCTCTTTACCCACACTAACATATAAGAGCATATAAGCTGCTCTTAGCCCACAGACGATTCAGACATGTCACCTATAAAGAAAAATGTCCACTTCTCCAGTATGCAGAGGCATCCTGTTATGTGAAAGGAGATCCCAGTATACCACATCTTCCAGTTTACTTCAAGCTCCACTGCTTATTTATGGCCTGCTTACTTATGTTTTTTCTTTTCCAAACCTCAATCAAGTACATGTTATTGTAAATGCCACATGGACCTATACTCTGGAGATAAATGCAGTAAGCTTCCAATTATAGACACATTGCAGATGTCAGACCTTCAGTTTTAACAAACCACTGAAGACAAGACAAACTGGTCAACCTGTTAGTCTGCATCCTTTATTAATGCACTCTCTCTTTGTGCAGCTATGACTCTATTATCTTGTTAACTGGTGTATTTTCAGCAATCCTGTGTGCTTTAAGCCTTCTGTTTTTGTTGGTCTAGTCTATCCATGATTCTCTAGAGACCCCTACAGGTTTTTCTATGCTAGTACCTGCACATCTGGCTCTACAGGCACTATTGAACGGATAACAGTATGTAATACCTTAGACCATGTAATGCATTTTGAAAATTGGGTCCACCCATTGACCATCACCACACACACCCACCCTCACCAGAGCCCATCACAACATCTAATGTTTTAAAAGAATTTGTCAACACCTCCCATTCCAAAATAAATGTTTCCATCTCATTCTTTTGTTTTATATCTGGTATTCAGTGTAGACATCTCTATCACTAAATTGCTCAGATGAAGGGAAAACAGAGGAATAAGTCACTTGTCTGCACACTAACTGCACATTTATAGCTCCAAAATGTGAATGATAAGTGGTTTCCCTTTACAACAATGTAATTATAACAGGAAAATGAACAATAACAAAGCTCTATGCCATGGTAACTAGAAAAAAACACTGTTAAATCCAGAACATCAAGGCCATTTTATTATAGGGTAACCTTGGGTATTTGAATCCCCAAAATTATTTCTTTATCAAAAATGTTTTGATTAAAGTGATCCCAAAGTTTCTTTGAGTGTAACAAAACTAAGACATGGTTACTTCCTTTGTCCATAAATGGCATGTTAAAATAAATGAATTACTAAATAAGATTCTGATATTAAACAATTTAGCAAAGTAGAAAAAAATAAAATGTGACATTATCACAATCACATGGATAGAGCAATGATATTATCTTCAAAGTTACATGCACTCACAACAGGTAGACTAATTAGACTTTCTTAGGGATCTTTTATTTGAACTAAACGATGACTGTTGTTTCTATCGAACTGGTTGTTTCCACTTCCCCATGCCTCTCCTGAAAGTGGGGCTAAAGTACAAAAACATTTTTAGTGCAACTGTTGGCAATATACAAGCATTGTTTTTCAGTTGTACTACAAATGGTAGTGGCATTGAGGAATACTAGGGAAAAATGAACAGGTTCACCTTTACTTGTACCACAAGAAGAAAGGTTCTAGTTATAATATTTTACCTAGGGGGCACTTAAAACATGAGCGACAAACTTTCTTACTGTATTGATAAAATTAACACATATTAATATACAGGAAAAGTGAAAGTGCCTTTACCTGTTGATCTAGCCTCTATTTTTGGGTAGTTCGAAAAAACTAAACAGATAGCATTTCTTCTTCATTCCAGCTTAACACTTAACAATATTGTTTAATGTAAAATGCCTCATTTTACATTTTACATCAAATTCTCAAAAAATAAGAAAAGAAAAGAAATAAAAGACAATAACATGCCAATAACAACTAATTTTCCCTTATCTCTAAAATGCCTATGAACCTTTACAGTACTGGATTTGGTTGACAATGCCTCTCATGGGTATCACCCATTATGTACCACAAACTCAGCTAGCTAACCTTTTCACAGACATGTCTTGCTTGCTCTTGCATATGGTATAACCTAAAACTCTGTCCCACTGACCCTGTAAGGTCATAAAGTGCTACTAGCATGAAGGCTGTTGGAATGAAGGGTGCAGCCAAACATCCTCTGCCATGGTCACACTTCAAATGCTCTGCCCTTTGCAGACCATCACCAGATGTAGTGGGAGACTGATAGTGACCCTGTATTAGCTGCCTGTATTATTCTGGTGATAGGGGCAGAATTTTGAGGGACATGCATTTGGCAAGATCTGGCAGCAGCTAAGGATCAACAATACACATATGTGCTTAAACAATAGCCCAGTCAAGTGATAGAACGATAGCCTAGACAATCAGGAACACTACCTCTCCCTAATCAGATGAGGTATAGCACATCTGGTTGACTAGCAAAAGATGCACCATGCTGCTTCATCATCACCTTTTGGCCTTCCAAACTCTTCCTATCATACAATAAGCTAACACATGCCATTAACCAGCTGCCAGTCCAACACATGCCATTAACCATCTACCAGTTCAACAACTGTTGCCTCAAATGCCCTTACTCAGTGGTCACAATGCCAGCAAAACCAAGTATAACCTTTTGTTTCTAGTTAGGTTAGTCTTGCTCTTATGGGCTCAAAATGCACATTTACAAAGTGTGTCTTATGAATACTTTTAAAAAGATCAATTAATAAGTAATTTATTTCACCAGAATTTCTCTCTTTGTAAAAATGGGTGGTCCTAATGTTTGGTAAACTTTCAAAATCCCTATCCAGTGTTGGCTAAACTGACATGAACAACACAAAAAGTTATTCAATGCTAGGCTATTATTTTTGCATTGAGGTCTATGCAAAAGCTATTTTGCATTGAAGTCCATGCAGTTTTTCAGCATCCACATAGCTAGCCATTTGTGCCTAAACCTATAGTTTAATTTTCATCTTAGAAAACCTACCATTCGCTCAGCACATGTAAACAAGTTATATCCGATGCTGGAAATTAAATTATGTCCAAAATCGGTGGGTTTGTAAATGTACTAATATAAAAATAGGACCACAGCCACACTGTTCACTTATAGTCTTTCTCACAACTGAACATAAAAAATGATCACACATTACTAGAAAAATATACGATTTGCCAGATACCAGCAAATAAATAAGGGGAGTAAGCATAAACTCACCCAGAAACAGTGCTTTGTCTTACTTCCTTCAATTACATTCAGTTCAGTTTCTGTAATTATTCATAGAATAATAAAATGCATAACAACATATATAAACATATAAATGCCACAACCTACCTGAGTATAGTGGCTGACCATGTCTATCTCTTTATGACTACAGTATATCCATTTTCTGATGACTACTTCCAGCTAGATAACACACCTTGTCACAAAGCTCAGATTATCTCAAACTGGTTTCTTGAACATGACAATGAGTTCACTGTGCTCAAATGGCCTCCAGAGTCACCAGATCTAAATCCAACAGAGCACCTTTGGGATGTGATGGAACAAGAAATTCATATCATGGACGTGCAGCTGGCAAATCTGTAGCAACACAGTATGTTTTATATATAAGCATCCTCCACATACTGTGGGCTGCACAGGTGAGGGTTCCAAGGATGCAGTGCACTTCTCCACAGTATATTATTTCATTAAATTTAACATTTAAAAATCTCTTCATAAATAAGTGAGATGTGTGCATATTAGTTCATCTTGGTTGTGTGTCTTTGTAGTTTAGTGAGTATGTGTTACTGTCAGTGTACAATGCAGTTTGTCAATTAACATTCTCCCATTTCCCCATTAAAGTAGTTCCCTTTCTGTTTGTTTTTGCTGTCTGCAAGTATTGTTAAAGGCTGTGCCTTTGCAATAAAGTGGTTTTCCTTGAGCAATCCTCTAAGTGTTCTTCAACACTGATGCTACAATATATAGTTGCAATGGGGTATTGATTTTTGTAATTAGTACCTTAATATTCCCATAGCCCAGTGGGGTAGAAGCTGTTGCTAAGTGTGGCAGTGTAAGAGTGAATTCTCCTACAGGCTCTCTCTCTCTCTCTCTCTCTCTCTCTCTCTCTCTCTCTCTCTCTCTCTCTCTTTCTCTTTCATTTGTTTAGAGACAGGATCCAAAGCTGTAGTTATGTAAGGCACAGCTTTAATTTAGGTAAGGGTTAGTGATGAGGATAATAACATGGGGGAATGGAGGATGATGGGAGTCTGGGCTGGATAGATGAAGATACTATTATACCATAGCATTACCTAATCAGAAGCACACAAGGTTCAGAGCTTTCAATTCCGAACTTGGCTTGACAGAATTATTGAAAAAAGAAAAAGAAACAAAAAAAAACAACAACCTGAAATAAACAGTGCGTTTACATCGGTGGAAAATGAAATTAAAAATGACTAATTCCACAATAAGAACAATTTAGGCATAATATTCATCTTTATATTTGCCACAACAATAAATGGATGCAGATCAGTGATGACTAGCCTGTCACTTTGGGATACAGTTCATTTAATGGCTAACAAAGAATGAACATTCAAAGTGATTAGTAATTACTCCAGAGCACATACACACGCTAAATCCACCAGGAATCTGCAGCAAGGCTTGCTATGTAAATCATGTTTCTTTCCTTCTCGCTCTTCTTTCAGATTCTACTTTCTCTACTCAGAAGAACAACATATCATGAGGAAGGCACTTTCCTTGACAACACACAGCAGGCCACAATGTCTATCACATAATCCAACTTAATACACCGTTCGTGTCAATTTAAAAACAAAAAAACAAAAACAACACCTCAGATGTCATATGTGCCAACCAGATGATTTCTGTTGTGCTTCTTTTGATTGTAGTCCATTACCACCTGCTGGGACGGCTGCCCTGAATACAACAATCACCACAGGGCTGAAGTGCACATTGACTGCCTCATGAGTGTGGACCCTGCTTTGGCTCACTTGTAGTGCTGACTCAAGGCTCTCTCAAGCTTCACCCCACTCTCTGGAGTCTTTCTGATGACCTTTGCTAAGCAGTTGCTTTATATATGAATAGCAGCTGTAATGCAGGGAGGCTTGGCAGGATGCATTGAGGAGCCGTGATACATTTAACAATGTTTATTTTGAGACACGGAAGACAACGTAGTACTAAGGCTATCGTGGGATTAAACACTGACAATACTAATGTTTACACAAAGGACTTATATACGCTCACTAACAACACAGGAGCAGTTGTGAAACACATGGGGGAACACGGCCACACGGTCGAACACACACACACACACACACACACACACACACACACACACACAGGTAGATGTTTGGGGGAGGGACCATACCGTGACAGAGCCCCTCCCCAAAGGCGTGACTCCCGGCGCGCCAGCCTATCGGCCTATGGCCCTGAAACCCACGCTGAACGGGCCAACGCAAGCAGGACAGCAGGAGGAAGGACAGGGACCAGAACAATAACAGACACAGGGACCGACACACTGATGGGCACAGGCACAGACACAAAGGGACACAAAGCGATGGATACATTAAATGTGACTGAGACTGACACCATGACTGGGACAGGTACATGCACATAATTACACAATGGGTTACGATTAAGTCCGGGGAAGCTGGCAGGAGCCCCATCCTTTCCCCCAGTTGTCGGATTGTTCGGAGTCTGACACTACTGTGGGGATTTGCCCTTAGCAGAGCTGGGAGGCGGTGGCTTCTCTGGCTTAAGGGCACATGCCTTAGGAAGCAGACCAGTAGTTTTTCCTGCCTCTGGGGTGGGCACTGGTGATGCCTCCTTTTTGCCTTTTTGAGACTTGCGCGCAGGCACACGAGGGGGTTGTGTGCCCAAGGTGAGAGAGTATCCTCAGTAGATGATGACACCGCTTCTTTGTGAGTCATGGAGGCAGCTTGCTGATCCTAGTGCAATGTGCCTTGGGTGGAGCCTTGGGTGATGGAGGCTTGTCGCTCTCTCCGAATCTGCTGACCATGTGTCCATGACAGACAGGGAATCCTCATGGAGGGCCTCCTCTATCTCCATCTTTGGATTCTCCAAACAGTCGACCTCCGAGTCTGACGTCCTGACCCTCCTCACTCTGCTCATACTCCCCGTAGTCCTCCCGATAGTCCCAGTATGGATAATAGGACCCCGCGGAGTCCGACCCTAGAGACTGGTCACCATCATACCAGTTCCGATAGTCCATCTAGGGTCTGTAGTACTCCGTCGAGTCCGACTCCATACTACACTCAGGGCCCCCCCAATATTTCCCAGGAGCACTCTCCCCTGTTGTACCGGTGTGGAGAGTTCCCAGGAACATGGGGGTTTTCCCCACAAAGGCTGGGGAGGAATGATTACATGCCTTCTTCCCCTTCTTCTTCTTCTTCTTGCTCCTCTTCCCTGGCATCCTTCGAGGGTCAGTGTTTCTGTAACGTGGGGAGGCTTGGCAGGATGCACTGAGGAGCCGTGATACATACAATGACATGGAAGACAATGTAGCACTAAGGCTATCGTGGGATCAAACACTGACAATACTAATGTTTACACAATGGACTTATATACGCTCACAGTAACAACACAACGTGGAGCACGTGTGAAACATATGGGGGCATGGCCACACGGACGAACACACACAGGTAGATGTTTGGGGGGTGTTGCAGTACCGTGACCGCAGCACTACGTGTGCTGCATTCTTATCTAGTCCTCCTGTTCACAGTGGCATTTAAATGACAGCATAAGAACCATGACAGCTTTCATGTAAAAAATGTAAAAGAAACACTTTACAAGACCTTTCCAAATATTCCAAATTGAAAGGTGTATGTTCAGTTTGACAATATCTATATTTAGCTTCATGTCATTTAGCTTGATGTCATTTCACTTTTGTGATGAGATATGGTGGTCATATAAACATTTTTATTTAAATTTTTATTTAAGCCTATTCTTGGATTCCTATTAGCCACATTTTTCCCTCCATCAATATTGTACAGGACACTGGAGAAAGCCATTAACACCTCTCTGAGATATTGACGCAGTCTTCAGATAAAAACACACCCATACAATATACCACTGAAATGTCAAAGCTTCCAGGTCTGACACATGCAGGGGCACCACCCTAAGGGATGCTTCAAAGTACAGTGATTATCCCATTCCTAAGTAGATAGCAGGCTCTTCTTTGATAACAAGCAAGACTAGATATAACTTAAAGGTGAGGGAGAACTGAACTGCCTGATTTCCAAAGGCAAATCAAGGCAAATTTAACTATATTGTACTTTTCATACAAAGCAGCATTTCAACATGCTTATCATAGATAGTGAATTATAATAAAGCTTAATACATCCTGAGATGTATTGCCTCATCATTTAAGTGTCCAGCTTCCCCCAACCGGATCTTATACATTTTTGACATATGATTTATTACATGTTCACGTCTTCCCACAAAAAACCCTTGTCCATTGTTCTTGCAGAAAACTACATACATCTATTTATGTTTAAGCTGTATTTGCAATGAATTTATTATTTTTACATGTTACATTTTAGTTTTAATCTGAACACACACACACACACACACACACACACACACACATATATATATATATATATAAAATATGTGATTACTTTAGCTAAACAATGCTCATCATTCTCATATATTCTTCCTTAGCCACTCTTCCCTAACAAGTCTCCTCGGAGGAAGTTTCTCATGTTCATCTTTCCCTTTACAATTACACCTGTATCTATTCTAAACAAATCCTAGGTTTATCATGCCATCCAATGTTTCCTCTAAATAAATAAATAAATAAACCTCAAACCTTCATTCTTGTGTATAGCCATGCCATTTCAAGTCATCCAAACTGACTGAAGAAATCACTATTTCTCTTCTTACTGTCTTCACAGGCCAGACTCATAAAGCTTAAACAAGAAATCGACTGAAGCCAAACCACTACCAGCTATATGCAATCTATATGGACTCATGTTTTTTAAAGAGAGTGGAAATCCTGCTGCCCTGATGTGGCAATCCTTTGATACCTGCAGTGGAACTAATTGCTTTGGAAGACCACATACCATGATAGTCGATGGCTTTTCCTTCTATTCACAATCTGGATCAAATGTACAGAAAGAGAGAAGGTTCTCCTTCACTGTACCAGGTATTAGTGTCACCAAGTGGTGATTCATACAGTGGGGAAAACATCAGAGAGCTATCTTTATGAAATGTGTCTCACATCTTTGAGACTGGGAAGAAACAGAAATAAGAAAATAAAAAAGATGTTCAAAAAGGTATATAAACACTCATGCCAAAGACATTACATACATCATGTTCCTAAAATATAGATAGGCAGACATACCTACCTACTCACCAACAACCACACTCATCCAGCACCAATAGACACACACATACACACACAAAGCCAGACTGATGGTAGGATTAGTATGTTGCAGGCAATAGATATCACACTGAATTGCAGATACACCTACGTTATCAGCTTTGTCACTCCACTTTAATAATAGGGTTCATCTGAAGAGAATAATTTCATGCCACTGGCATATACCATGTCACATAGAATAGAAGATGAAATTAACAGCCTTCATGGGTACACTCTCATTTTCTTTCATCTTTAGAAGAATGGGACTGTGAGTAAGAATCCACATGCTAAATATAGGGACCAAGATGATGGTGACTCTCATTAACCTTTACTCTGTCTGCTTCTTGTCAATACTTTCTTTTCTGTCACCATGTTGTCAAGGAGATGCTCTGGCCAGGGGCCTTTGCTCTTCATGTGCAAGTGCATCAGCACTACATAAAGCCCATCCAAATATCTTTCCAAAATGCATTCACATGTATGGCCTAGCACCTTTATGTGTCTTTCTGTGTAACTGATTTGTATGTAGTATCTTCAGGTTTAACTAGTTTATATTCAGTAACTAATGTTTATTGGCAATGGATTCAACCAAATAACTTATGTAGCTGCTAAACTGTCCTGCACAGCAGTTAGGAGGTATGTTGGCATATGTATCTCTATTCAAAACTGTTTCAGTTTGTGTCGTTTTGGCTTATTTTGCTTGAATGGTCAACTTCAGAACACAAGCAACATTTCAATGGAACTAACACCAGGATTCTGGTTTGGCTATTATAAAATACAGAATTTCTTCTATTTGTGCCACTCCATTGTGGATTTACTGTTGTATAGGATTTCATGTTTTGTGAGTTGAAGATCACAGACAGGTGCCTTGATATTTTGCTATAGAATTTCTTCATACAGTTTAATCAGTGACTGAAAGCCTTCTGGGCCCTGAGGCAGCAAAGCAGCTCCATGCCATTATATTCTCTTCATCGAACTTCACAGCTCAGATGAGGTTTTGATGTGTGGTGGCATCCAGTGGTGAAGTGGCACTTTAACTTGAAATGAACAGCAGTGATTTTTTTTTGGAGCACAGCTGTTTCCTCCTGGTAACCTCCTGTTGAGCAGCACACGTTAGCATTTTTCTTAAGGCAGGCTCATGAATGTTGTCAACTGAATGAGATGCCTGGGCCTTGGCTTTCAGTAGGGGTCTTTATCACTTGTCTGAGCTTTCTACAGCATGCACCTATTGAGATCTTTGTAGGACGGCAGAGTAGCAGCTGAATTTCTTCCATTTGCAAACAGTGTACCTGAGTGATGTCTTATGAAATGTGTCTTCAAAAATGTTTTTGTCACGCTTTTGAAGTCTTAATACCTTCAACAAGTTTTCAACAAGACCCTAAATTAATTTTTCATCAGAGGATGCCATACTGTAACAGAATTCTGTCGTGAAGAGCAAGTAGGCAAAACAGTAGCTTTTTCTTTTTATGTCTTTTTTTAATTACAAGGTAAGTCTAACACATACCCGACATAACCGGAACATTTACTTCAATTACGCATTTATTTTTAAAGAAGTCACTCTCCAAGTTGTTCATGCACATTTCCACCAACAACCACCATTACTTTAAAAATACCATAATTAAGATATGACAATGTAAAAAGTTGTGGGTGTTATAATAATGTAGCACTTTTCAGTAACCCAAATGTAAATGTATTAGTACGCTTATTAGTATGCTTATTGTAGAAAATCTTTATTTATTATTGTGATTATAAAATCAGACTAATTTTAGATGCCATCCACATAATCCTTTAGGGGTCTGTAAAGGAAACTGTTCTAACTTCACTCCCTAAATAAACCATCACTTTTCAGTTATTTGTAGGCTACAGTACTCACAATCTGGAACTGCTTTAGTGTAAAACTGGATTTTTTATCAAATATCTTAGAAATGGCTATAAAGTGTGCAGCTCGTAAGCACTGTCAAAGGTGTCCACAACAGAATAGACTGCTCAAAAATTCTGCCTTTGTCTAAGGATCTCCGAGTGCTGCTCTGAAGATCTGCAGTTCTTAGAGGTATTTCAGGGGAGGTTTTCAGAAGATTCAAGAGGGCTGTGTCAATGTCTGAACTGATTACAGTAGATATGGACTCATCTCGTGACAAACTGTGCCTGAGCATAAAATAGCAAGGGTATATACCTAGTTATAAACTAGCCACTTGTGCTAGGCTAATGCACATTTTTATGACCATTCATGGTATGAAGAAGAGGGGGTACATTCATGTTAAAATATATAAGAAAAGAATAATCCTGAAGATATGAAATACAAACATCCAATAAAAAAAAAGTTAAGTTAAATATTTACTCTGAGATAGGTTTTTTATATTTCATATTTTTCTACATTTAACAAATCTTGCAGTTAGGTTGGAGAGTGAGGTTAAAAGTGTATTACATTTATATTACATTCATATAATTAAGATGCCTACCTCATGCGATTTTGTTTAACCCAACACGACTTATTCATAGCATTTTTATTTGAATTCATGGTTGATTTTGAAATGTGGTCCTAATGTATCCCTGCTTTTCTTTGCCTAGTGGGCCAGTTGTGGAAGCATTAGTTGTGTAGTACTATCTAATTCTCATGTTTAGAAAGAAACACCGTATTATGCATGGCTCATAGAACCATGCAATGTATAGATACTACTTGATGCATAAATGTCCAATCTGCATCCACTTTCCAACAACAAGAACCACTACTCACTTGACCTGCAACATGTGCATGTGTTCCTTATGATCACCAGGTCATAGGCAGCTCGAGGATAGCACCTCAGCATTGCCTGCTGCCAAAAGATATATATTTTTTCTTCAAATATCAACAGAATTGTATAAACAAAGACTACAATTAATTCACAAAACTACATGGGTTGCTAGCTTGAATATTGCAAGTGGTAAATGCATCATGACCAGATCAAAAGATCAAAGATCCATTTGAATCTCTTTTATAACACTGAACAGTAAGAAAATCAATTATTTAATGAACAGTATTTTTATCAACCAGCAATTAATTTGATGAGTAGCATTCTTGAAAAATACTTTCAGGAGTGTGCTTAATAAGAAGTCACATCATGATTGGTCACTTTGACAAAATTGCTACACTGGCCTACTTTTGCTCTGTACTTCCTCTATAATCTAGGTAAAAGCTATTCAGTTCTCAAAAACAGTGCTTTGGTAGTTCAGAAAATTAGAGTGAAAGAAATGTTGGTGCACTATCCCATGTCTCAGGGAAGTCCATTTGGTCTTATTTACTAAGAAATGTATTTACCTTATTTACCCTGTATCCCTAAGAGTACGTGCAGAAATGACTTAGGAAAATACACTTCTCTTTGAGCAATGCAGGACTTTTATCACTATCCAGACAAGATAATGGAGTTGGGTCTTCATTATGTCTTTGTTCGAGGATATTTCGGTTAAGGCCTGTATAACAACCATACAAACTGAAGATCCTCCACGGCGAAGGTCTGATTATGTTGTGCAACAAAATTTGGTTAAAAGTATGAGTGCTTGATTTTATTTTACATAAATGCTTTCATATATATGAAATACAATATATATAATCACTGAATTGCAGATAATGTACTTTGGCACAAACATCACATTATTGTATCCCTTTGATCTGTCCATTTGTAGTATATATTTTTTCAGATACTTTGTATGTGCTGCATGTCCATAGACTGTTTATATTTTATGTAGAAGCCAATGACAAATTTCTACTGAAGTGGATGTTAATTCAGCTTTAATCTAATGTACTGGGCTACTTTTATAGGTATGGTGATATGATGAAAATATTCATTCACATTTAGAGGATGTTTTATATGATAAGAATATTATATTGTTATACATTATATTGTGATAAATAGTACCAACAATTTTTAATTACCAGACAATATTCTTTCAGTCTGTACTTTTTTCATACATTTTCTCAGCCCGCTCTTTTCAAAATTCACATGAAAGGAAATTCTAATAGCTCAGTGTAAATACAATTACATACTATCATGGCTTAACAACACTCCCATGTCTTCTCTTGCTGGGCAAATGTCAATAAAATCACCACCCCCTTTCCACTTAATGACTAAATGCAAACACTTTTTAAAAAAAAAGAAAAAAGTTTTTTTTTTTTAATTACACATCAAGAAAAAGTGACCTCCGGAAAATTACACTATAAAATATTTTAAATACATTATTTAAGAGAAAGAACAATAACTCATCAGAAAAAGAGCAGTACCTATCTAATATACTCTGTTATTAAAGTAGCATAGGCTGTATTCTAGCTATAGGCTAACTAAAGAAAACAGCCTAAGTAGCTATTTTAGGCTAGCAACATTACCTTGATGGTAACACTGATGGTGTCAATCCATCTGTCCATCTATATGTTTGGTAGTCAACAAAACAACAAAAATAAGTCACAATAACAATAACAACAAATATTTGTTTCAACATCTCAGCCTGTTTATATTTTATATTTTTATGTGTTTTAGTAAATCATCAATATTAAACATGCTAAGATAGCTTTATTTATCAGCTCATGCACTAGCACTTAGACAACATACGCATAATTATACTTTCTTCAATCACAAAAAAATATTATTTAATCTGTTCATAAGACGAGTGTTCTGAATGACAATCCTGGCCCTGGTATCTTACAGAGACCCCCCCAAGACCTTTGGGCCTTTTGTCCACTCAAGAGCAGAAGGTCTGTTAAACCTGTGCATTAACCCAGCCATGCCCCCACTTGCTTTATTACAAAAACAGCACCTATTCTCACTAACCACTTTATTATGTATGTCTATGTTATAGGTGCATTTTTATGAACATAATTACAAACTGTAGACCATCTTTTATGTATAATTAGTTAGCCATGCCTACCCTGTCCATCACTGATCATTTTCTTTCCCACCAAGTCCACTGCTGACCAGACATTGGGTGGAGAGCCATTCTAAGTACAGCAGTGGCACTGACATGGTACTGAGTGTTGTGCTGGCATGAGTGTATCATGCACAACAGTGGTGCTGCACTCTACATTACTCTATGGCACTGTTGTGCATTGTATGCCACCCATAAAATATATAGCCAATAGCAGTCTTGTAGTCAGAAACCAGCCACTGATGAAGCACTAAAGGATGGGTAGTGCAACACTGTGCATAGCAACAGATAGGCTATAGTCACTAACTGCACACTTATACAGTGGTTTGTTGGTATATATGCATCTACTGTATATTCGGCTTTGCTCATTAAAAAAATAATAATCATCATCATTTCTTGAGCAAACTAAGGGCATGTAGCACTGCCAAAAACTTAAAATCAGATGAGAACTACAGATATCTGATTGGCTGGTTTGGTGCATGCCGATGAGAGGAAGTAAGGATGCATCAATATAGGTTTCCAGTGGAAATGCAGATAGTTGTCTTTTTACAGACACCAGGCACTCACACACACCCACACCCATGCTGAGAGAGTGAGATAGAGAGTTGCACATAATTTTTCCACCAGCGACCTTTATTTTTTAGCACTCTGAGATCCAAAGTTATTTCATTTGTGAATTTAACCAAAATCGCTGAGAGTCTAGGAAAGGGAATTTTGCCTGATGCCCCTTACCCCAAAGATATCTGGATTAGTCTGTGTATTGTAGTTTGTTCATTTATGTAGTTTACTGGTGATTCAAAGTTCCATTTTTTCAAACCTGAAACACTGAATTAGAATAAATACATAGTCAATAGAAAATAAGAAGCCTTAAGGGCTCCCATTCTCCAACACACAGAGGCTAGCTATTATTGTTGATTATACTTTTAATCAATTTAAATATGAAGTTGTAACTGTTGCTTTGATTGACAGTTGTTGTTTTCCAACAGAAAATAATGTATTTAAAGTGTGTTGCCAGTCCATCTTGAGAGAAAAATGATTTAACTGAAATGTTTTGCCTGTTCCCAGGGAAAAAGATTATAGGCAGAGGGAAAGAGAGGCAGCAGGAGTTATTTACATGGTGAAGAAAAATCAAAGTGAAGCAGAAAATCAAAGAGCAGATTAGAACTCTGTACAGCAGTGGAGACTTTGGACAGCGGCTTCCCAGGAACCATTGCTACATTTATAGGATAATCAACTCTAGAATGAAAAGCTGCACCCACTGAACTGTTGTTCAGCTTATGAGTAGATCAATGACTAACCCAACTATAGAGAGCATGAGCCACAAAACCACACAACTGGTACATTCTGGTACATTAAACAAAAGTAATAAAACCACAAATATGTAACTACAATATAAAACAGCTAAAAATAACTGGTGGTTTTGTGTTTCATAGTACTGCTAATTGTTTAAGCATATACACACTACTACATAGTGAGAAACAAAAGACAACAGAAAGAAATACTGAAAGTAGAACTTTTTGTAAGGAAACCATGGAAAAGCAACCTCAAAAACCAATGTTTTTCCAGCGACTGTCTCACTGCGTGAAGGCCTGCTATCCCAGCACTACTGAGGATAGTGTAGAGGGACATGTTGGAGTCTTTAAAGGCAAGTTCTTAAACAGAACACTCAAGAGTGAGACGGAGCTGAAGCCAGAAAGCCATTTGCATTCACCCTCTACAACATACTCTTTCACAGCAGTAAGGCAGTTCCTACTGATAGTGTCATTCAGGAAAAATGGCTTGCTGAAATCAAAGATTGTCCTGCAGTGGAAAGGAAACTGCGACTGCTGAGGCAGACAGCAATCTGTGGTAAAGTGGAACTGAAGAGACATGGAAGAGAGTTGAGAGGTCAGACAGATGTTCCACACCACAGACACAATGCTAAAGAAAGGCATAGCAAATGCCTGAAGGGTCATTTGCAGGTATAACTTTCTTACATAAAGCTTATCTTAAACCTGACTTTCCTGTCTCAAACTCATGTAGAAATGAAATTATCCAAGATAAAAGAGTGTAAAGTAGATGACTACTGAGATTTCAGACTAATCAAAAAACTGATGAGCTGTATTTTTCTCTTTTTAATTTTCGATTGATATTGTGGTCAGCCCATCAAATGTATCTTTTATTTCTAGTTACATAACCAATCCACATCTACTTTTGCTAAATTTGACCACATTAACATGCATACATGAGCATTTTTTGCTAGAGATCTCATGGCAGCATGTTTGTAAGACACACAACCACTCAGCTGAAAATGAAATCATTGATAGCTAGCCACACACATTTGAAACTAAATGACAACACCTTTAGGGTGGTATGCCGCTAAATGTGCATTAACCAATTCTAAAAACGTAATCCATTTGTTTGGGGGAACAAACTGAACTGTGCGGCCCTGCTTCATGATACGTTAATGAAAACATCTCATGTGGTAGCGTCAACAAAGCCGAAGGAGATTCTGAACTCTCCCAGGCTTCTGCTAATTAAGCTAAATGTGGTCCAGCAGGCTATGTGAAGTGCACGTGTGTACCTGGTACCATCGCATCTCATCACCCACTCAGTACACTCAGTCAGACTTGAGGGGCAAAATACACTCTTAATGACAGAGGGACTTCCATGAGTCATGAGCTGCATGGAGTATCATATACATCAAATGAAGTGTGCTGATTTTTCAGTGAATTAATTCAGACCAGCCTTCATGTATGGCTTCCTATCCAGCAAGGAACAGGTGAATAAAATGCCAGAAAAACTAGGCTATAGGAATAAAAATGCTGAAATCAATTCTGTAACACACACACAGAGACCCACAGAAACTCCTGTTTCTCTCTTAAAATGAGCCCCAGCAGGCAACACATGTGCTGCACATAGCCTCTTTTTTTGGCCATCAAAAATCGATTTGTTGTTGAAGAGTGGCACTGACAAATATTTTTACATATATTAGAGCTTCTGAACAGTCTCAAAAACCTGCCTATAATGGGTTAAGATGAATGGACTTTCTTTATATGACATAGATATAAGAATGGGTTGTAGTGTGAGAGACTTTTTGGTCTTTAATTAAATATTGTTAATTTGGAACATCATTGAGCATAAGTTTAATAAGGCTTCTTACAATATTTTGTAAAGAAGATGTTGACATCTATATTGCATAAGGAGAACAATTGACAGGAAGGTAACCTAGAGTCTATGAGAAGTCTAGACACTAATCCAGTTGTAACTCTTGTGACTTCCCACTTGATATGGGACTTGGATTTGATATGTTCTGAAGTGATCTGGGTAGAGCCCAGTATTTGTTGGCCACAGAAACTGAGATGCAATTTTGAATGTGGATGTCAGGTACTTCCCCTCTACACTCTACTTTATTGATGTTTTGCTTTTTGCCTCAATTTGCTCTATCATACTTTTGCATAGTTCTACTTTATAAGGATGGCTGATCAAAGCATGCATCCAGAAGAGCAGTTACTGGTGTGTATGTTTTTTTTCCTCAGAGAGTTCTGTAGCATTCTTCTGTGTGTGCCAGAGATGACAAATGTCACATGAAACATTAAACCATGGATTTGGGCCATTTCCATGGCATGAGGTGTATTGCCTCTAAGCAGCTTGGTGTATTATATGGTGATGTCAGGTAATATACACAGTGTGGACACCTGCTAAAATTGCATCATTTTTGGCTAAATGATGACAGTCAGTTACAGAAAATAATCACCTTTATCACAGAAAGTAAACAGAATGTGGAGTGGTTTGTAGTTGCATGTGCATAAGTGGTACACAAACTTTATGAACTCCTGGATGAGAAAAAGAATGCTAAATGCCAATTTGCCGTGACTTGTGGGAACCTGTACAACATTATCACAAAGCAATTCAAGACTCAACATGTAGTTTACTATAGACAACATAGGACAGGACAGCTCCCTGTAGAGAGTTTTGAATATGAATTTTTAAAAAAAATGAAAATATGAAAATCCTTAATCAAGAGAATAAATAATCCAGTCTTTTATATTTGGTTTCAACTTGACAATATGCTTAACTTGTGTCAGCCCTAGAACTACATCTTTCAATATCCTAACATGAATTGATTGTACTTAACCATTAAAAAGAAATGATGGGGGGGGGGGGGGGGGATCACAATATAACATCATCCAATAAGTTGGCGATAATAATGACTCGTGTAAGGTTTTAATTCAGTAAAATCAATGCTAGATTTGTCAACCAAATACATCCTCACATTTGTTACATGTTTACCAGATAATGCATTACACTTAATGCATTCCAATTCCCATTATTCATATCACAGAGAGTATGTGTGATGTAACACATGAGATGTGTCCTGTTCGTGCTGACCTATGTTCAAAGCTTCTGTGGATATTTCAGAGTAATGCATTGTTAAGACACTATTAAGACTCATTTTTCTTTGATACCCAGACTTGATATCAGCGCTGGTACTGCCAGCAAACATCAAAGTATCCTCATGAATAGAACAGGCCCTTTAACCCAAAGGTTCAGTTCTTGTTTACTTCCTCCTTAATAGCTGTCCTTCTCACTTCATTTTAATGGTAGTGGTTTCCATAATAATGCTCTTATGTCATATCACATTTCAGCTTACACTCCTGACCAGAATTCATTTCAACCTGAAGTTACTCCACTTGTGTTTGATGTGTTTAACCCTGTTTAGCTTCATCAGTCCAACTGATGTGAGCTGAATAGAGGTATGGTATGTACAGTGTAAGGGCCAATGAAATAACCCATGCCTTTTTTTTTCTAGACTGACATGAAATTGAACATCATATTTCAATTTTAATTACTGCTCCAACTTGTTTTTTACCTGAGAACGTAAAGGTCGAAACATTTTATTTGGCATGCAATATATTTCAATAAATGATGGAGCTCTAAACACAGTGTGCAGATATACGTTACATATTTTAGAACCCATTTGGAGTCCAACTAGGCCAGACTTTGGTGAGATGTGCTCACACTCTTTACCGTTTCCAACTTGGTTAGCCCAAACAATTAGATTTACCACATATACGTTTCTCACCATGACAGTAATCAAATTAGCAGACTCAAATTAAACTTCACTTGGAAATTAACTGTGTGAATTCTCAGCTGAAAATGTTTTATTCAGATAAGGCTTTATCACTGCTATTCAGAGAGTATAGGCCATGTAAAACAGGAAGCTTTACATCTGCAAAAGCATGAGATCATAAGTAATTTGGGAGAAGGGATTTTTGCATGGGAAGTCTGTTTCATGCATACTATTTTATACATCCTTGGTGGACTGGGATCATAGAAAATAGCTCATACATGCTTAAATAAATGTTCTAACTAAAAAGTACAAAAAAATATCGCCTTTCTGAGTTGTGTATTTAATTTTAAAGGAAAAATAATTCTTGTAGCTACTGATCATCTGTGCTGTGTTTTTGCAGATACAGTTTGGCAGTTTCAGGTTAGTAATTTCAATTTGTGCATGCACGTGTGTGTATGTAGAAAAGTGCTTGCACAGCTGATAACGGACCCCAGTCTGAAACATCCTTTTTCCCTGGAAACCATGTGTACAATACAATTTTTATTTTCATTATATTTTTACATTCCTGTTACTCCCTGGAACCTTTTTCAGATACACACACTCACACACACACACACACACACACACACACACACACACACACACACACACACAATTATAACGTGTATTATCCTTAGTCTGGAAAGCCAGATTTTCTCATGAATACTGTATTTTCTAAATAATCAGCCAAAGTGGGTAACAGTGTTTATATGGAAGTAAACAACTGGTTAGAAGACAGGCAACTTAGCCACTGGAGACAATTCTTGGCAAATTGTAAGTGGGCAAAAAAAGAAGTTTTATTAATACATCCTTAGTGAACTGAGATGATGGGAAACTGCCATTGACCACAAACAGCATTATTAGTACTGCCTACATGGAGAACTGATCTTATCCTCTGCAAAACTAAACACATCTGTGAGTAACAGTCTATAATGGTTGCGGTTATGTAATTTACCATTCAGGTTCTTCAAATGCAAAAAAAAAACAAAAAACACAGAGAGATGCCATAAATAAAGGGAGAAAGGTAAGGACTTTCTAACAGAAATGGCTACATTGGAGAATGATACAAATTCAAAGATAAAGCATGTAATTAAAGGTCATTGATCATTTGTGTTAGATTTGTAAATGGAAAAAAAAAACAAGTAAAATGCTGAATTATCACATCCTTCCATGTTGTCATTGTTGTTTGTGAAAACAAGTTTCTCATAAAGGATTATGTTGAGCAGTCTCCACCATGGGAAGATCCATTCCTGTTTGTGATTGGTCTGCAGTATACATTCAGTCATTAGTCTTTCGATTTTCTAAGCAAGTTTTTTCTCAGGAATACTGTATGGTGTGAATGATCGGCCAAATACCTTAATGTTGTCTATATGAGTAAACATCATCAGTCACAAAGCAGAGGATTAGGCCACTGGAGACACATTCTTGGTAGAGGTTTCTAAGTGGAAACAAGATGTCTTAAAGGATTTGTTTAGCAGTAAAGCACAGCTCATGATTCATGCATGTCTCCTCAGTGGAATTTGGTGGGATTAGAAAAACAGTGGGTGTCCCTGTGACACTTTTGCTACACTCTACAGAGGTACAAAAAAAAAAAAAAAAAAAAAAAAAAAAAAAAAATATATATATATATATATATATATATATATATATATATATATATATATATATATATATATATATATATATATTTAATTTTAGTTGTTGTTTAGTGTTTGGTCCCCTATGTGAGATTTCAAAATGTGGATGTCCCTCTACCTTGGCACTTGTCCCTGAGCCATCTATCATCTTCCACTCAATGAGAACTCAAGCTTGAACATGCAGCTACAGGTCTCACAAAGTAACAACAGATCTACTCTCAGTCACCAACTAGCAGATCTACTCTCAGTCACCAACTACCAGATTTACTCTAAGTCACCAGTAGACTTTAAGCACACACTGTTTATAGTGTAGCCATAGCTGGTTTAGCATTGTGCATGATGCTAATGTATCATATAAAAAAAATACAAAATGTTGTGAAGACATAGACATTATTTTATGTATTGTTATTATGATTTTTTGTACTTCTCTGGAATTAATTAATAACATGTTTAAATGTATGCTTCAGACTATATTTTCCTGATGCTATAGCTAGGTAGCATGTAGCCATTACGAAATGACCATTAAGCCATTAAGCCATTTAAATGAAAATTGTTTTGGAACTCAATACTTGTTCAAGATACTGTATTTTCACAGACATGATTAACTAAAAATAAATATTCACTTTATTTAGAGACTATGGTTTAAAAATACAAAGGAAGTTGAAGATTTAACTGAGAATGCACTTGGTGAACACTAGCCAGTTTACCACCAGTGGAAATAAGTGTCACGCTCCCTAGCCTGGACTCCCAGCATCCACCTGTTAGGAGATCTCCTATCTCTCAACCGTATTCCTCCAATAACCACATACTTGTCAGATCTGCCTCTCCAGATTACTGACTTATGACACATGTTCCTTATTTATTAACTAGCTATTTAAGCAAGTTTGTTCCCTCACATTCTACGTGAAGTACAACTAGTATCCCTATTTGTATCTCCAGTTAGCAATGTGTTGCTGCCTGGTTATTGTCTGGTCCTTATTTTGTGTGTTTATTCTGCTGGACTGATATTTGGCTCTGTACATTTTGGTGTGTTTCACTGATTACCCTTCTGCCTGCCCCTTATGCTCCGGTTGCCTTCTCTTTAGTTTTTGATCTCTGCATGGTTAATGACTCTAACAAAGATAACCCCTCTGTTAATAAAACCAACTGTATTTCACATATCTGAAAGCATCTAGTTTGGGCATTGTTTGTTACAAGACATCTAAATTTAGAAACACACGGATGACCAAGGCTGGAAGAATATTGCCAGGTGAATAAGGGTGAGAAAGTTCAGCTAAATAAGATGGCAGAAGAACATGAAGGTCTTTACACATTAACAGTAGGAGTTTGAGCTTGGTTTATCAGGAATATTAATGAAGAGAGAGTAACAATCAAAACAAGATATGAAAGCATGAACCTGTACTTCTGCATATTTCATGTTCAGGATGAGGCAAAGGCATACGATATTGTGGAGGAGGAAGAAACTGTTTTCTGTCAAGAGCCCTAATGTGTTAATTGAAAAGCACATCAAATTGCAGGAAGGGTTTAAAGGCCACCCCATCAAAAAATCTCTGACAAACCACCATTTTGACTTTGGGATAATAAACAAATCTTATGTATACGATTTTCACAATGAAAAGTAGAGGGCCAACAACAGATCTCTGTAGAACACCATGGGTAACTGATGATGTCAGGTTTATGCTTACAAAAATAAAGTGCTATATATTTTTAATATGGGTATTAAATCAAGCAAGAGCAATGTCAGTGACATCAATAACAGTGTGATGATAAATAAGTGTATCATGTATCAAAGTATCAAAAGTGGCACTCATGTCTAAGAGGAAAAGAAGAAAGGAGGAAATAATTGGAGACACTTACAAGGGCAGTCTCAGTACTGAACAGTGTGGGATAACCAGACCGAAATGGCATCTTTTTTTAATTAAGGAACACTAGAGATCAGATTCTATAACTATTTCCATGGATAGTTTCTATAGTTTTCCAGGATGGCTATATTGAGACCAGTTTTTTTTTTAAGAATAGGAGTGCTTGTTTTGTGAGGTATGAGTATGATCAAGCTGTCAGGTAGATAATTAAATTAGCCTACAAGCTCAGCGATAGCTGCAGGCTCAGTGAGGGAGAAAAAAGACTTAGAGGCTTAGAGGGATGTCATTTTAATTAACTGTAGAGGAAACTAAGGTGAAATGCTGTCACAACTTGGTAATTAAGTTGTTTGAAAATTTTAAGAAAACACCACATTGCTCAGCAGAGCTTAAACAACAGAGGGGAGCTGAAGATGTCTGCTGATATTAGACTAAAAAGTCTTTGGCTTACATCCACCAAGACTAATGTCAGAAGAGAAGTATAGTAAAAATGCAGTCTTTACAGACACTCCACACTTGAACATAAGTAACTAAGTAACTAAGTCTAAGTAACTATTTAAGAAGCTGACCAGTGATTTTCAGTGCAGTACAATTAATATGTCAGTGAATGTTAGCTAATATAATAGGGAAAAAAAAACTTTATGCCACGTTTTCTCTCTTCACCCTTCATACTCTCAATTTGATCAGTCTGCATGCTACAGAATCAGAAACTGCCTCTTACTTTCATTACGTACATTCAGCACAAACCCAGAAAGGTGGAAAATCCTCATGGGAAAGACCAGTTGTTCCCTCCACTGTCTGCTGGACACAAGATAACAGTGTAGCAGCATTATGCTCATTAGCTTCCTGGTTAGTGAGCAAAGTGATCAAAGTCCTTAGATGCACTGCTGAAGTCAAAAGCACGAGGATGAAGGTATAGTTTCAAGGTTTTACCCAGCAAAAATGTAAACCAGTCTCCAGCTATTTCATTAAATTTGAAGCAACTAACGGCAATGCCTACCTAAAAAGTAGGGACCCATGACATGGTAATGTTGAGTATTATATTCCAAGTTAAAATGGCAAAAGAAATGTATCCTTGACAGCAAATCAGGTGAAGAAAATATTTGATGCTATAATGGACATCATGACATTCGACCTGAATTCATGTTCCAGTTATGCCTCAATAATTAATAATGAACCGATTAGTTGATAAAGAACTGTTATTCAAAGATAAGTCAGAAAAGGCTTACCATTACCACCAGTCAAGTGAAGGCAAATTTGCTCAGAGAATAGGCTTTTGTGATTTTAATAAGAAGAAAACATTTCTGTTATTCCTAGCAAAATAGTCTGTTCTGAGCTCTGCGATTCCTGTTGGTGCATTACTGTCTGTAGGGGGAGCGGAGATTCCAGGTTTGCTGAACAATAACTCTTACCCTAACAATAAATAACTCTTTTAAAAGAGTTGGAAGTTTTCAACTTGCTGTCCACTGGTTCAGGATATGAGTTTGAGATTCAGTAGCTACATTAAAAGTAATATGAAAGGTATGCAGTTGCAAACCTATGTAGAGTTAAATTGATTATCAGCCATTTGACTATGTTCAAAATTAAAAAGCACAGTAAAAGGTCCTCTAAGACATCATTATAGATCTAATTTGATTGAATCTTGTCCGGTTCAGGAAGAAATGTAGATTTATTAGTAAAACAGACACTTGCAAACATCAGACAATGAAAAAGTAGTTAAACAGTTAAACAACCACAAATATTTATGCTACAGACAAAAACTAATTTGATGATGCAAAATTATTATGGGAATATATAATTATTAAATTATTATAAAACTAGCAAGTTTAGGACAGATATAAATATTGATATAAAATATTGTAAAATTAGCACGCTTCCAGCTTAGTGTCTGAATGCTTAGTACCTGCCAATCATAAAACAAGACTTTTTTTATTTTTAAAAATTATAGTTCTATACTGAGGGATGATTTATCAACTACAATTGGTATCTTTAGCCTCAAGAGGAATTATACATTTTTTTCTGAGATCTTGTTAGACAAACCAATGTCATAACAATTTACTGTATGTTTCAGGACATCACAAGAAGTACATTCTAACACTGTCAAACTTGTATCAAGAATCCTACACAAAGTTCTGACCTTTCACAAAGTTTATAAACACAGCCTCGAACATTCGGTGGCAGCACAGATATCAATCTGAATGTTTTGAAACGCTTTCTTTTAGAGTGTACGCAACACAGACTCATTATGCCCCTGATGTCCCTTTGAGCTACTTATGAGCAGACACTGCCTTTCATGAAGCAGATCAGAGCAAAACCATTAATGCACACTGACACTTTTCAAGCTCATCTTTAATGTTTAGCATAGAAGTTGAAAAAGCATGCAACCAGTTCAGAGATGAGGAATTATGGAGTCAACAGATATTTTTTCTTATTATTATTGTAGATCAAATAAAATTTGAAACTGTTATGGCAGCAGGGGACCAAGCTACTATGATTTTTATAAATGCCATAAATGTCCTGAAAGTTGGTCAGGAGCCACAGATGTTCAAATAATGCATAGAATGTTTTAAGAACACATTTGGTCTTGAGGAGTGCTATTGCTCTCAAGTTAGAATGCCCAGTTACAGAAATCCAAGAAGAATTCAGCTGAAGACTGTAAAGGCCCGAGTGCTGATTTGACTTATATTTCGAATCATGAAAATATCCCATTATTGGATAAAATTCTTTTCCACCACCTGCGCATTTCAGAGGCAGGCAAATGTCACTGCATTTGAGGAAAGATTATGAAAAAACAAAAATATGGTCTTTTACATGGTGCATAATATGACCAGGACAACCAGCATGAACCAGCAAGGGACAAAAAAGGTTACATTTTATTTCAGCAATAATTGCAATAAAGGATTAATCATTTTCATCACATAACTATTTCCCAGAAATCAAAGAGATACTGAGTTCACTTAAAACAACAGAAGTTACTGTGACAGCCTAAGTGCTGCAGGGAAAGGAGCATGACGCACAGACCTCTCTCGAAGAAGACAAACATTTATTAGACACACACGAACGATAAACCCAATAGCACTCACATGTAACATGTAACATCTAACATCAACACAACTACAATACAATGAGAAACAAAGACAGACAAAGTGCTACTCACATGCAAAGGTTTAAATACACACAAACATAATGATAAACCACGTGCAAGTGTGTGCTTACAACAGGGGCATGGTTACAAACAAGACAGTCAGTGAACTCCCACTGCACACGGCAGGCTGTACCACGAGATCAGTGGGATATGGAGCATTCCGTGAGAGTAACACTCATTCTACAAAGAAATACATTTCCATTTTAAGAGCATTCTTGAATGCTGAGCCCAGCATAACTGCAAAGTGTTACCAACACAAAAGGGCTGACAAATCAACAACTGATAACCAACTTTCAAACACATAATTTTTTAAAATTAGTCCAACTTTTAGGATCTATGCCATACTTTACCCTCAGGAAAGAGCTAAATACAAGACCATATTTTGATTAAGGGGAGATGTAATGGCCGGAGAGTAGTGCTTTGCATACTAAGTGCGGCAATATGCACTATTACAACTGAAAAAAATGAACAAGCAAGCAAACCTACAATACTTCTTAAAAGGAAACTGTGATATGCCTTCAAGCAATAAGAGCTTCTCAAATGTATTAAGTATGCTGACATTGTCAAACAGCAGAAATTAACACATGCAATCCAGTGACATAACAGGGATCTTCTGGGACTCAGTGCAAAACAAAATTAGTGCACGCATCTTCACAGCTCCCACCAGTACACCAGAGAATGCATAAACACTCAAAATCTCTCAACCTAAACGTTCACACTGGACTACGTATTTGGATAATAATAAATAATAAATATATTTCAGATTTAGCCAAAATGCTACTTGTAAAATGAGAATTTTCCTGAGAACCATTACGGCACAAAATGCATATTTTATAAATAATGAATATATCATGTTTGAAAGATCAGTTTAAAGATGATTTGTCCATTTAGCTACCATGCATGAGACACATTATGAAGAAGGGGCATAAATGAACGTCAAGGTATGTAAAGCAGCGTATGTTTAGACTGACTGGTGAGAGATATTGTTATAGGATCTGTTGGTAAATTACAGATGTGTAGTGTCAGAAAGGGTCTGACAGAAAGGGCCCAACTGGAATTGCAGGGGCCCAGATGCTGAAAGCCCCATGTCACAGGCACCAGTATGATTGCTTATTTTAGGAACTATGTATATTATGTCCTTCATTCAAAGTTTATTTAAAATGTACAACATATATTACAAACAAATATTAAAGTTTGCAAAGAATTACCAGCATGAAAAAGCTGCTGAATCAATAACTAGTAAGGAACCTTTAAACATGTAACTCTCAGTAAGGCTTATGTAAATCTAATGTCCAATTTCAAAATGTAACCCACATTTTGCTCCCATTTACACAAAACACCAGTGAGTGGTTCTTCTTGGCAGTCACAAAATGACAAGGTATATTTAGAAGGTATAAATTGTAGTCTGGGCATAACTTTGGATAACCAGTTGTCATTCTCAACTCATGTTTCAAATCTAACCCAGTCTTGCAGATTTCTCCTTTGTAACACAAGAAGGATTCGGTCCTTTCTCTCACGGGAGGCTGCCCAGGTACTTGTGGTACAAAGCCAGACTATTGCAACTCACTGCTTGCTGGTCTTCCTCTAAGAGTCATCAGAATTCTACAACTTGTACAGAATGCAGCAGCATGACTGGTCTTCAATCTTCCAAGGTTCACACGCCACTCTGCTGCTGCATTCCCTTCATTGGCTTCCAGTAGCTGCACACATCAGATTTAAAACCTTGATGCATGCCTACAAAGCAAAAAAATGGACCAGCCCCTTCATACATGATGTCAGTGATCAAAGCCCGATCTGTACCTCGCGTACTTCGAACCTCAAGTACGGCTCGGCTTGAAATACCTTGCTTCAGGTCTCATGGAAAACAAGCATCGAGACTATTTTCTGTCCTGGCTCCAAGATGGTGGAATGAACTCCCACTTGCTGTCCGGACAGCAGAGTCTCTTGCAGTCTTCAAACGCAGACTGAAGACCCATCTATTTGCAGAATATTTAAAGGACAACTGACACTGCTCCCTTATTGACTGACTAATTTAATACTTATTGTAGGGCACTGTTTATGTTTTTTAACAAACTCTAGCACTTATTGTTTATAGCACTTATTTTTTAAGATAGACCTTATGTATTTTGCACTTCTAGGTATCAGCATTCATCCCTGTATTCTACAGTATTCTAGTTCATTGGTATGTTTAATTCTAACCTACTGTACTGTACTTGGATATATTCTATGTGTAAATGACATCGCACTTTTGTAAGTCGCTCTGGATAAGAGCGTCCACTAAATGCCGTAAATGTAAATGTAAATGTAAATGTACTTATTGTAGGGTATTGTTTACTGCATTGATTGTTGTTCAAGATATAGCTTATGTGTTTTGCACTTCTAGGCATCATGATTGAGTCCTGAATTACAAAAACATTCTAGCTCTATGGTATCTTGGACTCTAACCTACTGTACTGGCAAGAATGCATTCTATAAATGTAATAACAAAGTATTTTTGTAAGTTGCTCTGGATAAGAGTATCTGTCAAGTGCCATAAATGTAAATGTAAGGTTGACACACCATGATTGTAGTAATGGATCATTAGTAGACTCAGTGGATAAATATCACGTCTCCTGCTGCTGTCCCTGCCTCTCTCCACTTCTTCTGAGTTTTAATCAGCCACATCTCATTCCACTTTCCAACACAGAGACTTATATATAGACTTGAATCTCATACCTCCCCTTGAAAAGTCAAAACTGAGCCTTTCATGTTATCTTCCATCATTCTAAGATCTTCTGGTTCTCATTCTGTGGATAGCATGTGAGGTCACTGTGTTACTCATTTGATGCTTTCTTGCATTTCTACTGTCTCTTATTCACTAAAACCTTGTGCACTTGGGTATAACCAAATCTTACTCTCCAGTGTCATCCCTGGTGAAATAAACAAGCAATGAAAGAAAAGCAAGACCAGAAATGGCATAAAATAGCATGTCCTAATGAACCCTCTTTATAACTGTCTGTTGTGCAACTCACTTAGGTATTGTTTTACAGTACTACTCACATATTTTGCCCTGTAATCCTAATAGAGTTAAGTTGCTGATCCAGACAGAGCATCTGTCAAAAGATTTAGTGCATAGGTACTTGTGTAATTCACTCTCTCACATTTCCATACTCTGCCCTTGGAGCTGGTCGATGAGAATTCACTTTAGCTTGCTAAAATATGCTAACCTTCATGATGACAAGAAACAGTCTTGGCATGACTTCTCATCACTGTAAAATCTTTGCAACATCAATTATTGATGTTTCCAACATCAATAAAAAGCATCACATATTTATGAAAACAATCACATTCCAGCACAGCAATTACTACACCAAGTACTCTACTCCCAAAAGTGATCCCGTAAAACCCAAACTGATATCATGGTCCCACATGCAGAAATAGGAACAGGGGGGTACTGAGTTTCTCCGAATTAATTTTCTATAAATTTTCGACAACTTGTTCTTAAGTACTTTCGTCTGCTCCATTTGATTTTGGCCTCAGTGTTGCATATTGTGCCCAACTACATAAAACCTAGATCTAGAGTCTAGAGTTATTCTTTATTGTAATTAACCTGCAGTTCTCTGTATATGGTATTAAGTATTCTAATTACTGTGGTATTATAACATGCTTCTAAGCAACACTGAAAACACTTTTAAACACTTTTAACCTCAGGGGGTTAAAAGTAAATAAAAAATGCACACATCAGGACGGAAGGTGTCATCAAAAACAGATATGGGATGCAATCCATTCTGTTATGGCTTCCCTCTCAATCTTTTGTAGAAATTAATTACATTTGTTGTGCTTCTATATATAGTGAATCTTTTAAAAGGATGGTCTGATTACATATCTCTTGCGATTACTACAGTGCAAAAGTCTGATGAATGTTTATGCAGTTCATGCTCTGTTGAAAGAAGGTCATGTTTCCACATTATGGTTTCCACAGGCCTTAGTGCTGTGCCTTTCACTGAATGGCCCACTGGCAGGATAATTTGCTATAGCAATGTGGGACAAATACCAAATGCATCTCTGGACAGGCAGATGTCCTTGGAAATGTGGCATATTTCATTGTACCAGTAAACTGAAGTATACCACTAAATGCTTGATTCTGACTTTGCAAATTTGTGCCACTAATGTAAATAAGGACCTCTTATTCATTCAGTATATTCACTACACATTATGGACTATCAAGTATAAAATGCATACAGAGTTTAAAGTGCATAGATTTGACATGCACAGTGTGTAATGCAGTATCAAAACACTTGATGATTCTTAAAGGTGAGAAAAAACAAGATGCTAGGCTTTTAAATGCATAAAACATGAAAAGAAGCCATAATGTAGCATAATTTAGCAAAATCAATGCTATTTTTTGTGCTAGTACACTTCTTCGCAAGCTGAATGCAATTCTTCTTGGAAAGAGAGACCTGGCAATGCAGGCTTTTTCTGTTGACTTTCTCTATGAAATGAAGACTCAGTTTTTGATTAATATAATCCAATCACAAATATGGTAGAATGGACATATCAATGGGACATAATGGATGACACTCAACTCTACAGACTGGTTAATATAAAGAATTTCATTCTATGGCAATTCATAATAGCATAAAGCACTAATAATCTTTTAAACAGATCTGAGTAGAAGGAAGCTTTTTATGTTTGAGAAGCATCAAATGTTGTATTTTGCTTTTATGATTATGAGAAATCATTTACAATACACATCCACACTCCATTTAACCAAGTAGGACTGCACTGTAATTAAAAATTGATCTCAACGTCTCATGATTTTGAGGAGCCAAAGAGACATAAGATATGGTTTACCTTTTTGCTTTCCTACATTATAAAAGATTAAGGAAGAGTTAAAAGAAGAGTTAATAAAGCTACACTCATCCTACACTTCTATATTTGTCATTTCACCTTATCCATAAGTTATCCAAAGGTTATGACTCATATAATGTAATACAACATATACTTTATTAATGTTTAAAAAAGAAAGCATAACAACATATTTGTACCCTATAATCTATAGGAACACTAGTTGCTTAACAAGAGAACCTAAAATAAACATTTTAGTATAAAATATTGGGGGGGGGGGGGGTGTATAAGTGGACTTTCATCTACTTTTTCACATCTTGCATTAATATGAAGAAAAAGTACTTGCACAGTGAATATGGCTTTTGGGGCACATAATGTACCACAAACAATCAATAAAGAAAAAATAATAATACACTCAAATCATCTCTCTAAAAATAATTGCAGCACTGTACAGCTGTTAAATACAAAAAAAACCCAGTCTGTTTTAAACACTGAAACAACAGTACAAGTGCCAAAGGACAAATAATAAAGTGTATGTTACATTATACATTAGGTGATGATGTAGCAGTTTCCGGGAGTTGATCATATATAAAATCATTGGCTATTCTCAGTAACGTATGTGTAAAGTTTTCATTTGCTTTGAACATAAATACATTTGTTAAAGTAGGGACTATATGCACGAATCCAATGATAGCCTAAATTAAAATAAATTATTCTATTCAGCACAACTTTTCAAATAATAGATTTATACATTGCACATTAAATGCTAAAGAAATAACAGCACATTTCCGAATGAAGTCAAATGGAGTGCAATGGATACCTGTAAAATCGGTGAAGCGGGTGTAAGTGAATGGTTGCTACGTCTTTTTTTTTTTTTTTTTGCTTTTACTTACAGTCGGAAAGATTCTTTAAGCTTAAATATACGGAACTGATAACCGTTGCATCCTCGGGCACCAACTTTTTCCTTTCGGTGTTCCCTATGCACATCAAAGCCACAAATCGTTTGGGAAGCTTTCCGCTGAAAAGTATGTAGATGCAGGGGTTGGCACAGCTGTTCAGACTCGCCAGCAGCATGAGCAGAGTGAAAGTCGTGGCTGCAATTAAAATCGTAATGTTATCAGAGTAGCTGCACACAAAAGGACATTTAGTACTTTCTTTCTGCATTTCAACAGGATAGCATCCGGATACGTTAATATTTACTAAAAATGCTATCAAAAATCAAAGTAAAATTGTAATTTAAATGGCAGCCATGAGACATCCGAATCACTTCTAAACTTTGCTTCCAACTACAGAACAAACTGCCGTATAAAGGCAAAAGCCTTTTAAACTGCACTTACATTCAGTTGGAGCATAGACGTCCCATACGGACCACAGCTGAACTGTGAAGAATGGGGCCCAGCAAATAATATAGGCAAGAACTATTACCACCGTCATCTTCACGGTCTTTATTCGTGCCTTTGATACCCCAGCCACGCTGCTAGCCCTGGAGGGAAGCGGGTGTGCGTCTCCAATGCAGCCCCCTTGGTGCGTTTTCATGTACAGATTTATTTGCACTGCGCGGCATATGCGCACTTGGCACACGATCACAGTGAAGATAGGTAAGATGAATATAATAAACGTAGTCCACGTCACGTAAGTTTTAAGTCCCCAGGGTTGAATGAATTCGGCCCAGCAGTCAAAGACTCCCGGAGCTACTTGAACAAGGGAAAAAATAAATACTTGAGGGAGGCTTCCTACAAGGGAGATTGCCCATGCAATACAAACAGGAATGTTCCAGCGCCTTCGCCTCCTTTGGAATGTCACCATGGGATTGCAGATGGCTTGATAGCGGTCAAGTGTCATAACAACTATCATGTAAGTTGAAGCGAACATGCCAACTACCTGTAGATATTTTACCAAACGGCACACTAGATCCGGACCAAAGAACCGGTCCGTTACATCCCAAATCAGCTGCGGACAGACTTGGAAGAAAGCGACTACAAGGTCTGCCAGACAGAGGTGGAAAACGAAGACGCGCATCCTGGACATCTCTTTTCGCCTCCTCAAAAGAACCAGCAACAATCCAAAGTTGAGAATGGCTGCTGTGAGAAAAATTATGCTCAGCAGCGCTATTTCTATCTGAGCTAATCGCTCGTCTCTCGAAAAATCTTCTATTGCGTGCAGCTCCAAGCTTAAATTGCTTAAGTTTAAACTGAAATGTGACATTTTTGGTACACTTTTACGATAAGCAAAACCTTTCGCTATGCGAGTTTGACTGTTTATACTTGGCAACTCATTCTTAAATTATTGACTCATCTTAGTTACATCCTTACAAAATCGGCAAGGTAACGTTATAAAACCGCCTTTGTTGACTCAAGGTATATGTATCTTTTATCCTACCTCTGAAAGACAATGTGCTCTAAACAAAACCCACTATAGCTTCGACCATCACGTTATTTCAGAAGTTGAGGAGGCAGTGTATGGGTTTTATAGGGCTCGCGGTCGGTAGGAGGAGCTATCCTTCAGCACCAGTCCTTTCCCCAGTTAACATTCGCAAAGTCATGACGCCAAACTTTATATATTATGAACCGATCCCACGTCTGTTTTGGTAGTTGTCCAGGAAAGAAAAAAATTACGCTGAAACAATATCTGGAGTTCAAAACTAATTCTGCTGTTACCTCACTCACCTTAATAATAATAATAATAATAATAATAAGAAGAAGAAGAAGAAGAAGAAGAAGAAGAAGAAGAAGAAGAAGAAAAAGAAGAAGAAATGCAATAACAACAAAAATATTTTAATTATATTTTTTTCCATCGGTATTTAACTAAAGATTACTTGACTCAGGGACTTTAGATGTGCAAGGTTAGAAGCGTATACCTTCCAGCTTATTGGTTGGCATTTCATGATGCAATAAAACAAAAGCATGCTAGACAGTGCCAAGGCAAACCAACGAGGTAGTCGAGAGAAAACGCAGAGGTTTTGGATTGGCCACATCAACCTTCTAACTTAAATCTTACAAGCATGCATAAATGGGCAGAAAATAAGTCAGTGGCCAACTACAGTACGTGTCCCCTTAAATGAGAACAAATTACTGCATTAAAAGCTTGACAACACATCGAAAACATAGATCACAGCATAACTGCAGTGGGTCCACAGCCTCATGTGATAATGCAAAGTATTTGCAGTATTTTATACTTTTATTATTCACTTTTATTATGTTAGGGTCATCTCTCATCTCCTCTCCAATACACTGACTAGCACTGATGCATACCAAAACTATTAAACACAAGTAAATGCCTCCATCCAAAAAATATAATGCAACACACACTTTTAACAAAAAAATAAATAAAATAAATCTTAATTCACTGTCAGAATATGATTGAAGGATTTATATTTTTAACCCTAATTCTAGTTTATTTCAGAGTAGGATATGATTGTTACACAACCACCCAGAAGCTTGTATTTTCTCCACCTTGCATCATAAAGAAATCCCACATTATAGAAGCAGCAACTAATTTTCCTTTCCAAACAATAATCACTCCAATTCTCCAATTGATATATCTGCAACCTCTACATTCCGGGTGAGGAAAATGGTCATGATTACTTAAGAACGCAAGGCAAATTATATTAGCTATTATATCAGCTACTGTGAAAAAGCTCTCCAAAATTACATCATGAATGAATAACAAATCCCAAATTAATTCACTCATAATAGTGCAGGAAGAAAATTAAACCTTGGTCATGATCATTATGGTTTGAGCAGAAAGGGGTTTGGAGGTACTGTCCATCAAAGCCATGACTCATGCACTGAATATGGGCTCACTCTTGTTTATTTCTTCAGATTTCTATTTTTGGCCAAGCTGGAGCCCAGTTCTTCTTAGATGCAGTGAGCAGACACAGTTAGTGCTCACAGTCTCCATCTTAATACAAATGTTCCTAGCTCTCTCATGTAGTTGGGATAGTTAGGAGCTTGCCAAAATCTCTACATGCCGCAACACTTAAGCCTTTCGCCGCCTTTCTCATCTCCATATTAGCCATACATAACATGAAGGTAGGAGCAGAACACACCTGCTGCACTCCTTTAAATGAATATGGCATCACTGCACTGAGATGGCCAGCCCCAACTTTGGAGTCCCTGGAGCCTTAGGTCTTAAATCAGGGTCTGTGGATGGTGCTTAGGAGTTCCTCCTTGTTCAGCTGGTAGCTGCTCTTCTTCCAGGCATCGCGGAGATCCTGCAAGGTCATGCCAATCTCCTTGCCAGATGTGATTCCCAGCCTGCGCAGATCATGCCCACTGACAGGGAATCGGGGAATGGACCAGTGGCTCAGTTGCACCCGGAGTGTCGCCTCGCCCTGGTACTTCAGCAGCTCGAGCACTTTACTCTGTGCGTCCGGCTCTCGGCACTATGGATGCAAAACCAACCATCAAGTTGCGGCCTCATAAGATCCATATATCCATATATATATATATGGATATGGATATGGATATATATATATATATAGATATATATATATAGATATATATGGATATATGGATATATATATGGATATATATATATATCCATATATATATATATATATATATATATATATATATATATATATATGGATATATATATATATATATATATATATATATATATATATATCCATATATATATATATATATATATATATATATATATATATATCCATATATATATATATCCATATATATATATATCCATATATATATATATATATATATATATCCATATATATATATATCCATATATATATATATATATATATATATATATATATATATATATATATATATCCATATATATATATATCCATATATATATATATATATATATATATATATATATATATATCCATATATATATATATCCATATATATATATATATATATATATATATATATATATCCATATATATATATATCCATATATATATATATCCATATTATATATATATATATATATATATATATATATATATCCATATATATATATATCCATATATATATATATATATATATATATATATATATATCCATATCCATATATATATATTTATTTATTTATTTATTTTTTCCCCCGTTCACAGGTGTTTTTTGTTGAAAATTCCACCACTTTTCACCACTCTTCAAGTTTAACAAATTTTGTACTTTACATTAAAACCCGTTCTTTTGTTTAGATTTATACAGTAAAATTTTACTAAGCAATAAATTCCCAATTTATTTGGAAACAATATCCATAAACAGATAAATTGCACTTTTAGATAATCTAAAAGACACTGTACATTCTCACTGTAATGTCTATCACTAAAAAACTGAGTAGCCCACAGTGAGTGTACTTACATCGGTGATGAAGTCTGTGTATGGTTTAAGGACTTCATGCTCATCTCGGCTCTTAATGAGGTCTCGTCTGTGCTTGACCAGAAAAAAGCCAAGATTCTTCTCCTCTCGGGAGATCTTCAGTCGCAAGTCAAGCCTCTCAACATCGTCTAGGTTGCGGAACAGAGCCGAGAGCACAGTCATGGGCTTTGGAGAGCTACCTTGCACCCTCTGGCAGACCCGTTTCATTTCCTCAACACTGCCCCCTGCTGGGAGACCTGTAGCAGAACAGAAAATGCAAGATGGGAGCTTTTTCAAAATGTTGTAGGGATAGTTCGGAATTAGGAACAGAGCTGCAGCTAAGGTAATTTGTAAATGATTACAAGAAGCATGGAGAGACAAACAGCATGATAAATCACTAGCAGAGATGCTATCACCCTGTGTAACACATAGGTAAGGCCTGCTGTCTGTGAGTATCTGACCTATGTACTGAGCCAGGTCGAGCTCATAAATGAGCTCCAGGAGGTGAGCAGCATGATTCCCCACCAGCATCTTCTTCAGCTCCACCCAGATCCTCTCTCCCGAGATTCCCGCTAAACCACGGGCGTTCTCCCGGATCGCCTCCAGCGTGTCCGTATCGTGCTGGCCAGGCTCGGATGCAATACGTCCATAGAATCTGCAAGAAGATTAGGGAGTCACTCAGGCTGACTGTTTAGTAAAGCAATATTGAGAGGGCAATGAAAGAGTCTGTCTCTTATGTGTACACACAACTGAGACTTCACCAGATTTTCTGTCTCTCTTTGCAAATTACATCACAAATATCTGCAATATGTGTGTAAGCCACTTCTACTGTGTGCTTTGAGCATGGTGACCAACAACATTTGCTCCTGATCAACATTTTAGTCCTTACAAAATATGTCAATATTCTGCAGTGCTATATCATGGAAAAAAATTAAATATAACCTATATGAACATTTTTTGGCTTTTTTGTTCCGCTACATCGTTTGTCTCACTGTTGTAATGTATTCAGATATTTACATCATATAGCTCTATTTACAACTAGAGTGCTGCATAAAAGCTGCTAACAAAACAGCTGAACAAACATATTAAACATGAAAAAATGCAGTGGTGATGTACATTAAAAGTGTCAAACTTAATTGTGCGATTCATTTGTGCAAGTTAACTTCCAGCAATTCATTCATGCCCGATAAGGTAGCTCAAACACACCTGAAATATCTTAGAATTCGCAGATAGTCTTCCTGTATCCTGAGTGCAGCATTTCCAACAAACCGAACTTTTCTGTTCTGGAGATCCTCATAACCTTTGAAGTAATCATACAGGGTCCCATCCAAACCTAAAAGGGCAGCAACAAGACACTGTCAAGGACAAACTTTCTCATTTCATTTTGCTGGTAGATTGCAATTCTGACAATCTACAATCCAATATAACATGAAAAACTGCATTACCAAGAAACATAGAATTGATGGTGAGGTCTCTGCGTTCTGCATCTTTTTGCCAGTCTGTGGTGAACTCCACTTCTGCGTGTCGTCCATCTGTCAGTACGTCCACACGCAGAGTGGTCACCTCAAAGTTCTCAGTATGCAGCTGCACAATGCATAAAGCATGAGAACTCATGCGACATAACATCACTGTCACAGTAATATGTCTCAAAGAAAATACAAATACGTTTCTTACACCCCCCCCCCCCATTTCATTAGTGCTATTAACCTGCTTGTCAGCTCCCCTTACGACCTTACATTTGGGGAATGTAACCTTAAGGCCTGTTCCATTACTTTTTTCAATTCAAGTGAAATTTGTTGGAATACAACTAGGAGGTGTGATGAACTGACAAAACATAACTGTAAGGCTTGAAGAAAATTGGCCCTGATGATGTGAAAAAGGTGTACAAAGCTACTTATAAGTGTAAATGCAAGTGACAAAAGACAATATTTAAAAAACCTAAAAATGTATTTGCTATGCTGAAATTGAGTTTTATGAGTCAAAGGCTATTTACAACAGTATTTTCACTACTGTATTTTGCTAGCAAATGTTTATGTTTAGCTTATTTTAATGCTATTATTTTTTTGTAGGGTAGATGACTGTACACAGTTTGATGTGAATTAAGAGGCAAATATCCAAGGACATGACTGAGCACATTAATCCTGCAATGATAAAATGTTTCCCTATTGAAACACCTGCTTCAGGTTATGCCCTCCTCCCGTATTCTGCAAATGGCCATTGTGTTGCAGGTCATATTCACTTCTAAGTCAGGAAAGTATGTAAACGAGGGAAAGTTGAAAAAGTTATTGACATGAGTCTTGGGGCATGGCACACCTCTTACCCTAGCAGTGATTGTCCCATGTTTCTCTCCCTTGTTGTTGATCATCCTTATCCCTGCGGCACTGAACATGTGTTTCATTTCCTCAGGTGTTGCCGTTGTAGCGAAATCCACGTCTTCGGGTCGTTTTCCAGACAACAGGTCCCGCACCGCCCCTCCAGCGATCCTAAGCTCAAACTGATGCTTCTTAAAAACATCTAAATGCAGAAATAGTTAGTTAAAAGTTTTAACACAAGTGAAACCATACTACAGGTTTTGCAATTATTCCTACAAATTTGGTGTTTTCTACTTATTCATCTGTATGAAAATGAGTCACGACCATCTGCCTGTCAGCTGGTGGTAGAATTCTGATTGTATTACTTTCTAATGGAATTAATTTATCTGTACGGTATTCTCACCTGCTAGACTATTCAATCCATCGGTGAATAATGACTCAAACTCCTTGGTTTTCAGCTGCATGGTGAATAAATACCTCTGACCCCACGTAAAAAAAAATCTGTTTAACACTTTGGAGCTCAAAAATATTCTTCCCCACATCTGGCACAGGACAAAAAACAAGCTGTGATGTTTCTGCCAAAGCATTCGCGAATGAGACTAGCTAGCTAGCATTAGCTATCCTATCCTAGCTAGGTTAGCTAACTAATTTAACTACCTAGCTGCGATAGTTGGCTTTTATCACTGTCGTTCCATAATGTCAATACTGGACCATTTTCTTCAGACACTTTGATCTTCTTCGACTGTTACACACAGACTGTGTAACAGTCTAACCTTCTCTTTAGCATCAAATCCAAAGTAGCTAACTCTAACCTAGCTAGGTAATGTAGCTAAAATGCAACGGTACCTATTATCGGCTACTTTCAAGTTACAGCATCCAGCTAGCTAGAAAACACTGGCTGTTTACAGTGAATAAGACGAGAACAGGACCCTTTAATACAAACACAAAACGAGATTCGGGGGAGAATGTTCAACAATTTGCATGCACCCGCTAAAAAAGAGCAAGGACGTACTTTACGTCTTGAAATAATCGACATGCTGTCGACACACAAGTGAAAGCGAGGCTAAATCCATGACGTGGACTGAACTGGCGGATATAAAAAAAAAAAAAGAAAAGTCCTGTCAAGTTCAAGACGGGCCACAATAACTTAGCTAACGATAGGGTTAGCCAGTTTACAGAATAAAATGAAAAAATACTTATATATATATATATATATATATATATATATATATATATATATATATATATATATATATATATATATATATATATGAAGGTTTAAATTGTGAAGAGGAAATCTAACTTCATAATATAATAATAATTATATAATTTTATAAAGGACTTTGACTCCGCCCCCGATCCTTTCTTTAATCCCTATAAATTCTCCATTCTATTTCCTCTATATTCTTTACATTACGTTTCTGTCATCCATGCCCATATATCTACTATCCAACGCTAGATTTTTCTTCTAAACTATTTTCTACGAATATAGTTTTCTATGTTTTCGTTAATGACTTTTTATCTTTCAACGTTCAAATTAAAAGGTGGAATACAAAAAAACCCAAACAAACAAACAAACATGCAGTTGTTTTTCTCTTCTTATTTATCTTTTTAAGGGGTGATACCACAACCTGTAACGTCCTTTATGATTACTGTTAGGAATTTGTTGTTTCATGTTTCATTAGGTTATTTTACATTATTTGCAAATCAAATTTAGATTAGAATTTAATAGACAATACATATTTTCAGAGAACTTCTCTCTTTGCTTCACACTTGCTACTAGTGACCTCGCCTCTGCCCGGAAGTCTATGGCGAAACTTCTGTCACAGAACAGAAATACTCCATCGTTGAACATCTGACAAGCAATTTAAGTTTCCCAATGGCTAAAGTAGAGATAGCTGCATTAAGACCGTGGGATGATTTCTTCCCTGGCTCGGAACGCTTTGCTAAACCAGATATACACGATTTACCGAAATGGAACAACAGGGTGGTCAGCAATCTACTGTATTACCAAACTAATTATTTGGCGTTGGCAGTAATGGTATTTTTGATTGTGGGGTGAGTAACTGATAGCTAGATTAATTTAGCTAGCTAACACGCTCTAGGTTGCAGTCATATCTGGCAGTTTTGATAATAGCTAGATAAATAGAAAAAAGGTTTAGTTTGGGGTTTAGGGGAGCGGTGAATTTCTTAGCTGTTATAATTTAGATATAGCTAATTTTGTTCCATAGCTATCTTATAAAGGTTAGATAGGGTTAGCTTTGCTAATATCAGAATTAATTTCTGATTGACTCCACAGGCAAAATAAGTTAAGTTAATTTTGATAGCTAGACAGATAGCAAAGCTGTTATTTTCCTGTTTCGAGATTTTAAAATGCAGTGTAAAGTTAACATATCCTAGATAAGCTAGGTATTTATTTCTCTCTTCCGTCATGTAGTTAAAAGTTCAAAGGACGCTTCATATTGCTCCAGTGGTAGAAAGTAACGCCCACTTCTGTTGTTTTTACTCCTGGGTAACTAAGCCTAGCTAGCTTCGCTTTGCAGAATCACGAGTCGTGTACTTTCCTTCAAAACATGAACTTTGACTCAGATTGTACGTATGAGAGTAGGTGTTCATAAAAGTGGTCTGAGTTCTGCTTTATCAATCCTCGCCCTAAAATGCTGGGTATTGCATTGCTTTAACATTTCTTTCCATCTTGGAAACGTTACGCAAAATTTGGATCTAAATATAGCCAACCACAGTGATGGGAGATTAACCCTGATGACACACCGTTGCTATGGGCTGCTTGGCCCACGAGTTGCTGGCCGTTATAGGGTCTGATCCTTTGGGACACTTTGAATGATATCCAGCGCCTGACATCCTGACATTTCAAGCCAGCACTAACAGCAAACAAATGTTATCTTCAGCGCTCTGTTTAGTAATGAAAAGCATGGATTTGTCAAACTGGTGTGAAGAAACGTATTTCTTTTACCGTTGATGTTTTCATATTCCTCAATGGAATACCATGTGACTCACTGACACGTTGATATCAGTGACTGGGCTAATTCATACAACGAAAGACTGAGAAATCCCAACTGCATCTACTGTAGTTTGCATTCATTTCAGGATTTTGTTTTCTCTTGTTTTTAAGACCAATGTATTTTCAGCCTACCACCCCTAGGTGTCACCACGTCCATATCTACTCTGACTTTTCCCTCTGTGATCTGCCTCTATGTGTCTCTGAGCCCAGGTTTATGAACCCCATCAGCATGTTCACCGGTGCAGCTGTGGTGGCGTCATTATTTCTTGGCTCTGTGTGGGCTGGAGAAAACAAAGCAGTGATCAAGAGCTTTAAAAAGGACAATCCTACGCTGTTTGTCTTTCTCGTGATGGTCGCAAGCTACCTCATCATGTCGCTCTTTGGCGGGGTCATGATCTTCTTGTTGGGGATCAAGCTCCCTCTGCTGTGTGAGTTCAGTATATTATCACCTTCTGTTTGACATTACCATCCTCAGGGTGCTGCACACCCTCAACCACCCATTGTTTATTGTTGTAAATGAGCAGCAATCATATGTAACAGGTGTAATTATCTAGCTTTTATCCATGGGTGGAAAGGCATGGAAGGAATACCTGTTTTCCCATATCTTCACAAAAGCCCATTTCAGTCATCCAGCATCTGTCGGTAAAGATGAAGGTGCAAAAACGCACATGTAGAGCAATGCAGTCCTATCCTTTTTCTTTTTCATTCCAGTGATCTTTGCTCATGCCTCTCTGCGTCTGCGCAACATGAAGAACAAACTGGAGAACAGGATGGAGGGCGCAGGACTAAAGAAGACACCCATGGGTATTCTGCTGGAAGCTCTAGGCCAGCAGGAGGAGAACATATGCAAGATTCAGGATTTTCTGGAGAGCAAGCTCAAGGAGTGACAGGGGCAGGGGTAACAGCAATGGACTGACGGGGTTTTTTTTGGCATTCATGTGTCCTGATCCCTAGCATGGAGTCTCCCTGCTTTAAGTGTGTAGGGCTTTCAAATGATGGGTGAAAGAATGCAGCTTACACTAAGAGGTTTACAAAATTATCATCTTGAAATGTTATAAACTGCAATATTTCTGGGCAGTTTAGAGCAGTTAGACAGTACTGTGAGGATTTGTGTGGGATTTATTATTGTGTAATGTGCTAGCTAGTAATGTGATGTTAATATACTAATCTATGATAAATGTGCTTCCTCTGTTTTGGCTCAAAAGGAAAACCTTGGAAAACGACTAGTCAGAACTGCTGTGCTGTAGCAATGCAATACTGACTTGTAGGTATACATCTCTTATCCAGATACAGATTAATATAGATGAATGTTTCATCATATTTATGATGCTGAATGTTGAAGGCCTTCTTCCATAATGAACACAACCAATGTAAGCTGTTTTTGTACACGAGTGGTTGAGTACTGTATTTCAATGCATTTGATTGTCTAAACTTTTTAATATTCAAAAAACATAAGAATCAGTATGTTTTACATAAATTCTAAAGAGAAATTATGTATGTGTGAATGAAGGAATATTTAGACTAAAACTCCACCAAGTGCTCTTTAAATAAACATTTCAAAAGAACAGCTGAATTCACAGTGGACTCTCGCTAAGAGCTGACTACCTAAAAGGGTAATTGTGACAGCATCATGAGGGTGATTAATAGGGTACCCCCCCCCCCCACACACACACACAGTGTTCTGACTCATACTCTTGTTTTGGTCGATAACTGCAGTACAATAGAGTGCTACTAAGTGCATTTGCTGAGTTAGAGCAGAGTCATCTGTGGTTATTCATATGGGTCCTCTAATGAACTGCTGTGTCAGCGAGTCCACATTCTCACGTGCTTCTATTTCTAATCTGCGCCACATGTGAGCTCCTCTTAACCCCGCTCTGCTTCTCATATGCTGCATTGTGTGCCCTGTACCCAGTTCTTATGCTCATGGTGCTCACTGCAATCTCCTGTTGTGGAAAGACAGACATTTTAATGTCAGTGCACATTTGAGAGATCCTGCTCTCTCAAAGGCTGGAGCTGCTCAGGGAGGTCAGCCAGTCACAATATAGCAGAACGGGCAAAGTGAAACGTGTGTTCTTCATGCCGATGAATGCATTATGCGATGTGGGCTCGTGGATGGGAGTGACGCCATGTGCGGGGGAGTGCAGACAAGGCCCTTCCACTCTCCCAGCAGCAGCTGTTATAGAAATCTCTCCATGCTCACATCTGTACATTTTTAGTGAAGGGTGTCCCCAAGTGAGTGGGGATGTGTACATTGATGTTGGAAGTAACGTCACTGGACCATGCATGGGCAAGCGTCTTAAGGACACCTCACAAAGAGTGGTACCAATAAAATGGATGAGACATGTACCAGAAAAATGGCAAATTACTTGATTAAGGGTTATGTATACAGTTTATTCAGTCATCACATTTTTTACACCAGTGTCATAGCATGCTGTAATAGACATCAGATCAAGGAAGAGCTTGTATAATTCCAAAAAAGGAATGTCACATTTGCACTTATTTCTGTGTTTAATGGAAAATATAAAATATTCATGTGCAACAAATACCAAATCTATGAATTTTCAAGACCTGTAGACTGAATTAATTGTACCAATTTAACTACTCCTGTTAACAGATCTGTCTCAGGTACCACTTCACAATAAGCTGACCTAAAATTATTCAGCAAATGTTTTGCATGGTAAAGGCTTAGCCACCAACCCTTCAATACTACTCTGAGTGCAGTGTTGTAAATTACTTTAGTCACTTTAACTAGTCTGTGTGTGTGTGTGGCTGGCTCATTGTTAGTTTATCAAACTGCAATCAAGCTAAACTTTAATTAGAATACAGCCAACAATTTCAAACTATGGTAGAAATTGTTCAAGATATTTCACTTTGAGACTGCCTTTGATCCTGTGTGTGATAAACCCTGGAGCTCTCTTCCCCTCTGTTGGCCATGAAAGGTTAAGCATGACCTCATCGACAATTACCTTCAGGTTCAGATGGGTGCATCACTGTTGCCACATTCTGCACCTTCAAGTTTCTTGGTTGAAATTTGTCAAAATGCCAAATGACGCATGCAAAAGAACTTCAAAGCAGCCTTTTAAAATGGCTTAGTTTGGCACATCATAGTTTAAGGGTGACTAAATAAAGCCTTGGTAGTGCCTGTTTCTCTGACATGAAAGATTAGATGGTAATTTGATTTGAAGGTGGCATTCACTGGAAATACTTAAAAAACAGGCAGCAGACAAGTATCAGGAATAATTTATTATGAACTATGTACTGATATTGGCAACTGAAGAACATTTACGCACATCTGTGTTTAACAGCACTTGCCTAGGGGAGAACTGTCTGCTAAGGTGAGCGTCAGATAGAAGTCCATTGTTTGTTCTAAAGTCTAGTGTCAGCTGAGGTTGCCCTCCCGGATATCTTTGTGCAGCTGGTGCCTTGAAGACAGGAGGAAGAAAGACAGAGGGACACAGCTGCAACGCAAACATCCCAGCATGCTTTGGGAGAGCTGGAGCTGTGAAGTGCTTGGTCCAGAGTTTACTAGCGTACTGTTCTCTTTCTGATGCTCAGTAGGGGTGAGGGCCAACAAGAAATTCAGAGAACTATTTTTGAGCTCTGAAAGGTGCCATGGCTGTTTGGTTAGCAGAACAAACCTACAAGTTGACTGATTTTTTATGACTTAGGTGCACAAATGTAATGACAATGACTAGAAAATTATTTACAAAACATACTTGTGATGATATTGTAAACCTTGCTTTTCTAATCAAATATAGAATGACGGGTAATGCTTTGTACATTATGCATAACTACTTACCATAGTCAAGAATTCATATGCAATACATATACTTCATATTATGAACATGTAGCTAGGCAAGATCTACTCTTACCCAGTTATGTAAACAGTAAGCCTGGCTTTGGCCCCAGTAAGGTTTTGCTTATCTTAAGGAGGAATGACTGCTGTGGTCTAAGAGGGTGTGTCACTCCTCCTACAGGTTCTTCTGGTTTTACGGTAAATGAGTGAAACACAAAGGCCCGTCCAGTTCCTGAGCCTGCCAGCAGATAAGTCCATAAATCTGATGGGGCGAGGGTGCAAGGCATCCGATAGCCTGTGTATCAGAAACTGACATAGATTACTTTGGGTGCTGTAAGTGTGCTGTGGAAGCTCTGGAAAGCTGAAAGTAGTTTTTCTAGTCTTTTTACACTGACAAAAGTACAAAACAATACTCCAAAAGAAACAGTTTCTGGTTAAGGAGGGGTGTGGAAAAGAGAAAATAAGACAATTGTTCTTTGAAATGTCATCAGCATTGTCTGGACTCCTTTTTCACAGTACAAGTCTTTTTTACATAATCTAGTTAGAATTTGAGTCTGAAGATGTTCAAGACATCCATCTTTTTACTAAACTTGTAATCTACTTCAATGTATTTTACTACTATATGAAGGAAAAGTTATTGGTTGTCATTATGAATGAATACTACAGTGCATGAAAATCTTTGAACATTTTTTTTTAATTCAAATGCATGTCTGTGATACAAATGACTAACCATCTTAAAAATTTCAATTACTATATATATATATATATATATATATATATATATATATATATATATATATATATATATATATATATATATATATATATATATAAACATGCTTTAAAAAACACAGAAAAACTTCTCTCTAAAAATGACAGTCACAGTCTATATACAGAATTTACATATACATAAATGCCTCTGCTGGAGAGTGGGATGGCATATGCCAGGCCTTGGCTTCTAGTATCACATGTAGTCAGATTTTATAAAATCTCTGAAATTCTATTAGTCATATAAAATAGCCCAAACTGTGTTACATTTTTTAATGTAGAAACAGAAAGGATATCTTTACTACCAAACAAAAGATTTTGGCCTTTAAGGAAGTGACAAAGCAATTTGGCATAAATATGTAACAATGTTTCCTAATACTCAGCAGTGACTTATGCAATGTGCAATGTTCCAGGATATGACTTACATACACATGGCATGTGCATTGTTCAGGAGCCAGTAACGTGGCTTGTGGTAGGTCAGAATTAATTAAGCACCAACCTTAAGCACTCTTGCTGTTTGTGTTTAACTTATAGATTAACCTTCATGTTAGACCAGTGGATGTGCAAAGCAACATTTGACTTCCAAATGACTGGATTGTCATGAATATTTTCTGCAACATTAGAAAAGTAGTAGCTCAGTAGTAACTGGAGTGATGGAACTCTGGCAATTAAAAAAATACTGAAAAATATCAAAGTTCTTGCACAACGTTTAAAGTGTTTTGAGTTCAATGTGAATGCATGATTGTATATAAAAGCTTTGCAAAACACAGTTTCCCAAGAAAAGACACCTTCAGTATCACTAGAAAGATTAGTATGGCAAGATTTTTAGCTAGAAAAGACTGCAAGATATCCATGTGGGTCAATTACCACAACAGAAACCAGCTGGGTTCAATCCTTCACATTAATATTTACTTGTTTGTGTGCAGCGGATATACTATTGTAATATCCTTCCATGATCCTGGGAAAGTGGTCCAGGCTATTTGACACAAATACTCTGCTCCCAGGTCCATAAATTCCCAAAGAAAATTCCACAGCAGGCGTTTCCCAGGGCAGGTCAGGTCGTGCTGTGCTACACAAGTGCTAGTGGTGCATGCTGGGAAAGCACATATGGCTCCGGGACAGCCCCGGGTCTGTTTTAGTTCTGCTCTCTGAGGGGGCAGTTTGGACTCCCCTCCACAGACACTTAGCTGGGAGGGACCAGTCACCCGCACTCTTCTTGATCTGTAGCGCTCTTCACAAAAACACCACTGCTCTCGAGTCCTTGGAGCTTGGTGTCCATAGGAAGGCAACACAGATGGATGTGAGAAAGACTCAAAGAGGAAGAGGATCCACAGCTTGGCTTGATCACTACACTATAGTTCCAGGCTTAGAGTCCTCATGCCAATAAAGTGTCTGATCTTCAGAGTCAAAACTATCCAGCGGGCTACTCGTGTGCGAATCCGTTTGGTTCACATCTATGTATGACCTGTAACACAGGGAATATAGATAAGAATCAAGCAACATTAAGGCAAGCTTATATTTCTGAGGATTTTTCTGAATATTTTAACCCTTGGTTGTCTACACTAAATCAGAAAAATATGGATCCAAAAGAATCACTGTTGCACCAATAGCATATAATACTAATTTTCCTGAAATAGTTTTTTGTTTCCCTAGAAGCTGAGAGATTTAGTAAATCTTAAAAAGTAAGAATTAAACTAATTTGGCCGTTCTTGTTCAGTTGTTAGTAGCCCAGCTCCCAGAATTTTGAAGGGGTTAGACACATGACCAATAATGTGAGGTTTTTTATTTTATTTTCAGCATAGGGTTAAAACATTCACACACCTGAAGCAGACCGTGCACAGCCAGCCAGTATTGCCAGTTGTAACTCGCACACAAGCAATCCAGACACACAAGCGCAGGCATCACGTGTTAGCCCTCAGAACAAGACCCCACCCCTTTTGCTTTGACATCAGACCAAAATGATCCCACCACCAGTGAGCACGCAAACCTCTCCAACAGCAAAAAATGAATAAATAAATAAATAAAATAAAAAATAAATAAATAAATAAAAAACCACACACACTACAGAGCTACCGGACAGGTTTGGTGTTATGAGCATGAAACGGTTGATTGAGCACCCTCGTTACAGAGTAAGTGTGGGTAGTTTGTATGCAGCTCACCACATTCTCTAGTGATGCGAGTCTCACTAGCACTGAGTGAAATAATAGTCCTGGTCATAACCACTGGCAACAGCACCAGGCATGTCTAAAGGTCCTGGAGCTGGGCTCCTCCTAGCAAACGCAGGTGGAGCTCTGTCCATGAGAGGGTCTGGGGGTGGTGCTAGCAGACAGAGGTCGTGGCTGGCATAGAAGGGAGGCTGGTTAGTCACTTATATATGGTAACTGTATGTGTGTGTGTTCTTTGAACCAGGAAGATATGTAAGCCCTGGACATGAGACTATGCTATCTGTAGAAACACAGACACACACAAAGCCATGCAGCTATGGTTTGACAGGGCTACAAACCAACAGCAGCAACATGGAGCACAAAACAACCAGAAACTCCTTAGAAACACTTCACAAAACTCCAAAACACACCACATGAAAAACAGAGGAGAAAAAAATAAAATAAAATAAAACCACATGACGCGTTTTTACTTACTATCAAGGGCTACTTTTAGCAAAGGAAGCTTTATTAAGCCTTTCAATTCTAGAGCCAGCAAAGGGATGCAGGACAGAGCCCGACTGCTCCAGCCGATAGTGAGGAGAAGAGGGCGGAGGGAGGGAGGAGGAGGAAGACCAAGTATGAGGTGAAAAGGGAGGAGGATGGTGCCAGGGAAGTTTAAAAAGGGAACTGGAGGCATGTCTATATGAGAGAAAAAAGCAAGAGAGAGAGCAGCAACGAGAGAGGGGCAGGCATGGGGAAAACACAGCGTGAGGGCAGCTTGCACTAAGCGCTGCTGAGGTATAAAAAAACAGATGTCATCTTAGGCTGTTGGCCCACTGCACTGATATCAGAGCAATTAGCTTGTCTATTCTCATCACTCACATAAAATACATGAACCTATGAATAATATGCAGTGAAACAAACCAAAACCGAACCGATATCCTGCTGAATGTCTGGAACAGTGGCGAAAATGCCCAGCTCTGTGATTAAGGTGGATTGCATTAGGGCCTGACAGAGGTCTTGCAGGATCTTACCTGCTATGTGAAGGGTGGCTGTGGTGGACTGTGCTGTAGCCGTATTCCTGCTGAGAGTGAAGGGCCATGTTGTACTCGGACAAGCCCATGGCCAGTTGGCCACGCCAATTACTTGTGCTAGTTGCTGAAGGAACCAGAGGGGAAAAGTGACGTGGTTGATGATGGTGTGTGAAAATGACTCTTGGCATGACTCATGACTTGTGGCAGTGGACCTTAGATTCCATAGTCAAATACTTTAATACTTTTGTATTAAGGAAATTAAGGAAAACCATATCTCATTTTGTTCTGAATGACAGTTACGCACCTCTATGTAGAGTATGCAGGACTTGCAGTAGTCTTATTACAAAATACATTGTATAATATACCCTTAAGTACACTCAAAAATCAATCATTTTTGATCAATAGCTTATACTTCAGTCAAAATGATACTTGCTCTACCCAAATTTCTCTCAATAATATTCTTCGAAGCAGCTTTATTATTTTATGTCAGAAACCTAGAGAACTGAGGCATTTACTTTTCGAAGTCCAGGCAGTGTTCACATTTTTAAAATTTGGACACATCACTATTCCTTAAAATAAATGCCTCACCTGGTGCATATGAGGAGGTGCAGTCATTATAGTTGTACGTGGACGGCACTGCCCTATAGGCCATGCTGTGCTGTGCACCTCTATCACATTCGTAGGCTGCCGGCTTGTGCACTGTGTTCCGATTATACCACCCTAGTAAGTGCTCTGCCACCATGGCCTTTTGTAGGCTCCTTGCTAGGTTCTCGTTCCTGGGGGGTGCACGGGTCCTCGACTGCCGGAACGTGGCATAGAGGTTCTGGCTCATGCCATCCAACTCGTCCTGCCTGTAGCCCCTGTATGGCTCGTGTGCAGGGTAGCCGTGGTAGGACGGGTTGACATTGTAATGTCCCTCCACCTCATCCTCGCACATGTAGCCACCGTTGGCGTACAGCTGGGGCTCTGGGTAGCATGGGTACCCGGTGACGTAGTAGGCAGTGGTGGTGGGCCGCGGGCGTGGCTGGCGGGTGGGGCAGTGCCCCTCACCCTGTGCTAGGTTGGGCATGCTGCCTGTGTTGGCATAGATGTTGGTTCTTCGACGTCGGTGGCGGTTGCGGGCACGCGAGTGACTGCAGTACTCCGTGCTCGATTGGCTGGTGTGGGAGGAGACATCATCCAGGACATCGGTGCTGTTGCTGCGGCGTGCCACCGAGCTGATCGAGAAGACATGATCCGGGCCATCCTGCTCAACAGCAAACACAGGGCTGCCGACATCACCCACCGCTGGGAAAACCGACTGAGACTCCAGACTGCCACTGCGCTGGCGGAAGTGGCAAGGACCGTCCTCTTCACACCTGAATGTGCATGTCCACCCACACACACACAAAAAAGCTCACTAAGTAAACATTTAAAAATGACTAACATGGCTAACAATAAAAGCTATGATGACAACATAACAGCTAGCATGATACCACCACAAGACTGCTGCCTCCACACCAAGTATTTTCAACCAAATCTTGAATGTGTGTTGGAGGGCACTGCTGGTCATTTGGTACCTGAGATGGATGCTGCTGAAGGCATTGCGGGTGAGCTGGGGTGTGGGGGGCATGCTCCTGGCATCACGCGGCTGCCGTGGGGCAGTGTAGGAGGGGCTGCTGTGTGTTGATAAGTGATCTTGTTGGACGTAGGGGTAAGGTTGCTGGACTTCGGCATAATTTAATCTGCAATGCAGATAAGGGCAGTTTACTTCTTCTGAGTTGGAGTTCTAGTCATTTCGACACCACCCATAAATCGCTCAAAGGGGAGACCCACAGGAAAAGGAAAAGGAAAAAAAAAAAAAAAAAAAAAAAAAAAAAAAAAAAAAAAAGCTATTCATGTTTTTTCCCCTGATAAGTTGTTGGCTCCATATTATTTCCTGACTCAAAGATCAAGCACTGCCGAAAAATGACACGAAACACACCCACACCCATACCCAAACCAAGCTCCTGACAACAAATGAATTAAATCTTATCTTCTGATAAAATCCAACCTCCAAATCAGTGGACTTCCAGATCAGTAACTAAAGGTCCCAAGGCAGCATGCCGGTGCAAGACTGCACATTTTCTCTCCACACTCCTTTTGTAACACCTGTCTGTGTTTTAGTGGTCACGCCATAACATGCTTTTCTCCTCAGGCTCTATTTTTACCATCGCAAAACTGCGCTCTCAGATAACAGCAATATGTGGAGGGAGAAAGCCAGGCAGGAATGTGGGCCTGGTTTCTTACATGCAAGCCTCAACTGGCTCTGCAAGGCATGGGACCGAACTGTAATGCCAGATCGAGCTAGGGGAGAAGCTCAGGAGGGGTGGGGGGGCGGTGACGGCGGCAGGATTGCATCACCTGTCTGGGTCCTGGGGCTGCTGGTCGTTGGCCGAGGCCCTGGGGTCCGAGTGGCACGGAACGCTGAGAGTGGAATGGGATCGCTGTCGCTGCATTCCAGGCTGCTCGTCTGGGGGTGAGGAGAGAGGAACGGGGTGCTGTTAGCCAGGCTAAGGTTCCCGTAGAGTCAGCCGTTTTTGCAACATGAAGCAGTGCTAACTATATTGCTGAAGAAATGGAGTTAAGCCTTACCATCGTCCAGATTTAGGCTATCAGAGAGAGAGCTGAGATCTGCTGCACTCACATCATCTATAATCAGGACAGAGATGGAGGATATATTTTAATGTCTCATGTCACTGTTGCAAGATGTACCACAATCATCAGTCATTATTACCCTCAAAATCACTCATATCTATTATGCAAGAGATGGAACATTTTGTACCCTACACTATAGTACTCTATTCTCCCTTGCCCATTACTGTATGAACTACCTTAAAGGTAAATCTGTTCTAGAGTTGTGAGTCAGTCTATTGGAGATCTAAATCAATCAATCATTAGCACATAACTCAATTAGCCAATTTAGTGAAGCAAAATACCTATCTAAAGATTAATCTACATTAATTATAAAAACAGGTGTGTACCAGAGATGATCAGTGAGGCTCTTTGAGTGGGCTTCTTGCCAGTTTTCACTCTGTAGTCATTCATTTCATTCTCGATCTCCTGGAGCTTCTTGACAGCATCAAGGTAGATTCGCCTTCGTTTCTTCTTTACAGTTTTATAGAGCTCCGTTTCGCTGGCAAGCTTCTTTGCTGCTTCGACGATCTTCTGCTGCAGAGCGAATTGGCCTTCCAGGTTCCTTAACTGAGGGTCCTGGTGTTGAGGAAATTTCAAATACTCAGTAGCATATATATCAGTCAATATCATTTAATATTGTATGTTCAGAGCTGAAGGTCTCGCAGTACTGCTGAACCATAGCTAATAAGACTGGGGAGGGCAGCATACCATATCACAGGGGGAAAGGTCCTCGAGTTTGAAGGCAGTTCCTACTCGTCTACGTACAGTAGGGGGTTTCTCTCCTGATTCTAGAGGGTATTCCTTAGGTAGCTTGCCAGTCAACGCCTTGGACAAAAAAAAAAAAAAAAAAAAAAAGTTTAAGTCTCTTTTTAAATAATATAACATCTACTTCAAAGAGGTATAACTTGGTGTCAAGATATAGAGGCATCAAGATATAAACTGAAACACCCACTGCTTCTCTGAGGCAGATCTTCTTAAGATCATTCAGTTTCTGGGTCAGAATATCCTGAAGATGCTTTTCTTTCGTCCTCAGCTCTGTGATCTTCTCTTTCTTCAGCTCCTCACATACCTCAGAATCCCCAGAACCTGAATGTGCAAAGCACAACCTTAGACACAATCTCCATCTTCAGGTCCATAATTATGTCAAACTTGGAGAAGGGCCAAACGTCCCTCTCAGCTCACAACTCCTCATAGATGAGCAACTAATGAGAGGACACCTGTAGTTCAAAGACTTTTATAAAATAAGAGAGTATATTGTCAATGTGCTTATTACCTGCAGAAACCAAGCTTCCATTGCTGGCCATGATGAGATGGTCTTTGCTCTCTTTGCTGACCATCTTACTTATCCTGGGAGCTCGAATATCTGTGAGGTCCATGGCGATGTCACCTAAGCTCTTGGCTGTGGTTATTTTAGCCTTTTTTAGAGAGGAAAAAGGGAGGGGAGAAAGAGCATTTGAGGACATAGTCGCTATATCACGTTAATTAATTTTTCTATAAAGAGCCCAAATCATCTCGCTTCTCGATGGAGAGTAGGAGAGATCATCAATCAGCTGGGAAACTATTCTTGGATTAGAGCTGCCGTTCTCACTGGAGAAAGCAGGTGAGATTAAAGAAGTGCTCATTGCTCCCCCATACGTTATCAAATACACCCTTATTTACACACATACATAAAAAATACAACATGCATGCTTCCATGCATATACTGCGGCATGCCAAACACTTGAAACAGTAATACTAACAGACTCACTTTACTTTGTTTGCGGTCCAGGTAAAACTGGTGCTGACTGATGGCCATTGCCCATATGGTTTTGATCAGAGAGTGGCTGGCATACCAGGAGTGGATAGTCTGTCCAGATTGGCCAAAAGTACGCTTGGACGTTGTCCTCCTGTGGATGCACATGCACGTGTTACAAAAGGGTATAAAAGAATGACCTCAGTGAAGCTGGTACAGAATGACACTTTGATACAGCAAACAACTGCATTGCTACTGCCTGCACAATATTAAGAAGGTACTATACATATCACGGATATAAAACAGCAACAAAAAAGAACACAATACTAATTATGATCATATGTAGTTACCTTAGTAAGGTGGTTAGCTGAAAATGCAGCTGCGTGACGCTTTAAGTTAAGAACTGAAAGGCTGTGATGTCACTTGTGATTACACATCCACTCTAGCCCCCTATTATATATCAAATGATGTACTGCGGATAACTAGACTAACCTTGAACATTGTACTGCTGCAAAGAGTTAACTGAGGTAGGATACTTTACCACTGGTTTCCTTGCTGTGTGGTGCTCACTTTGTGGTTACTTTAGAAGCAGTGCAGTTACATTAAAGGGACTCGCCTCAGTGACTTAATTATGGCCCATGTGGCCAAGAGCAGCATGTTAAATCTGGGTGCAGCACGGTATGAGTACCTAAAATGCTCTAACTGCTGCTGCTGTTAACTGTAGAAAAAAGTCTCAGGGGAGATGGCTAAGAGTTAAATGGTCAAATACATGCAGCCAGGAAGCTATAGCCTTCTGATACAGTGGTTTTGTAACCTCGTAAATCCTCACTGAGTGTATCTATGCTCAAAGGCGTCGTTTTCATTCTTTATCTCACCTGTGAGAGTTGTTGACCTCAACTGCGAATTTCTTCTCCCGGAAATACAAGTTCTCCAGCTGCTTCCAGTGAAAGATCTACAAACAGAAGAAGAGATAGCAGGTTTTCAGGTTTTCTTTTTAGTACATAAAGAACCACTGGAACCTACTATGAGGAAATAGGAGGTAAACAAAAAGATATGTGATGTACAGTTTATGGAAAACAAAACATTTGAATCCTTTCATTCCACAAGCCCAATACAGAAAATGCAACAGGACGGCCACCCAGATGCTGCAACTGACAACCCATTTCTGACAATCACCAGTGGACTTGCGTGAACGTCTATGCGCTTGGCTGCAAGCAGAGGAATAAAAGGCATCCAGTATGAGGTCAATAAAACACTGCTGGTGCTACAATGAAAGCGTAAGTGTTAAGGAAGCGCCTCGGTGGAAATCTGCCCTAAGTGGAGGGGTGAGCTCAAAACAGGGGCCCTGGAAGAAGCACAGGCAAACACACCTGCTTGCATGAGAGCGTGCCCCATGAGACGCAGCTCTTGCGCCGGGACCAGCTACGACCAAAAACCTGCGGCTACGTGCTCAGCCATGTACTGGCGAGATACCACCACACAAGACGATGACAGATCACTCAGGAAGAGTGCGAGCCGAATGGACTGTGTTACAGGACGAGCCGACAATGAGGAACAACACTTGGCTCCTTCAAATACACTCAGGTTATATATTACAGGATCCACAAATGAATGGCTGACCAAGACAATGAAGTGATATGCCTTTTAAATTCCTTCCAGCAAACAACTGAGCTTTTTAAAATTTATTTATTACAAATCTAACTGACAGACACAGTACCGTTTTCATACTGAGTTTACAATAACTCTCCTCCAGCACACCTGTTAGAATACTTGTCCAAGATAACAACCTAAAATGCCGCCTTCACACTGTATTGCAGGATCGGGGATTCATAAAATGGAGTTCTTACCAGTGGAAGTTAGGAAAATCTCTAGAGATTTGTGCCGAGTCCTGTGCTAGTTTCCCACTGGGCTGGGGCTTCCTTGAACAATACTCTCTTGTCTGCTCTCAGAGACCAAAAGGTGTTGCAAGAGCTTCATCTGAATGAGCCCCTCCCATCCACTCCTCCTCCACGTGACATCACAAGCACCGCACGCTGACCTAACCCACCTTTGGCAAGCGGACAGCTTTTAGAATACACATTTCTCTGCCGCTCCCTCCTTCTCTGTGTGTCTAAAACTAGGCCTACCTCTTTCATTTTCTAAGACTTTTTACCTCTACCTCACTCTTTGGCTTTGACTTCATCTTCTTGTCAAACCAGATAAACAGGTTTCACATACATGCACAGTCACAAGCCTACAGTGTGTTCTACCTCTGGTCTCCCTTGGGAAAGAATTTGCTTTTCATTCTATTTGCCATTGTGCAAAAGTTTCAGCACACAGCCGCTCAGTAAGCTTTGGGCTCTGATTCTTGGTGTGTGCATGCCTGTGTCTGTGTGCCTACATGTGTATAATTTTTCCAGCCTCTAAACTGCAACAGTATATCTTGTTGAGCAGGGTGCTAACTTCTCGACCCTCTCGATGCCTCCCAAGGAAAATATGCATGGAATCTACTACTTTCATTTAATCATTAATAGCTGGCCCTGGCACTCCTCACCTCTCTGGGAAAAACAAGACATCCCTCTCTCACAGCACCTAAAGCACTGCTGGAGCTGACAACTGAGAATGTCTCACCCCTTATCAGAGGCCCCAGAAGATCAGTACCTACTTCTACTGAACTCCACAATGCACAGATAAAAATGCAGGCCCTGTAAAAAAGATCATCAGCTGACAAAAGTTAAAAGACAAAAAAAAAACAAAAAACCCACCTTACATTTCTGGTAAAGCTCATTTTTGTTAGAGCTGAGAGTTTATTTGAATATAAAGCACACTGAGATGGTAAAGGTTGTGGGATTGATAATGCAGACACCACAAAAAACGCAAAGATAAGGATCTGTCCTAGAATCATGAAGCTAGGTGTCGTGCAGAATCTGCTATAAAGAGACTTTCTAACAGCTTTTTGCTATAGACCAATCAAATTAATTATCTATGACTTCCCCCAACTAAAATACAGAAAGTTAATTAAAAAGGCAGAAAGAAAAAAATCAGTAACAACACTGCTCAATGTCAGACAGAGCAGGACAAACACGTTATCAAATTTAGAGTTTTAGGGTTCATCCAATAAGTCTGTCTCTGAGAAGAAAAGGAGCAATTCATTAGCTTAACTGCAGTTCAGATAAGGTAATTACAATACAATGCTTGGCATAATTTAAGAGTAATTTTATTTTATCAGGAACTACTGCACTTAAATTATTCTGAAAATGAAATAATTTTGGTGCTATGAGAATGGTTACAACACCATCCCTAAATGTATTTATTAAAATAACTACAAAAATAGCCAAAGAATAAAACGACAAAGTACTATTGGTGCAGTCAGTACACACACATAGCCAGTTGGAGGTATGTCTTTTATGAACAGTAAATTCCCCAGTGGCAAACCTTGCAGATGAACTTGGCGGCAAGAGAAGAAGCTCCCTTCTGCCTTTCAAGACATCACACAGGTGGACTGTGTTCATCAAGTATACATTACAAAGTCAAATTTTCATCTCATCCCCAAAACATCATGCCAGGTTTTTTCTAGAATTCATGACTGACTGTCAAAACAATTATCCTGGCAAAACACATTAATTCAAAACATTTCATCTGCTTCAGGGTCAGTATTCTGGGAAGGAAAATAGCAGTCATGTTTTAGCATTTTATCTCCAAACACCAAACTGCAAACTGATTACCAAAGAAGGATACATTCAGTACTTCCAGTATTGCATTGCATAATGAAAGCACACACACACACGTTCGTGAGTCACTGTAAGAAAGGCAGTGAAGATGAGCCACTGTCAAAATATTTTTCATAGATTCTGACACACCTTAAGCCAATATACAGAACTCAAGTCCCTTCCTACATAGAACAGCGGAAATGAAACTGGAAAGGAATGTTAGAAATGTAGAACATCATGATTACAAGATAAGACTTACTCACCTGAAAAAACGGCAAGAAAACTAGCTATTGGTTTGAATAAAAATAAGTAACAAAGACAATCCTGAGTATAACAACCAGAAAGTATCTTATGAATTGTTGTAATTTTTTGAAGCAAAAACAGGCGAAAGGTGATGGAGTAAGGTCTGTGAGATGCACGTGATCACCCATGTTTTTGGTCATGACGATTTACCATCGTCAGTCCCTGTGTCAATATAACCAGGGATTCGAGGATCTCAACACATACAGCAGCCTCAGGCTCAGCTTTTTCAATATGAACGCATCACAGTTCCATACGCCATCAACTGCATCACCTAATATTAAACACTGACTCACCCAGGCCCCAGGCCTGGGTGAGATATGCCACCATCATACATCAGCCATGAACAGTAACTGTTACCATGTCGACGGGCTCAGGATGACAAGATATACACAAACTATGTGACAAGAGACATACACGTTCATGGTATGAGGCTAAAAGAGACAATAAATAATAATCCTGACAATCCTAAGTAACTAAGTAGCTCTCCCAAAAACACAAAAACAGCTAATGTAACCAAATTAATAGTGCATGAAGTGGAGCACAAGAGTGACATCAGCATCATGCTAGTTACTTTCAGAGATTATTAGAAAAATCACAAGTGAGGATTTTTTATACAGATTACTGCTAGAAAGGCTTATATGGTCAGTACTAGTGGAAAATAAATCTGATCGCTTCATGAAATACCCCAAATACCTCCACAACCACCATTCATACAGAGATATGGGGGGAAAAAAAAGTAGATTTCATGGCATGTTATTTAACAGACTAGGGGATGGGGGGGAGGGCACCATTTAAAAGCTTTTTAACCTGATGACCCCTCATAGATTCCCCATGTGAAGCAGGTCCAGGCACAAGACCTGTCCTCCCTGCTCTCAGCCCCCTGCTAAGCTAATTGTGTATTATTGCTTGGTCAATTGTTTGGGCTGAGAGAAGTACACAATGGCAGGGATAGATTTGCATAATGAGCACAGCCTGCTCGGAGCAGGGTTGGGGAGTGGGGCAGGGGTGAATACAAAGGCTCAAGCATTGACAGCAAGCACAATCGATGCTGGCAAGAAGATGGGGTGCACTCTGACGAGGGGGGGGATGTGTAGTTTTAAAACGAGTGTGTAAAAACATTCACAAGAGAGCGCGAGGGAGGGCAGCAAGGAAAAATAGAAAGGAGGTAGGAATAAAGAGAGGAAAGAAACCCCCCCCCCCACACACACACACACACACCACCACCACCACCTTATATAACTCTGCCAGAAGAGCTGGTAGAGAAAGAAATTGAGAGCAAGGAAAGGATGTACTCCTGGGACAATGCCAACAAATCCCTCACAACCAATCGATGCCTCAGAGGAAGAGTTGACTGGCAAAGGCAGCGCCATCTAAGCCAGGCCCTCCCACTTCAGGTGCCCCATCTATGGTTGGCGGGACTCCAGAGGCGACCCCTGCCTCCCGGAGGCGCGCCCCGTGGAGCTCCACAATTACACCCTCTCTTGCAGCACCGGGACACCCCCTTTAACGTTCTGCCACTGGGCAGGGCACACGCATGCCCAGATGAGCTCAACTGAGAATTCAGCTAATGGATGCCAGTAAGTACACAGAGCAATGAAGGGGGGCGGGGACAGGGACAGGAACAACAACAAAAAGAGTGCAGTACTACAGCTAAATGAAAAGGAGCTAAATGTATGTACAACTTACAGGGAAGGGCAGAAAGCCAAAAATTGTCTCAGTGAAAATGTCTAACAGGCAAGCGAAAGGTGCTAATTAATCACAGATTTATAGCAGGAGAATATCCTATTTCATTGACTGCTGTGTTTTGTCTCTGAAATATAACAGGACACTGGTAGAGTCTTCGGGAAGAGATTTCCAACAGTCACGATGAAAGTACCCAACTCTACCAATTAGCAACATGGTGAAATGCACAAAACATCTCTGTTGATATGAGCACCATTACCACAGTTTCCCTCATCTTAACGGGCCATTTACAGCTTCCTGTCAATTCTCACTGTATCACACATTCTCAGTCACCCTTAATGCTTTTCTCACAGACTGACTCAGTGTGACCTTATTTACAGTTTGGTGATATATTAACTTGGAAAGGTAGGTCTAGAGATAAAGCCTCCACGGGGTGAGGAGGAGCATGCCGCAGTGGTGGTGACAGCAACACAGTGTCCCACCTTCCTGGGTGTCAACTTGTCTTGCTGGTCATACTGGCCGATGCCTTTGTAGCTGATTCCCAGCCACCACGGGATCCCCTGCTTGTCCTGCGAGAAGGAAACAGCAGACCTTTTAAAATGTACAGTCTTAAAGAGATGCTAGGCCATTACTGAGGCAATTAGCCTGTAGTATTAGCAAAAGAAAGAGATCAAAAGCATACACTGTTGCTAGTCAGTTTAGGAGCATCTCATTGGAGAGTTTTAATGAGCTAGGTCAGCAAAATGGAAGCTTTAAACACTACTATAACTGTAGCAGATGAGGTACTAAAATTCTGCTTTTGTGAAGCAGGAAACACTTTAAACCACTTCTAGTTGTAAAATGTCACATTATAAAAATTAGCATACCTTCACTTCATAATAATGAACCCCATATGCAGGTAAAGATTCCACTAACAAAAGATACCTGTTGATGAAAAAGCAGGGATTATTCATTGCAGATAGGAAACTACTTGACCAAAAAGCCGTTGGGATGGACTACATTTCTTAAACACACCAACTAAAGCAATGTGGTTTAATTAATTTAATGATTGTGACAGGCTGTTTAAGACCTTTTTCCCCAATGAACCCTTGGCAGTGGAACAGGTCTAAAAAAACCTTACTCCTCACTGCACTTACTGGGTGTTGGAGAGATAAATTATCAGGATGCTTACTGTACGATGGCTTTTCCTCTGGTAAGTCCTTTGAGGGTCTTGTAATGTTCAATTACCTTGTCTTCACTGGGGGGGAAGGAATAGATTGAGAGAGAGGCAGACAAAGAGACGGGGCGGGGAGAGAGGCACATCTTCATCTACATGTGCAAAGTGAACAGTAATTGAATGCTAGGCTAAAGTGTGAATGTGCCATTTGAAAAGATTGTGCTCTTTAAGCAGTAAGATTCAGAGTTCAACGTGTTCATCCATGAAATGCCATCTGCCCAACTGTCCTTTCAATCACACACTCTCGGTCTGCCATCTCCTCTTATTACACTACACACATGCCAACCCAAAGTCACTAGCACTTTTGCAGCTGCTTCTGGATACATGCCCCCACCACACACACACACACCTAGATTTTTCACTTGTCTGATACAGCTGTTCTTCCTCCAGAATGTCCTCTGACTCAGGCTGACATATCAGTAGAATCCTATGTTAAATAGCTGCCTCTTCACATCTAGGTTTTTAAAACACTGTCTTAGCTTAGCAAGATCATTTGAGATTATTAGGTTGCAACATGCAATGCATGAACATATCTGGCTGTGCTAAAATAATTTTAGCTATCAGCATTTAAACCTTATGGCTATTAAGCTTCTAGCACCTGAGGATGATAATTAAAGAAAGCTTGGGGGGGAAACTTAACGTAAATTGAGGGAAATGGTAAACAAGTAAGCAAAGGCTCTAAATGGTTCTTGCTCCTTTCAAAGTCAGCAAATGTCTTACCAGTAGGCCAGGGATGGGTGCTCTTTTAAAACAGCTGTGGGAAATGTAGGGAGCTTCTTTAAGTCTGATTGTGCACTTTCGTCACTAGAAACAAAAAGAACATTTCACATTAGAAAACTGACCTGCAAGGCAAGGAAAGACAAAGACTCAGTACCCTCTTGGAAATGTTTATGTACAAGTGAGCTATAGACTTGAGAAAAACCATATAAGGTATTCATTGAGAAACACTACAAAGGTGAGTGCGCAGACATAGTCTTGTTTGGTCAATGAGATATGCGATGAGGAAGATGGAACCTCGCTTGTGTCTTAGGAGTGCAGCAGGCTTAAACACAACAGGATTCACACTGATAACAGCCAGCAGAAACTGATGTTATGAATATTTTCTCTCAAGGGATTTGCTGATGTTTGCAGACACCACAAGATTTGATCTCTCCTCATGTCTTGCCAAAGCTCTAGATAAAGACAAAATCTCCTGAGGTTAACAGTGCCTTACCCTTAACAAGAAAGCTGCTTCTTCAAGATTCCTTGTACTTGAAACCCTTGCTTACGTTTAAAATAAACCGTGGGCAATGTTTCCTGTGGTCTCCCTTAATCCCACAATGAATAAGTGGGTTGGTGCGAGAGAGAGAGTAAGAACTCTAAATTTGACTTCATACATCTCATTTTATCCCACATAATCTATAGTGATTATAAGAGATAAAACACAAGCCAGCAGCAATCTGGAATTAATGGCAATAGCATGTTATCTCTGTGGAGAGAACATGCTGTATGTCACTGTCAAGAAGGAAGATAGCACTACCTGTGAAACGCTCAGAACACACAGAGCAAAGTACCTTTCAATTATAAAGCAACAAAAGAGGCGTACTGCATGGCAGGGCATGGCACTGCCAAACTAAAACAAAAGCTTTGAGAGGTTTGGCTGGCTCCACTGCGTTGGAGAGGCAGACACAACCCTCCCATTCTCTAAAGGGCCATTCAGACAAGGAAGATCTGGGTTTTTTAACATATTGGCCTAGTTTGGTTTATCAGCCATTGTACAGTGGAGAAATAGTTAAATAAGTCCTTGGATTGCATCATCCTACCTACCCATGGTCATTAAGCACCACAAGAGAATGTTTGATAGCATTGTCAGGACACAAGTATCAAACTTTTTAAAGGCATACCAGGAACACCAAGCTGCATTAAAAGTAACTCCGCTAAAGTTGCTAACCAAAAACAAATGTACCTGAGATCACTTAGTACTCTCACTCATCTCTTCTGCATGGTAGGGGCCTTCACTATCTTAATACAAAGGACTATAATTTCTGGGAGAAATATTTTGAAAAGCACCTATTGGAAAACAATGGCAGCAGCTTGTATTCAAATGGAGTCATGGAACAAAGTTCAACTATCTAGGCTATTCCTAAGCTACTACAAGCGCAGCTGGATACAAGAACTGTTCTTAACAATTCAACAGTGCTCAGTGGCACAAATCTGGCTTGTAGTGTAGAGTGGTTTGATTATGTGGTAATGTACAGTGCATTTCTGCTCTCTGACCACAATGTTGAGTCAGCAATCTGGCATTCATTACAGTGTCTGTACTATCAAATGGCTGACTGCAGGGGGCCAATCACCCGCCCAACTGAAGCAACATGTAGAAGAAGAGTAATGTGTAAGCCATTTCACTGGAGACTTAACCAACCCACGCAGAAGAGAAATTGGAAAGAGAGAGGTCATCTTATTACAATGATGTCCTTCAGCCATACAGTAGGTGGGTTCTGGCAGAAATCAAACAAGAGTCCTCAAACAAAGAGCATTGTTATGTCAGCATCCAACCTGAAGTCTGAGGAAAAGGCTGTAGATGAGAGGTTTACCTCCCAGAACAACTGTCCAACATGATTGGCCTCTGAAGTCAAAATGAACTTTTCCCCAGGAACCCATGAGAACGCAAGAGATCCAACTCAAATAAGAGGTTCCAGACAGTTCTGAATGCAGAAACAACGCTGATATGACATCACCAGCCAGCCCGACGCCCTCTTGTCTGCCATAAACCCATATCTCGACTCCCTTTAAGCTCCGCATCCACTCAAGCTTAAACATGGAGGTGCAAGAGCACAGTGAGGAGGGAGAGTGGCTAGAGACCTCCTCCACTCTTGCTGCCCTAATCTCCTGCCATGTAGGCCTGCTACAGCTCACACTTTTAGATGGAGGGTTTCACATGGAGGAAAGCAAAGCATCTGGGTATAACAGAATCGGGGGGTGGGAGACGGCCACAACAACAGACTTTCTAAGCTCAGAGGCTGTGCAAATGCGTGCTTTTAGATTTGCTCTAACGGTCATGGAGCTACTTGATGGCTCAGTTTTTTGGTATTGCTAAAATAAAGACTGCCAAAAATAAATAAATAAATAAATAAATAAATAAATAAATAAGCTTGCATGATATTTTTCTCTAGGCAAACTCCATTTGTGCATTACACTATGAAAAGTTAAAAAAAAATAAAAAATAAAATAAATAAATAAATAAATAAATAAATCCACTGGCCCCTAAAAGCAGAATGTATTGATGTATGATGAATGCCTTATGACCATAACCATCATTCGCAGTAATCTTTTTTGCCATTTTGGGGAGGACTATTTTCTTCACAATACTGCCATGCATTTCCAACATACAGTTTACCAGAGAGGCAAAGACAGCTGTTGCAAGGCAAACGCTTTTCCTAGAGTAAAATGGTCTTTTTGCAGCTCTGAGCATACATATATCTCTGCTTTCACTCCACATGACACCTAACCGTGCACAAAGCTTTGTGTTCAAATAATGCAACATGAGGCCACTGGAGGGACAGAGGCGAGCAAACGGATTCAGGCTTAACCTCATCCACTTCACAAGCGTAATATTTACAGACTACTGCTGGCCTCAATATGTCATGATGCACTGCTAACACAGAAGTCCAAGCTCTGAATTTATGAGTACAAACAAAATATAAAACACACATTGTATAATGATTTGGGGAAATACAGAAGTACTTTGACAATGTAATAATCCTACCAGCACACCCTATCAAAACATTTCACCACATTATCTTTAAAATTACTGTAACAACCTTTATAAGATTTTTACATGTCTTAATCCATATCTGAAACTTCTAGTTTAGGATCAAACTGTTGTAAAATTAAACCTTAGAGGAGGGAAGTCAATCCAAGGACAGTGGAAGGAGATTCATTTAGTTAGCCTTTGCCACTCAGTGTCAACTATAGAATCCTGGGAAATGATCTACTGGGCTGGCCGAACTATGCAGACAACTAAGTACAAGAACTTTAACTTCAAACCCTAAATCCCATAACACCAATACCAAAGATCCTTCTTCTTTACATGTATCATCATGAAATGTACTTGGAATGCATTTGAATTTTAAAAAATGTAAGGAGATAAGGAACACAGTCTACTTCCAATTTAAAAAGATAAATAAATCCTACAGGAAAACGTTTGGAATATAGTACAAAACTAAATTTATAGTGACAGCCCTGCATAAATAACACCAGTGGCTTTCATCCATTATCAGATAGGTGATGACAGCAAGCTGAAATTTCTCCACCACAGTTATTTATGCATTTAGATATGGTCATGTTTCCACAAATTCACTTTTTGTACACAGTTACTTATTCGCACCCCAACATTAAAATTACTTTCCCCCCTGTAACATGAGTCATAAACAAGAGAATAAATCTCTAGCCTTTACCTTGTGTAGTCCCCTTTTGCCTCCTGAAAGACACAAAAATAAAATACATCATTGTGGTAGGCCACCTTCTGTGCAAAGTACTCCATGTCCAAAATGAACTGCTTGTCTTTACAAATAGACTTGTGCAGACATCCGAATAAGCTTTACACACATGTCGCCCCCACAGTGTAGTTTAAGTAGGATCTCGGTGCGCATAAGCTTGTTTTCGTAACGGTTTGTCAGCTAAACTTTAACGTGATACATACAGTGAACATCTACCCTGCATTTTCTAGTGAACCACGTTTCGTAAACAATGCGTAAGCAATAAATAAACACAATATAAAAGACCCTCGCGTGAGTTCCATTAACAAACTTCAACGTCACGATGCATCAATGCCACTTGCTATTCGGTTTTGATTCAAACAGAGGAGACTAACGTCCTTGCCTAGAGCCTGTCAAACTATGCAAAATTCAAAGACGCACTTACCTGCAGCACGTACGCAGCTAACTTGAAAACATTTTCACTCTCCACTTCAATAGTTCCCTGTAGATAAGAAAAAAACACGAGCAAATTATATTACAAAAACTTACGCGGATGGTAGCTCAAAATAATTTTCTTCCAACAGTGCCCTCACAGGTTCCTTCGCGGGTGAAACCATTACCAAAAAGGGGTGATACTAACGTCGCCTAATAAAACGTATAATGTTCTTTACGATGGCCGTACATTGAAGAGTACTTGATCATCATAACACGACACTGTTTCAGATTAAAGTTCCAAAATATAAACATCCCCACGACAAATATAGTTAGCATTTTTCTACAATACAAAGACATGGTACAGTCTGTGAGCAGGTTCAGCGTTTAAGTTTCGTCAAGTAAATAGTTACAACTTCTCATGAGGGGAAATGCTTGTCTTATTATCAACAATAGAAAGGTTTATTATTATTATTATTATTAAAAATTTTATTTCAGCATTGTTGTGATATGAGAGCATGTAATGTTACGTCTATTTCGGTTTCTAGTTAACATTTATATAAGCTCATAAAATTTATATTTTTATTCACCAATTTATTCTCTACTTTGTTATTACGACGAAACACTGCAGGAAAAAAACAAGTAAAATCCGGGCAGACAAGTGACATTTCTGCAGGATTATAGAATCAGTTGAAGTTTCTGAATGCTGACATGAAACAATGAATACCAGGCAGCAGAACAAGAAATCGAATTAAATTTAAAATAACTGGATGTCTTGGAGTAAACCTGAGGAGCCTAATGCTGAGCTACCATAATATCTTCAGTGCAATAACTGAAGAAGCAGCTTCATGCTGTGCCTGTGGCTCATAAAACACCCACTAGATAAAATTCAGGGAGGCGAACAGTTATTCTGGCCTGCCACACTTTTAAGACACTGAAGGGTACTGTAACATTTTTACAAGGTTACGAGTCCATCCTCTCATCGCTCTAAAATGAAATATGACCAAAGCGTTCCAACAATACAAACCGAAATGCATGATAGAAATTGTTAATAAATTAAGATAAATTAATAATACATGTTTTTTACAGTAAAACTGAACAGAGGTATTGTTTAACTTTTTTTTTTTTTTTTTTTTAATAGATTACTATAAATAAGGAGAATGTTTATGTGTTTAACACAATAATGGAATACATTTGGAGCACTCACATTGTAGACAGAAGATTTTGCATTCCGGTAAAACAGTTCCACTGTTGCTGTGTCTTTCAAATAAATTATACTCTCAATGTAAAACCTGTCAGAGAAGATAAGGCAGCTCAGTACAAGGAGGCAGTTTGATCAGATTAAATGACATAGAATTAAGAAATATGCTGTACTTCCAGTTGAAATAAATACCCATAATATATACATGTATTACTACAACAGAGACCATTGGATTTGTCTATAATGTTTTTCCAGTTTTCTAAATAAACCACAAATTATGTACTGTATAAACTATAAATTCTTTATGTGCTACTGAACAAAACAGCTCTCACCATTTACTGTATGTTGACATAATAGCGCCCTCTTTGGGACATGCCTGCACTGTGCGATATGCATAATGTCGTTTTATATACAAGTCTACACTCACCTGACTTGGAATTTGAGCTGGAGAGGGCCAGTCTTTTTGGAGAAATCATGCTCCAGTACTCTCCGTGTCAGCTGTAGCCAGTTTGTCTGACCACTAACAGGAAAAAAAAAAAAAGATTATTCACTTTATATTGTATAGAAACCATTATACTGGATATCATCTGTAATAATGACTTTGAACTTGAGTAGGCATTCAGCTTTAACAAAGCTTAATTATCTTCACTGACATTCATTCATCATAGTGGTTAAACAATGTCATTAAACTTTAATGTCATATCACTTGTCATGATATTATTTTCCCTGTGTCTTATCTCTAGGTGTTGTCTTATATTCCAAATAAAATTATGATTAGTGAAAGAGTTGAAGAACACAATAAATGTAATGACCAAGTTATCTGGGCTTTAAGTATATTATTTAGTTTAGTAGAGACCTTATAACAGCTCATTATACATGTTAGACAACAGCATGTGTAGGTCTGCAAGAAATTGTTAATTACTGGAAATTGGCTACACAATGTTTGCTTGATAAAATGAACAAACTTACTTCTCATCAGTGAAAGAAATGCCAAAATACTCTTTTTCCTTCAGGATAAAATGAGATGAGACCAGGTCCAAGAGATCTCGAGATAAAAGCTTTGGCTTCAGAAAGAGAAGTAAAGCTGTCACTACCGGTCTATAAAAATCATGTTTTCACAGAACAATAGAAGTACAATCCAGGCAGTAGCTACAGTGAAGTAAAGAGGCAGAGGCAGCAGAAAGTGCAGTGTAGTGTACAAGGTTTCCAGAGAACAGACCGAGGTCCTCAGATGTGTAAGCAAAGGGCTTCTCCTTTGCACTTTGCTTGCACAACGAATGAAATGTCCTGTTTCACTGGAAGCCTTGTGTGCCATACTGCAATTTTTCCTACCTCTACATCTTCAACTAAAGTACACTGCATAAACACACACACACACACACACACACACACACACACACACACACGCACGCACACACACAATTATAAGCCTCACCTGGACCAAGAGCTCCAGCTCTCTGTCGTCCAGCAGAAGCACCCGGCACTGCCGACCTTCCATCATCTGAGAGAGTGAACCAAACATGCACTGATCTCAATGCGGTGTAAAGGAGACAGCAGTTTAGCAAATAGTTGTTTGAAAGGGAGGATGGCGCTGAATGTTGTTATACTCTGCTATGAACTTTGGATGTAAACCAGGAACACTGAGTGGATGCTGTGGCTATACAGGTTCTGTAAAATGCATTTGGCGCTAATCTAATAACATGGGGGTTATTTGGGTTGCTTGAACCTCGTTCATCTGAAGATGATCAATTGGATTGTGTTTGTATGAACATGTGCATCTCAGGTGAGTCTCAGGTGAATGCCTTTAATAAAATCATCTTCAATAATATGCTGAATGGAGTAGATATGATTGGTGAACAATTATGCTGAAAATGTTGGATACCTTCATTTTTTACTGTACTATGAGTCATACAGAGTACTAATTTTGCATTACTACTCTCTAATCTCTCTGATCATATCTGTGTGATTAAAGTGTGAGTCATATGAAAGTGTGAGCCAAATTGGTGGGGGAGAGTCTATGGCAACATTAACAGTCATATGTGGCCCACTTCAGAAAAAAGGGTGTGGAGTTACATAGTGATGTACACTTGAGTTTGTGGAGACACACTGTTCTTTCCACAAGAACAACACAACAGTGCTTTAACTATCTCTTATGTCATTGTTTTGCACCCATCAAGATCCAAACTCAGGTCAGTTTAGCCAGATACAGATTATCAATCTGTCTAATCCCATTTCATTTTGCAGAATCTACATGTTAGTGTTTCTTAATTAATTGGCATTGACCCACCTCTTTTCAACAGATGCAAATTAAATTTAAGATCATAACATATCTTTAATTAACCAGAAAAAGGAATTCCTGTCCTTACACTGTAAAGGATGTTATCTTATCTTAGTTACCACAAATATTTGGGAATAGACATTTTAATTTGCTATGGAAGGAAATGTAATCAATACATTTTCTAAAACATTTAAACCATTTACAATATATTTACATATGCGAAATAAACTCTGACATGAGCTTCTTTAAAAACACACAGTATTAAGCTTAATTACAAAAGCTCCATTGTCCAAGCAAGGATTAGTAACTGCTTCATGCAAAAGGGCATGAAAACACACAGCACACTCAAAACACAATTGCATGTATAGTTTTTACTCTTTTAGAGCTACTCAAATCAGATGTAGCTACTACTGACTTGTTTCATGTGAACACTCTTTGAATACACATCTTTTGCAAAATTGCTACTTGACACTTTTTGTTACAGGTTATGAGAAATTATCCATTAATATCATTCAGATTAACAAACCATAGAGGTCTTGTTAGACAAGGAAAGACAAGTTTATTTGTGCATTTTCATGCACACTGGAAATTTAAAAAAAAACTTCACATAGACAATAAAGCTTATTACATGCAAAGGTCTATCACTTTGGGGAGGCTTTTGAAAAAATTGAAATGTTACAAAAATTGATTAAAATAAAGCTAAATATAGTTTATTTAAGCAGAAAATTAAGGTTAATTTAAATAAATAAAATGTATAAATGTATTGAGATAAAGAGATAAAAAGTGAATCAAAATAATGTGGAGAAACCTTACCAAAAAACCAAAAGACAATGTCCACAAGATATTTTTGTTGTATGGTAGTATCAACATTACCTAAGCTTAGTGCGGCTGTAGAAAGCACCCAAACCTTGTTGCACCCCCCAACCCCCCTGCCCTGACACACACACACACACACACACACACACACACACACACACACACACACACACATACATACACACACATACACACACACACACACATACACACACACACAGTGTGCTCCACAACACTCTTAACCTTCAGTAATGTATCTGTTAGCCCATTATGAATTCACATGTATTCATTCTGTTGTCTGACAGTCTATGAGGCAATGGCTCTGCCTGGTTCAGAGTGGTCTTGGCATCACCACTGACCACTGTGTCACATTGACTGAGGAGAGAAGCTCATTCAGACCAAGGCATAATCAGAGCAAATGACTATGATTCAATAGAATGTCCATGGTAGTTCTGTCTTTGAAATGACTGCAATTTTAAAACTTTAAAACTGCTTTTTTTTTTTTGGGGGGGGGGGGGGGGTGTTTGAGAACAGCAGTGTAGAAGGTTTCCAATTGAAAAACTGATTTGAAATGGTCAGAACAAATCTCAGGGTTAGGAACTTCAAATGAAGTCCCTTCACAAGTGGACAAGTCCCTGAACCTCTCTGTAGCCAACCACTTACCAATACATCATAAAAACCTTAAATATTCTACTAATTTTATTTATTTATTACTAATATTTTCCCATTTTGCAGTGATGCCTCTTCAGTGACCTGAAAATCCTCAAATTCTTGTGATACTAAAAATGTGATTTTTCCTCCAGCCCAATACTAAATACACACAAAGACTCCATTGGAAGTGTCAGGAAATGGAAAAAAAACAGACTCGTAATGAGTCAGACCTGCCAGCAACAAAAACTACTATAAAGGTTTAATGCCAACAACAACATCTGGAGAGATATGAATATCAGAGAAATGGCAAAACAGTGAAAACAAGACACTATCTTATTGTACAATAAAACGTTCATAAAAATGCAGAAACAATGCAACAAAACGATGCTTCTCAGGGCAACAAAATGATGGATATGTTTTGGTCTAGTAACAGACATTAGTTTCATCTTCTGGCCCAAAATTACAAGTTTAAACAGCTGTCCACAGTACTGACAATGATTTCCATATGGTCCATGGAAATCTCATCAAAACACATCTTTTGGGTTAGAGAGGAACTGGAGAGTGTGTGCAATCCACACTTGGACTCACTTAGCAAACACAGACCAAAAACAAGTTTTGAGCTTTGGGAAAGATTCACCAGGCTGCTCTTAATTCTGTCATAAAATTTCTTCTAAAGTGATCCTCTAATCTGTGTAATTTGCAGAACTGTCATATATTCTTTAAACCATGAAAATGACATTCTGCTTGCCTTCACCAAACCCCATTCAAACAATGCTGTTCATGCTTGTTCTCCAAATGAAAAGCTAAAAAAACAGCCATTGTCATGATATTATTTGATGCTAAATCAGTTTCCCTTTCCAGTGGAAATGCCACAGCTTTGAGAGAAAAAGAGCTCCAGGCAGAGCATCCTCCATGATGCTGGATACAGACACAACAAGTCTAGTTTAGTGCGGAACATTCCCTCGACACTCTGGATACAAAGCAGATCACGTTGTCATCATCAGCTTGGAGTTCTCTCGTCAAAGCCAGAGAAACTCATAGTCACCCTCACAACATAAAGAGCACACTAGAGTTTTTGTGTCAGACCCATAGGCCTGACTGAGGACATTCTGTAATATACTGACATTTATCTAATATTTATTTTAGAAACCAAATTCAGGTCTTGCAATAAAAGCAGAATGGCTAATCCATGTGATGCTTAACTTTCTAATCACTACGTTACCTTTTAAACACAGCTGCTCCTCTTGAAAGAAATCATAATTAAATACTTTGTTAAGTCCGCCATACCTGATAGACATCACCTATATGACACCATGTCTGGAGAAACTTCCTACAGGGCAAGAAGCCATCGTTATAGCATCTCCTCAGCACCTGTTCAGCCACTGTCCACACTAACTGACTCCCAGAAGCTAGAAGGTCTTCTACATCACATAGGAAGCCCAGGGCCATGTCTGTCCTTAGGGGATGTTGAGGAGTGATCCTGCCGTAGGGGCTGATGAAGACTGACTGTATCCCAGAGGAGGCTTGGTATTGAAGCGTCACTGACTGGGCGCAAGGCTTTCTTGTGGGCTTGAGTCTAAGGCTTACTCCCTTGGAGGAGAATAGGAGGGCAGTACCCAGAGTTACCCGGCATAGTCAATCCTCCCATCGTGCCTGCACTACCCACTTCTCACACACACACACACACACACACACACACACACACACACACACACACACACACACAAAAGTATATACACCCACAAGTAGACACAATGACTGCTCCAGTCTTTCCACTGCTCCCACATAAACAAGCACTGTGGTTTGCGATTCTATTCTTTTCATGCTTTTCACAGTCCTCCGTCCCATAAAAAGGGCATTTTTGTGTCTGCAGTGACCAGCATACAATATTGCAGGTTTAGGACTCTGATAGATACAATGTATACCTCAAATTTTACTTCTTGTCACATCTAATGATTGGATACATTGTTTCATACAGTAGGGCTATTTTAAAACTTTCATGCTGAGAAAGCCAGGGAATAAAAGCTTTAATTGTGTGTGTGTTTGTGTGCATGTGTGTGCGCGTGCATGTGCGCATGGTGTGTTATTTTCACTATGCATCCAGTATAATCCAAAGTGAAACCTTTTAAAAATAGAGAGTTTCATTTCAACCAGCTATGGCATTAGCCTTGCTCTGAGACAGTATGACTCTGACTGGGATTTCTTTTATTTTCCCTCTGCGTGTGTCCTGGAAAAGAGGTATCGGCCTCATATTACGACAAAAGAATGACACACACACACACACACACACACACACACACACACACACACACACACACACACACACACATATATACGCACACAAACACACACAGCTGTCACATACAGCAGTGGTCCATCTGAAAACCATTTCCTTTCACTTGTTTGTGAGGTTGCTGTCTCCCAGGACACACAGAACTTGCTACAAATAAACAAACAAAAAACTCCCAAACAAACAGACAGATAGCATAAACTGACTGAGCAGCTCTTTATTTGATTAAAATGTTTGGGTCTGATACCACCAACTCAAAGAACTGATCCAATGGGTAACAGAAAGAGTGGTTTAGAACTTCAGAGATGATACACAGATGTTACTGGGCTTTTTACTTTAACATGTTATTGCCTAATATGCTAGCTAATTTTTGTATTTTAATTTGGTTAAAAATTTACAAAAAATTAAAAAATTACCCCCCCCCATACCCATTTACGAAATGACAGTCACTGATGAATTCTGAGATCATTTTAGTTCAGTACCTCTGATCACTGTGATCAGGGTTCAAGCTCAACCCATGATCCCGCCACAGGATATTTAGGAATGTGGGAGAAGCTTATTCAATAAAGTCTCTTCTCTCTCTCTCTCTCTCTCTCTCTCTCTCTCTCTCTCTCTCTCTCTCTCTCTCTCTCTCTCTCTCTCTCTCTCTCTCTCTCTCTCACACACACACACTCTCACACACACACACACACACACACACACACACACACACACACACACACACACTCTCTCTCTCACACTCTCACACACAAACAAACATCCCACTATGATATTTGCAGCTGTCCTGAACACATCACTTGCATTCAAAAGGAATTCATGTCAAGTGCCTTCTAACTATGACTGACAAAGATTTGACTCTTTGTAGAAACAGGCAGCTGGGGTTTAGCGTGCCGTTGATGCCATTCATGACTGATTTGAGGGTTGGGATCTTTAAGGCAAAGGTTGAAGTGCCTTTGGGAATACAGAGAGCTCATAACTACATTAGAAGGCACAGTTGTTCTAGTGCTGCATCCTCGTGGTCTGCAGATTCACACTTGCTAGGCGGGACTGGAATTTAGAATTCTGGGAACGATAGCACATGAGTTGGCACTCATTAGGGCGTAGAATTCTGGCAATTGCAACTCATTCCAGAAGTAAAATTTCAGGAATCAAATCTGATTTACAGATTCATCAGAATTCCATTAGCCACACCACCTGAGACAAAGTTAAGACAAAAGTACATGCCACTCGCACTGTACACTACAGTCAAACTCCATCCTTTGTATTCAAGTTGGTAGAAGCCCAAGTGCCATTCTTCTGGAATTCTGGTTCATGTCCCAGATGTGCTACTTGGTGACCCTTCCATTCTTTCAGAATCTAACAGAAAGGTTATCATGCATGTGTGTAAAATGAAACATAACAGAGTGAGGGAAAACCTTCATAGTTTAACTGTATATTTTAAACCTGTGCTGTTGTTTTAACCTCTGGTTGGCACCCAGCCAAACCAACAATCACTCATCCACCAATCACACACCGACCACTTCCCAGGATCCAATTATCCATTTATTAGTCCATTCCCTGATCCCATGACTCATTTGCTTATTCCTATTTATTTCCACAGGTCCCTATCCCAGACTCTTCCCTTTAACATGAATACAGATTAAAGCTACACTGCATCAATCTATGGCTCCTGCAGTTTTCTACAGACTTCCTTGTTTTTCAAGACACTCTGCAAGTTTTTTTTAAAACTGTGTGCTCCTTCACTCATGCCTCACTCTCCGACTAACTCTCCTGTGATGTCACACATTCTATGTGGTACAGGCCAACAAGACTCCGAGTTAATCCATTTTACAGACAGACTAACTTACCTTCCCCATAAAAACAGACCAACAACTTCCCTCACTCCCTAGATACTAAAAAAAGGGCAGACAAAAACCCAAGCCAGATAAAAATGACTGCCACACCCTACTCCCTTTGAGATTAAAAAAGAAACATAAACACATAAAAGATATAATGCGTACTAACATTTTACAGACACATACAAAAAAAAACAAAAAACCCAAAAACAAATCAAGCAATCCAGAAGGGTGCAAGGCACTGTCAAAGTCAAGAAACAAGCAGACAAAGTTTGTCACCAGTAAATCTAGCCAAATAATACCATGCAAGCATGAACCCCTTCATGACAAAATACACAAAACCTGATTTAAATTTCCATCACCTGGCAGAGGCTGCTATCTAGAACAAGTTAACAGATTATGCAATCTATATCATCATAACAGTACTTGTGCTTTTTGGAACTGAACTCATGACCTTGGTGTTGCTAGCCTCTTGCTACAGGACTTCAGCTCCTAGCTTACAAACAGCTATTAGAGTCCATAATTTATTTCAAATTTATACTACAACCCAGAACCAAATGCAGTCAAGGTGTATATATATATATATATATATATATATATATATATATATATATATATATATATATATAAATAATTTATTTATTTTTACATTTTATTTATTTATTTTTTTTTTGCCTTTCCAGTTGTATCACAACTTATTTAGAAACAAAATCTACTTTGGAGTTTGCCACAATGTTTGCCACAATGGCGTATTAGGAGAATAATGGTGTGTGTTGTATGAAGTAATGCAGTCTAGGTGGAGGTGGTACAAAGGACAGATAGGTACATATATGGCTCCCTGTCTAAAATAGCAATGTGTGCAGAATTTCCCATGACTTTTAATACATGTACTGAATGAACCAAAAAACACTACAAAACACTTCAATAGCAGCCAAATAACCACAATGAACTAGTTCCAACACGTCTCTTACACTTGTGAGACATATATTAAATTATATTGATTCCATCCACTCAGGCATTTTGGATGGGCAGGCATTTGGCTCAGAGAATAAGTGTGTGTATGTATATATGTATATGTATGTATGTATGTATGTATGTATGCGTGTGTGTGTGTGTGTGTGTGTGTGTGTGTGTGTGTGTGTGTGTGTGTGATTGCCTTAATAATAAATGAAGTTAAGTCAGCTTCTCTGAGGCTCAACTTGCAGTCTTACAGCAGTAGACGAAGCAGAACTCAGCACAAAAACCAAAACATCCACACCCAGTGTTGGACACAGTACAGCATATACATAAACACACCACCACCAGGTGAGACACACACACAAAAATATATATATACAACTGTAGACACACATAGGCACACATCCTTGGTTCACACTCTGTTTCCTGTTTGTACCTCTGAAAAAATTGTGGTTTGGGATGAGTTTAAATGAGTATGGACTAGAAATATGACAATAGATATAGGATTGCTATTAATTCTAATGTGGTTTGTTGACTCACACTCTATGTATCTTTAGTATTTTCACTCATTTAAAGACATTCAGATTGTTGTAGAAAACATTCTGTACCTGTAAGACACTTTAATCAACATAAAGCATTATCTATTCATAAGACAAGTTGCATCTAAATGTTGTCCTAACCTAAACTAAAGCTACTTTTCTCCAGTATCCCTGCTTCAGCTGGGCAATGAATGATGATCTCAGATCCTGGCTCACACTGCTCTGCTGTCATACGTGTGAACTCTGCATTGTGAAGCATCTACATATCATGGGCTACACAGAGGGGCCCTTTCATCACAATGGCCTGTTACTTGCCTGGCCATACCCTGCTAGCCCTTAAGTGTTTATTATTGTTCTTTCAATTAAGGGACAATTGCATGTTGTTTTACAGGACACCCACAGTGTAGTGTTCAACTAAGCATCTCCTGTAGTTGCTCAGGCTGAGCCAGTAGAGGGAGGAAGATCTCAAAGGAGCAGGAAAATGACGGGTACTGTGGGATTAAAGTCAACAACTAGACAGCTAGAGTAAAATGCTCTGTCAGTCCTATCTGATCTGCTTTCTGCATTAAGACACTTTATCAGCATGTGATCCTTTGTTGAAAAGACTGCTGACAGAAAAGAACCACAAAGACCTGTTAAAGCATAAGGCTGCTGTTTAAAGTTTAAGGCAAATATTGGATCTGTATCAGACATAAAAGAATCAGGTCTGACTGTCTCTCTTAAGAGTAACGTCTGACACTAAAAGTAAAAAATGTTATTAAAAAATAAAACACCGTTCCATATATGCATTTCTGGTAGGGTACTTCTGACACACAGATTGACACACAGAGTGCCAGTTCATCCTTCTCTTTGGCCTGTCTAGGGCAGATCATGGTCAGATGCTCACAGTGCATGCACACAACCTTTGTTCTCCTGTATTACAGTCACATGGCATTCATTAGCATGCACAGCAGGAGGAAGGTTATTTGCCTACGTGGCACATGTGAGAACACACATGCGCACATATACATGCGCTTGCCAAACATGGCCACACACAGGCACACACACATGCACAGCTGACAGCCTGAGTTGGAGTCTGTAGTGTATGCATCAGGCTGCTGCCCAGCTCTATCCTATTTGACTGCAACCTCTGTTTCGTCTGGTAGAACAGGTGGACCAGCTGAAGTACCAGAGCAGTCATTCTGAGCTGTAAGTCACCAGCTTAAAGTGATCGCCATACAAATATGATGCAATCTGTCAAAACAAGTGTCTTTGACACTTGTCTAGTTATATAGTTACAGGGGTTAACATCCTAGTAAATGGCAGAGTTAGGGGATATAGTTCACCCAAGCTATCCCATGACCGCATTATTCAGATGTCCCTTTCTTTTATTAATTTTTTTACTATGGTCTTTATGGAGTTGTGTTTCGTCCATTCACTAATACAGTCAGTAAAACAAAGACACCTGATCATTAGCTAAGGCCAACCATACATGCATCAGTGGCCTGTAAATCCACATGGAGACGGAATCTCCATACAGACATCCCCTGCTTTTGTGGGTCTTGACAGTGGCTCTGAGGTGCTAGAGCCTGGGGGTCTGGCCCTGCCACTACCGTACCATTCAGATGTCTGTTGATTTGGGGGCCTGCTGTTGGCTTCAGGCCATGGTGAAGTGTCCTGCCCAAGCCCCTGAACAGTGGCAAACAGGGGGTCTGTGTGAGTGTGTGGGGAGGGGGGGTGGGGGTGCTTAACACAGCTGCCACGGAGCAGTCGGGGAGGTGACTGATGCTACCATCTAGCGTCACTTGCATGCTGTCTGTCTAGGGAGATCCCAAAGGGATATGAGTAGTGAGAGAGAGAGAGAGAGAGAGAGAGAGAGAGAGAGAGAGAGAGGTAGACAGACAGTCACGGAAAGAAAAGAGAGGCTGTGTGGTTTGAATATCATATGCATGAGATGAACAGCATGACTGGATTCTCTTCGCTTCCCTGCAGGGGCTAGAACACCCAGTGACTTGGAGGGCAGTATGCCTCATTTTTAAACACTTTCTGAAATGTAGGACCACAAGAACTCATGTCACTGCACACAGACTAAGGAAGACACCTTTTCAACTGAAGTCTATATCTATAATCTCTGTCTCAACCATAGCTGCTCGCCTTTTTACCAGAGGCCTGGGAGTTCCTGGGTGCAGCGCAACATTTCCACCATTCCCAGGATTGTGCTTGTCTGCATTAAAAGCAATGTTGTCATTCCTGGGATGTGTTCGAGCCACTCCTCCAGTTTAGGGTTCACAGCAACAAAGTCCCTTAATTACCACTGGAAAACACTTTGTGTTATGTATCAATCAAAGTTAATTAAAAAAAAACACACACACAAATGGCACAGATGGGCTATAATCTCTTACTGCACACATAAGGTGTTTTTTCATAAAGTGGTTGGTGAATGAATACACAGTGAACACTGGAAACTCTTTAGCTTCCCTGAGAAACACTACTCTAAAGTGTACTTTCATTTCTATAACTCTAAAACATTATATCCATGCATCATTGTATATCTTCATCCTGCTGACTCAGGATGGGATGATGTTTGCAAATGAGGAACTCTAGAGTTGAATAAATACCAGTGAATCATAGGCAACATCTCTGTTGCCACACAGCATGCTGGTTCAGCCTGGGGCCAAAAAGTCTTTATGGAAAGACACAAATCCAGCTGACTACTGTACTAGATGGATTGTGTGTTTTGTCTGCCATATGGCACAGACAATGACTCCTTCCAGCGGATGGGATTCAAAGTGAATTAGGGTTCATATGATAAACTGCTAACAGAGAGCAAAGTGAATATGTTCCAGCATTTCACTGCTCTTCACATTTAATCACATTTAATCATCCTTTTCATTTCCTTTTACAGTCAGTGTGAGCACAAGACAGCATGGAAGGTCTATGTAACTGAGCTCCACCAGGTTGTTTTACAAGTTCCTGGAAGGAAATGGCCAAAGATTCATTATGTGACAAAAAGAGAGAGATTTAAAGAATTTAAAGAGTCCACTGACGCGAACAGCTTTATATAAGGGTGATTACTTCAATTACTTGTAATTCTTTTAGTCTGAGGTTAAATTATAGTTAGATCTCCCTTGTTGTTTGTGCAAAAAAGTATACATGAAAATGGTCGTAATGGTAGTTATACGCCAGAACTCTCGTCTTAGAGCCGCATAAGTTTAGGCTCATTTGGTGTCATCACTGAACCACCTTTGTTCTGTCTGACACAAGCATATCACTTACACTAACAGGGTTACCTCCTTTCACCAAACCTTCCCACTGTTTTTATCACTTCCACAAGCCTATTATACATTATTGTTAACCAGCAATGTCGCCTGCGTGGTACCCCATCTCAAGCTCATCTACCTTCCCGAGTTGGTCAGGGGGTGGGTGGGTGTTGTCTGACACAGGGCATGTTGGGCAAGCATCAGGTTTCTAACCAAGTCCATGCAGCATTGTCGGCTAATTCCACTCTGTTGCCAAATCCTGGTCATTTTCCAGATGAAGACTGCCAGTGGCCATAAACCTGAGATGGTTCCAAGAGCAAAACTGACAGTGAAACACAGCAGAACTGCAGTGACCACAGGTACTGAGTGAAAATCACCACTGTAAACTCAACACCTATAGTGTGCACTTGAGACTGGTGTAACTGTACACCATATACTGCATAACAGTTTAACCCTTCTGGCGTAAATGTAACACAAGAGCTCTTGCTGTATAAAGAACGTGTAAAGAACATTGCTGCTTCTTACAAAAAATAAATTCTGAAAATAAATTACTATTGTTAGAAAATGCTTGCAAACCCTTGACAATGGTATCTGTCTTTTTATGGTAGACCCATAAACACAAATATTATTAAGTGGAAGAGATGCCTGCATAATTTAAAAATCTCCTAGTTCTTTACCACTTGAGATGACCCTAGAGCATGCCTTTACATTACATCTTCATAAGAAGGCCACATGTAGGGAGAGTAGCAGGATTTCTGAGTTTCATCCAAACTTCCAAACCTTTCCTTTGAGGTCCTTTGAATCTCCTTTAACTGGGTCATACTCTACCCGAACAGAAGTCTATTGTGAACAGCGCATTCTTGCTACAACAGATTAGTTCTGAATTAAATGGAGCATCTGTTTTTTTTCAGTTTTTTTTTTCTCAAACTTTTTTTCTCACATCTTGTCTGAAAGAGTAAGTTTACAAAGTCTACACAGTTCTTCATTTACTGAAGCAAAGTGGTCAAATTCTTTTCATCCCACATCCTGTCCTCTTTGCTAAGGTACACTGTCACTGATGTGTCAGCTAGTTGCACCAATAGCCTAGTCTCGATTCCTGTTATCGTGAGCTCATCCAGGACATCTGCAGGAGGCCCGACTTGAGAATGGAACTGAGTAGAGGGAGACTGATAACTTACCCAATAACAGGCAGAAGTCTGACTCAACAGGAAATCCTGCCTCATATTACTAGATATATGACTAAAACCATGCATTGAACTAATTCCTCTGTCCCCAGCATAAATAATGCTGAAATGGTCAGAATACCGTGGCTGAAGAACGTAATAGTCCTATGCACTTATGCTCTTGTGAAACACATTCACAGACTTAGCAGAGACAGGGGAGGACAGGAAAAGGGAGGGGTGGGGCCTCTCCAGCTAACCATCTCACTCCCATACAAAAGCACCTCTCCTCCCCCAACAAGCTACATCATTCATATGGGGAGTTAAGCTTTATTCACACTGCTCTATTGATTTTTGCTGTTTCCACACTCTAGGCCATGACTGCTCCCATGCACCCTATTATTTCTATAACTCTATGTTAATGTTTCTCTAGAGAGGAAACACATGCAGAGACACAGACACACAGAGAGCGGCATCAGTCTCGATGGTAGCGGATACACCCATCTTCAACAACCTTTCCTTCCCCTGTCTGTCACTGTGGAATTATATTAACAATCAGTATTATTCAGGCTGTGCACTGCTGTGTATGTGTATATGTGTGTTCGCATGCATGTTTTTGCACATGTGTATGTGCCTATGCACATGGGTTTGTCTGTGTGTGTATGTGTGTGTGATGGACAAGGCAATTACTGAGCAAATCATCTTCAATTTTCCCCTATTGCATGTAAGTGGAGCAACAGGGAAGCTACAGAGCACCGTAGGAAACAGATCAGCACCTAAAACAGCCTGCTTTGTTCTTGAGGCTTTCTGCTGTGAGTTACTGCTTGTGATCCACAGGGATAAACACATGTAGTAAAAGACGCCAAAAATGGCAGACACTTGAAGCCTTTTACGGAGCCGACTGCTGCAGTGCTCTAAGGCGTAAGACTTGGACAGCTCATGTGAGGCTTTGTTTCACAGAACAAAACAGTAAAACCTGCTTCAAAGCAGCTCCACGAAAAATACACCAGACAAACAATGGAAAACTTAAAATGGATCATTTCATTGACAGTGGACACAACTTTAGATAAACATAGCACAGGAAAACAAGTCAAGCATAAATAAATTGGCCATGACAAAGAAAGAAGTTATTATGAAAGCAGATATACTTAGCAAACAGATCACCTTTGGGACAAGCACTTAATTATATAGCATAGCACAAAATTGCAAAAAGTAAGGCAATGATATAATGCATTTGAAACATAAATAATTAATGTGGGCAAGTGAGATTTTCCAGGGATTTGTTCACAAATGTGCTAGCTATTGTTCCTGGAAAGTGCTTTTCACTCTGTACAGAGAAAACCTCTCTCCTCACAGAATATCCCAATAGCAAACAGCACTTGAAGCATCTGCCATTGCATCCACCCCCCCCCCCCCCCCCCCCAAATGCACAAGATGGAATAATATGCCATGATGAATTGGCCTATGTATAATCCAAGGGACTAATATGACTCAATAAATTCACGTTCACCTTGTTTACATAATTCCAACAACCCCAATTCTCTTGGATTTAATCAGTTGCGTGAGGGGTACATATTTAGAACATCCATATTGTAAGTCTGAAATGTGTAAGTCTGAAAGAAGTTCTAAGCAAACTATTTTTTTCATGTTCACTAACTTTCAATTTAGGCAAACACCATATTCTAGGTAGCCCTTATTTGGTAGTTCCAAATAAGACCCGTCTTAGATTGGATCAAAGGTTTGCATTCATCACTCTGCTGCTAAGACATTTATAAGCATAAATATACAAACAGAAAACAGCCCATATGAGAATAACACACAGGTGGAAATCTAATTTCTGTGAGATATACATGTGCATGTGAGAGAGACAAAATGACAGAGAGAAAGACGATGGCTCCTTTTTATTGTAGTCTGCTAAACAGTCAGCAAAGATTCTTGTTGACCAAACTAATGCTGTGAACACAAGAAAGTTTGTTGTTTCTCATGCAATCTGATCACTAACCAGCATTTCACATGACATGCAGTGACATGGTTACTTTTATCCACTCAAATTACAAAAAGCCGGTAGAGAAAATGAACTCACTGGTCTTTTGTCCTTCACTCCAATTGTATATTGTCCACCTACGCTGACATAAATATTCAGCCTTATCGTTACTTTAGAACAGAGGGTTAATTATCTGACAAGTAAATTGATTTAATTGAATCTTAATTTGCACAGCTCTTTGGGAGTTATGGTTACCAGTGCATATGGGGGCTTTGAATTGATTTCCATTCAAGTAGAAAGCCTACTGTTGATCCAGTCTCAGACATTGACTATCAGCTCCCGAAACCTCAAATCTACTTTAGTTTCCAAGCTAATCAAGTCACTGAACCCAAGACACATGTCAAATCACATTAGTAGTGTGAATAGTGAGCTTTTAGAATTCAATTCTGCTGCAACATAACATGTTCTTTTAGATGTGTCAAACTTTTTTGTTTCTCCTTATCTTTTTGCAAGAAAAAAGCCAGTTGTCCTTGAGGAAGCATATTGAGGAGATCCTTTGTTCTGAGCCTGCATTTTTGAAAACCTGTTCAGCAGGGTGTTAGACACAATTCAGCTACCTGTCAAATTACACACCAAAATCAAAAGCGAACTGGATGTGCAACGGTGTCATATGACAACACCTGCTAATCCTTACCATGTGAATTTAAATGACTGAAATGCAACACGAGTAGAAAAGATAACAAAAGGACAACAGTCAACATTCAAGATGAGGTAAGATTCAATGATTTTTAACCAATGATATTGACCCAAAAGTCTCCTGCAGCTGAATAAGGAATTTAGTCTAGATAGACAGAACATCACTGCTTTTCTATAATGTTTTGCACTTTAAAGGTTTAGATTTAATGGACTCCATTAATGTAGCCTGACTAGCAAGTCAGCTATTATCTATGCTGCCGAGAACCAGCAGTGGGGTCTTTGGTATCTGTTTTATTGAATTGCAACAGCTTCCCAATAGGAGGAACAAAACATCCCTAAAATGACAAAGCCCACCTGGTTTTATCCTGTGTTCAAGTGCCTGTGTCCCCTTTCATGACCTCTGACCTCTAACTTTTAACCTCTACAAACCTGTAAAAAATATATCTCTTTACCCAATCTTCAGTGGTATAAATTAACAACCTGTGGTCAAATCCAGGACCAGATTTTAGACTCCAGAGTTGAAGGAGTCTGCCTCTATTCTAGGTATTTTAGCTTGGCTTTAACAAGATCATTTGACTCAAATGTCCATGGCTGCTCAAACTTGTACCACAAAGGCCAGCTTTATTTGATCTGGGGGGCAGCTTGTGTTATGTTCTGTCTAATTCTGGCCTGCAGTGGGTCAGTCTCACACACAGCAGGCAGGATGTCACATGTACTCCCCTCCTATTGTTTGTCTTTCTCAGGAAACAGGAAGTCAAGAGCCAGAGACCACAACAGTGGAGGGAAAGACAGAGCCTTTGATAAAGTTTCAACTTCTGCGCTTCATTTAAAACACTGTCCAAGGCAACCAGACTGGAGTTGCTATGTGTTTTTCTAGGAAAACAAGCATGCACATGTCCCTCTGTTGACAACACTGCTGGTTCTCCCTTGGGGCTGACTGGCAGAGGAGCATACCATGGGTACCTGCCGCTAGGTTTGTATTGCTGTGCAAATAGTTTACCTAAAAGCATACTTTGTATGAGCAATGTATGAGCTACTTTGCGAATACCTTTTTTTCTTTTTCTTTTTACCGTAATCAAATCAGTAATCAGAGCTTCCTTGTCTGTGAACATGTGAAGGGCTCTTTTATATTTGTCTGTCTGGTTTCTATTTTTTATTTTTATTTTGTAAAAAAAAAAGTATCATTTATATCACTCTTTTCACTCTTTCAAAAAGTAAAAAAAAAATAGACGTTTTATCAGTGCTGGCAAATTCCGTATTCTGTAACTCATCACCTAGTTGATTCACAGTGCACTTGTCTCGAATGTCAGCTGACCGTCAAATTAAAATCCATGATGAAAAATGTATAATTCTACCGTCTCCAATATACACATTACTAATATGTTGTGAAAGAACACAAGTAATAACAGGACTGTCTTAGGCTTCACGCATTAAAGCTCCTGAACTACCGAGGAGACGATACGGAATGTCACAGCGCAGAGCCGGAACAAAGTACGAATTGCCTTTCCCTGAAAATACTAACCTACAACAAAAGTAAAAAGCTGTAAATAAATAAATAAATAAATAAATTTATTTAAAAAAATTTAAAAAAGAAAAAGAAAAAAAATACCAGTTTAGCGTACATCTCAATAACAAAGAGAACCCATCTCTTACCACTATTTGCTGTCTCCCGACCCCAGGTTTGACAAGTCCGGTCGTTACGTCTTTTGTTTATTTATTCCTACGGAGCCGTAGCTCTTCAGGGTAGTTTAAGCAGATACAAAGTCATTTGTACACCGCAAAGCCAGAAAGCACAGCGAAATACACAGCAAATGTTCTTCACGTTTGCTTTTGTAATGAAGCAAGATCTATCGGCAAGTCTATATCGCGCAGGGTCCCGTCCATTCATGCACTAGCCTACTTCCCTTCCGCCCCTACCTTCACAACCAATCCGTAAACCACTTTCCCACTATTACTGCCAGCGTAACATGACCGCAAGTGACGCTCAAAGTATCAGCCCTGGGTGTAGGAGCCATGCAGGACTGATAGAAGACTGGCTTGACTATTACCTGAATAAGACATGTTTCTAAAGTTTATTGATCTTAATTAACAACTGATACGAATTTCTTTTAAGAGTATCCCAAAATAATAGGCTTTATCCACAGGTTTTGCCATAATGTTTCGTTTATTTCGGATAATTAAGTAAATTAGCATAATGCGTCATCGCCTTCTATAGTTTGATCTCTTTTGATAGTTACATAAAATTTGGGTTGACTGCAATTTCACTTCACATGCGAGTAGCTCACAGCAGGGTCTTTTGTCTTGTTTGGACTACTTACTCAGGTAGCAGCCCATCCCTTTGTTTAGTACAGTCATGGGAAACTCCCACAATAATAATGCCCCGTCAGCTCCATCCCCCTTCACTTTACAAAAAAGTATTTTTTAAAGAAAAAAAAAAAGGTGAAGGATATGGTCTGCAGAGATGACAAGATCAGAAGCCTCTGTATATTTATCCCACCAAATCTCTAGTGCACATAGTGCTTAGTGGGTAGTCTGAGGAATCAGCCTCGTCCACCTCTGTGATTTTACCCTTTAGTGAGGAAGACTGATGCGGGCATCTCTCTCCCCATCCCCATAATGATGCGCCTCATTATGTGGAGCCACGGTTTAACAAGCTCTCAGGACTCACTGACCATGGAAAAGTCTCACCTCAGCAGGCAAGATGGATGGAGGGGGTGGGGGGGTTATAACTTCTCAAAATAGAACAGGGTTACTAATGAGTTGCCTTGCATGTCACAGTGATTTCAAAGTAAATTAGGAATACATTTTTGGAATAGTGGACCTTTCTGTACACAGGAAGGAAACAATTGTAGAAGTGACAGGGTTGCATGTGTATTGCTGGTAACAGAGATCAATCAATGTTGCTGGAGTTTATAAGCATGTTAAAGTCCTTGCTAGGTTCAGAGTGTTGATACAGTGTTGATATACAAATCATGCATAGCAACAGACAGCCTGTGGTCTCTAAATGTATAACGACAAGCGAATGTTTCTAACAAAGTGAATGGTACTTGTGGATTAAATGTCATATATGTGGGTAAAGTACAAAAATAAGAGCTAAAATAAATCAGGTTTGCCTTTAAGATTCATTCTGTCTTCCACATTCCATCCTATCCTACACACAGAGAAGAAGGGAAAACCACGACTGCCTGTGAGCTTATTTGTATACGGAGGTGTCTAGTGACTGTGCGGAAGTGTGGAAAAGGCCATGCAAAGATAGAGAGAGAGGGAAAGAGAGAGAAAGAGAGAGATAGACATGGGGAAGGAAGGGAGTGTCAGAGCTTTGGGACTCATTCAGCATTCAGAACAATGGAAGTGCTCCTGAAATCATTAAATCCACCATTGCATGGAAAAAGGAATAGGAACAGAAAAGAAGCTTTGTTGTACACGGGTTATAGCCACGTATGGCACAGACATAATCACAGAAGCCATGTGCGATATGAATGTATGAGACAAAGAGCTCACGGCCAGTGTGTCCATGAGCCATGTGCATAAGCATACAACAAAGGAGCATGGTGCCCACTGTCTGCTTCTGCACTTGCCTGGCACAGTTCTCACTTCTATGCCAGTGAGGAAAGAGGTTGGAGGGGAAAAACACTGTTTCAGTCTGTCAGTTAAAAAAAACACACACTGTGGAAAAGTCACCCCCCCCCCCCCACACACACACACACTAAAGAAAGACAAAAACCCCAGACACCTCTCTTGGCATACACTAAACAAAGGGTGTGGATGTCTGCATGTCTTCTATTGTCATCATGTATACAGAAAGACAGATATTAGCTAAAATTTTTATAATGCTACGGTTAATTAAACCTTAATTTAAACCCAGAATGAATTTGCTCTACATTTAAAAACTGTTATATCTCAATCTTTTTACCCACTACATCAGACATCATTGCAAGACATCATTGCAAGTCATAGCTGTACGTTAAATAATGCATTGAGCAATTACATTACAACAAAAGGCTTAAGTTGCCGGCAATGTCTGGATAGATATAAGCACAAAGCAGATTTTGTCAAGCTAAAACTGAAGCAGTTGACGTGAGGATTTACCTCCTCCCTCCCAACCCCCCTGATGACTGGTTTTTCTGGTGGAGTGTAATTAGGCCTCCTCCTTCTTTGCCGTGCGGGCAAGGAGCATCCCAGCACCCCCAAATCTCCCCCTGGCCTTCGGTTCCCCCCAGGGGATTACCGCAGGCTTGTCATTTCCATGTAGTCCATTCCTCTGCTATTTCGACGTTTGCATGCATTTACACATAAATGCCGTGGTGCCAGACTAGGGCATCTCCAAAGGTGATCGTTGTTTATATGAGCTTACACATTGTTTAGTGAGATACGGGTAAGTGTATTAAACAACTAGAAAAACAGACCATTTTACATTAAGGGCTTTGTTTGATTTCCATGGCAATATATTTTCCAATGTAAGGCACCCTATTAAATTTTTAATAGGCATAGCACAGCCTACTAATATGGAACTAATTTTAGATGTATTTGTCATTATGCACTTTTAGTTTAGTTTTTCATTTGACAAATTTAGGACATATAACTGTAATAACTGCATGATTGAAAACACTAAATTGGATAGTAAATTGCACTGTAATGGCAGGCAATGGATATTAAATAGAGTGTATCATATATTAATCTGGGTCTGTAATGGAGCAGATGTTAACATGGGGAAGTGACCTACCAAAAGCAACCCACTGCCAGCTTCTCATATTATTGTCACTCATCCTGCACCCCAATTATAATGGCTCATCTGATCTGACTGCCTGCAGGCAAGAACAAAGTCTGCCATTTATTGTAACATCCTGTCCTAACATCTGGATCGCTATTAGATCTAACCATGACAAATCATGTGTCACTTCTGTACATTTTAGCCCTAAAGTACACATTAATACATGTCTTATCAGAGTATACAGAAACAGATTGTTGTCATTTTGATTAAACCCAAAGAGATCTGGGTCTTTTTTTCTTGAGCCATGTTTTCTCACTTCTGCATGATTGATCTGGACACATCAGTCCTTTCATTTGACAGTGGATTTTTTAAGGTCATTAAACTGCCCTACATTTAATATGGTGTTAAATTGGATATGGTGTAGGTCAACATTGTGACTGCTGTCTGTACACAGGGAATACTGATAAGTAACTTGCTCATTATCGTGGTTCATTAACAGGTTCTTTTTAAAATATTTTTTGCAACTGTGTTTCTCTTGTTGAGACTGGTTCAACGCTGTTAGAATAATTATCCTCCCATTAATATCACTGAGCCAAGATGCTCACCGTCACACACTAATGCTTAAACTATTCTATACTGACATCTAGTGGATGAATAGTAGAGTGCTGCTTGTGACATGGGCCTATTACTGTTGATAAAATATTTGAACATCCCTACGCACCATCTGGACTCAAAAATCTGAGAGAACTGCCATCATGCCTGTGCCATTAAACTCACTTAATCCACATTTGTGTGTCTGGGCACTCGGTGTGTGCGTTTACAGCTTTAAGTGTCCCATTTTGCAAATAATGTAATGCCCAGTGTACTTGATGTGCTCCAGCCGAGAAGAAGTATTTGAGTATTTGTCTTATTTTATCTATTGCTATTTACACGCAAAAAAAATTAAAAAAAATTATATATATATATATATATATATATATATATATATATATATATATATATATATATATATATATATATATATATATATATATATATCTCCATGCCATGGGACTTTAAAGTTACAAGAGTGTAGATGAGTTATTTTCTTTAGGTTTCCTAATTTCATTGTTGCCATAGCAACAACTGGCAATGCAAACAACAGATATGCCATTAATACAATGTCCATTAATATTAAAATGTCTTGCCACTGGAAACGACAAATCCTTAATTCAGATGGTCCGAAGGTGTACAATAAACTGATCAGCAAACCTTCTCTTGGTTGCTCCAAGATAAATATGATTACATCTCATTACAAGTAATACTGTAGACAACTCCCACAGTGATGCATGAGGACAAAGGACCCTTTTGTGCCAGTTATTTTAGTGTTAATACATTTACATGTAGGTTAGCACATCTAGAGCGATTGCAGGCTACAGTACCACAGCCATTGTTTGAATTATCATTTATGCTTATATGACCAGTCAATGACCAATATGACAGTGGCTTTATTTAGTTCTTGTTAGCTCACTTTGGTCGATTTAGTTTTGTTACTTTCATTAAACTCTTCCGTTGCAGACCTACGATTGCTTACCTTTTTCCTACATGTTCTATGCCTGTGACATCTCCAGTTTTTTACGTTTATAAAATGATTGTCTAAACTGTCGATTACTTGTTACATTTTAAAATATTTAATCCTTTACCAGCATATATTGATCTCTGTCTACCACATAAGCATCAAGGTTTACATTGCATAGTCAGTTACAGATTATCATTTTGATGCATTGAAAAATAAAATTACTGAAGCCTACTGAAACATGGCTAACCAGTAGCATGACCGATGATAATGTGGACATTTCTGGATTTACTAATGTCATAGCGGACAGGGACGCTAAACTAAGCGGCAAGAGCAGAGGTGGCGGTGTTGTGCTATTTGTAAATATCAGATGGTGTAAACTTGACAGTAAAGGAGATGATCTGTTGTCGGGACTTTGAACTGCTGGCGGCTAGTCTGCGACCGTATTACATTCCGGGAATGTTCTCCCTAGGGTAGAGACAACCAATAACTTCACGCTCTTTCAGGAAATGGAGACATGAAGCCGAGGTGATTCCACTGCATCCATTGAGTGAAGTGTACTGCAGAACCACATGAGGATTATACAGAGGAGATTACATACTGCATAACAGATTACATGAATTTCTGCATGGACTATGCAATCCCTGTAAAAACTGTGTGCTAACAACAAGCCATGGATCACCAGCAATGTCAAAGACCAACTGAATAAGAAGAAGGCCATTAAAGACAAGAATCAGGAGCAGCTGAGGATCTTACAGAGGGAACTCAAAGTCTGCTTGTGTGAGGCCAAGGAGTCCTACAGGGTGAAGGTTGAACAAAAGCTTTAGAAGAATAATATGAGGGAGGTATGCAATGGTATGAAAACCGTTACAGGATGTAAACAGAGGACAGACAGCCCACTGGACAGTAATATGAAGAAAGAGTTCAATGTCTTCTTTAGCTGGTTTGACTGACCTGTTTTGGCTTCTACAGTCCCTGCATGTATATTGGCTACCAAAGTGTGGTCAAGACTACTAAAGTCCTGTGCAGCTGAATTAGCAGAACCGTGTCAGCACATTTTAAATCAGAGTCTGTGTTTGGGGGGATCCCAACACTGTGGACATCATGCATCATTCCTGTGCTCTAGAAGGGGATTCCCAATGGGCTTTCAGGCCAGTTCACTTCACATATCATGAAAACCATGTAGCGACTGATCCTCCATCTCTTTAGACCTCAGGTTCAGCATGCAATGGACCCCCTACAGTTTTCCTACCAAGAGAAAGTGGGAGTAGAAGATGCAATTCTATACCTTCTCCATCAGACCCACTCTTATCTGGATAAGCGATAAGTGTATATGTGTATATACTGTACATAGAGGACTGTACAGATACATATACTGTACATATAAGATAAGAGTACTATACATATAGGAGGCATACCTCCTATATGTATATACATTGTACATGCAGGAGACATACCTCACAGCTTGTCAATAGGACATTGTCCAAATAGGACATTTGGGAAGTCGTTAAGTGCCTGGAATACAGTATATCTAGACACTATACTACTACTTCAATAGAGCCTATTTGCACATATATATAAATCTGTACACTGTGCATTTATGTATATGGGGAATAGGTGTACCTGGGGGTATTCCATATCACTCTGTAATGTTTGTGTCTAATTTGGTGTAGCCCTTTGGTGTAGTCTATATTTTATTGCTGCATACCATGCTACTGCTTGTTAAGTTTCCTTCAGGATCAATAAAGTATTTATCTGTCTATCTGAAATGCCATTTATTTTACAACAACAGGCAACAAGATGTTCCCAGACTGTCACACGTTTCTGTTTGTGTGGAAGACAGTTGTGCTAGTTAGTTTCAATAGAGTTAATTTATTGTCTCTTCTGATATTCCTCCACCCAGGCCAGCAGCATGTCATCCTCCCTCACACACACAGCAGAAGCAGCACAAGTGACCTCAACACCCTGAAGCTTGCAGTCCCCCTTCACAAGGGCTTTGGAGAACTTAGAGTTGGACCCAGAGGTATGGTGAACACCCCAAAACATTCCCTGGAATTCCTCCCTTCTGCAGATAGCTGGAACAGGAGCCTCAAACTGGCAAGCAAGTCTGAAGCTGTGGGCAGAAATGGACAGAGCTGCAGACAGCCAGGTCAGCAGGCAGTGGTGCAAAGATGGGAATTTATTTTAAAAGAAGCAAACCCATAAAAATGTATTAAACATTATGTGGTGTCAGAAAAATCTAAACCCAAATGAGAAAATGGATTTGATGGGAGTTCCAGGGCTGACCATGGACTGATAATATTTGATCTTGAAGGAGGTTTCTCCATTACGTCAAGATGAGGTCCTGATCAACTCTCAGCCAGAAAGAGAGGACCAGTAGAGCAGGAAAGAAAGATGAGATGTGTTAAAACATAGGCATTATCTGCAGAAAATTACTTGAGATGAATTATGACAAATTAAGTGTATATGATGCCAAAGACAAACCACACCTTTGACCGAAAAGTTTCCAGATAAAGTGCAGTGAGGTAGCAAGTGCTTAGACCTTTTTGTAACAGAGGTAAAGTTGCTAGTGATGGACTGTGGCTATGTTAACAGTGATGAGATCATGATTGCCTGTATTGGTCTGTTCAGAACCAATTTGCAGCACGTAACAGTAAAATGAGCCACTGAGTGGATTTAACACAGAAAAAGGCATTACACATTGCATGCTCACATGAAATTGCAAAGCAGAAGTTGAAAACTATGGGTAATGTTTTCATAGTACTACAAACAATGCAGTTAACACATGGTCAGTAAACAATATACTTCAACTGAAAATAGTGCATGCAGTTGAAAATGCCAACTAGAAGGTTGCTGATGAAACCACTTTAGTAATGTTGAGCTACAACACAGCAAGTTATGATGGAGAGCCACTGGGTGTACTGGATGTTAAAAGCATATGTCAACTGAAGTGCAAATACAGAGAACACCCAGGCACCCCATACTTAGTCTTGCTATGACATGGTTCCCTGATCCTGCCAGTTAAAACTTTTGTGTCAGTTCATGCCGACATTAAGAAGGAATTTGTTGATTCCCAAAGGAATATGGGAGTTCCCATGTGAATGTAGTGCACACCTTGCCTGGTTCCATGGGTCTTAAACAAGGCAATCAAAAGACCACTTTATCATTTTAACTCTGCAGGGGCAAAGTTCTTCATTGTAATAGAAGACAGGTCTGGCTATTTGGCAATAAAACTATGACATAGTTTATGACAAAAATATAACAAGGATCATGTCATAGGAGTTACTAGGCAAGAAAATACAAAATTTCTAATATGCCAGACTTTTCATCTTGGTGTCATGGGACGTCACGGACACCAGATCGCTGTCCTTCGATGTCACACTACAAGACCTGTTGCTTGTCTCCAATGCTGGACATTTCTCAGCTATGTTAAAATTTTGTAAAAATCAGGAACTTGTGTAGTATGACCCCAACATAAGATGGGACAGAAATAATTTACCATCATTTCCTTCCAAAAATTAGAGTGCAAAGTTGGATTATGATTGCGATTATTGATGGATAACTGTACTTTATGTGGTTTTAATAGACATTGTTTTATCAGTAATAAAGTAATAAATCATGTTAACTTGATAATAAATGAGCAGTGGTGTGTTTTCCCCACCATTATCAGAGTGCAGATGTTCTAAACATTTAAAAGGATTTTCTTTTTTGAATTTCTGTACTACTCAATAACAATAAATAAATAGATAGATAGATAGATAGATAGATAGATAGATAGATAGATAGACTAATTAATTAATTAATTAATTAATTAACAGGTCCAAGAGCTACCAGGGACTACAGGCCAGAAAGGAAAACTACTTCTGGTGTAAAATGGGCTTAACATAAACAAAGTTAACTAATTAATCAACACTGCAAGATTGAAGCAGAATAGCTGCAAGCTGGACACAAGGCATTTTTCTCAGTAGTAGGTCTAAGATACCCGTCAGTGATTTCCTTCAACAGGATGTGTGTCTTTAGCTAAGATCCTATTTACACCTAGATATTTCATATGTATCAGTATTATATCTGGTGAAAGATTATCCACATAAAAATTCAGGTGCAAATACACCCAACACGCATTTAAAACAGATTCGCTCAACCCACTTCAGGAGGTGGTACGAGATGCATTTTAGCCAAATGTTATAGTAGTGTAAATGCATCCATTTCCTCAACCCATATTCAACAAACATAACCCAGCTCAGTACAGTACGTCAAAACGCACATGATCCATGAACACATGGAAGCAAATTATGCAGGACAGACTTGGTCACCAGACCACACTAAATGCTTACTAGTCGTTCTTGCACCCAAACTGATCTGTGGACTAGAGTTGTGGAAAGGATCATTGCTGTATTAAAGAGCTTAATCAGTCGCTTTTGTGTAAATATCAACTGCTGCTGTTGGTGCCTTCCTCCAAGTTTAATGAAATGTCTAATGTCATGCAAAATTCTGATTTTTGAGGCAGCAACCTTCATTTGCATAGCAGGAAAATGCAGACAACAGGTAGTTGCTTGCAGTATATGAGCTGGCAGTTGGATGCTGTATATGAGTTGAGTTACATATTACGTGTTGCAAAGGAATCAGATTTCAAAGTGACTAACCGAAAATGCTTTTGACTACCAAGTGTAAATGCATAATTGTAAAGCAACCTTGGGTTCCTTGAAAGGCACTATATATCTTAATTCATTTATTAATTCATTTTTTCATTCATGGTGGCATGAATGCATTTTGGTCATATTTATATCGACCATTGTCTTAGACGAATGCATGTTCTGCGCTTAGTGATATTTCAGTGTATTTAATGTTAACTAGCAAGCAGTGAGTGATGCATATGCATCTGCATTATTTGTTCTCAAGTAACTGTGGTGAAATGACACAGTCCTACATGTATGGTCAAACGACACAGTCCTATATCTGTGGTGAAATGACACAATCCTATATCTGGTCTCATTTACCAACAATTGCAGAGTACGGGTATATGGCTTTGCTCGAAGTAGACTATTATTGTAATTATGCTATATACTCAAAGTTATATGAAGGGATGCAAGGATGTGTAAAGGTGTTTATAGCCACATACTATTCAAACTAGCTAATGATAGTTAGCAATTAATGATCAATGTGTATATAATCTCCACAGACAAGACATTCTCTCTCTCTCTCCCTAAATAAGCAAAATCTCCTAGTGGTAGTTCTAATTACACATGCAACATGAACAAAATTCAGTGGTTTCCTGTGGTAATGCAAATGATGTATTCTGAACATCATCAAAACACTGTTACTATAGTTTATTACTATAACACTGTACTTCAGTATATTGTCAGAAAAATCCATATTAAATACGCCACAAAAATAAATAAGCACTTTTAGTTAACTTTTAGTTAAGGTGACAGGTGGTGCTACAATTTACCCCCTTTTCCTACTGAAGCCAGCATTTAACAGATCACAGATTTAGTTTTGTTTTTTTTTAACAGCTCCTAAACTTGTAAATATGTGCAAATTGGTGAATGTGGTTCTCTTAAATCGCTTGTACAAGCAATTTAAATAGAAATCTTGTTTTAAGGATCTGGCATCATACCTAATAAGCCATATGGAGGTTAGGTTCATTGAATACTCTAAATCGTTCGGTATGAATTAGATATGTATACACACACGTATACATATATATATATAAATATATATATATATATATATATATATATATATATATAATATATATATATATATATATATATATATATATATATATATATATATATATATTTATGTGTGTGTGTGTGTGTGTGTGTGTGTGTGTGTGTGTGTGTGTATTTTCACCTGTGTGTAAGTGATTTGATTGTAAAAGCTGATTTCTGTTTGTAAAGCATTTTTGGTTTTGAGAAAGGCTCTATATATTAATGTCACTAATAATAATAATAATAATTAATATTTTTCAAAACAGTCATCCATATATGGTAACATCATCCGCAATACAACATAAAAAACAGGAAGCATGTATACACAAGTGGACAGGTGAAAGCAACAAGTTAATGAATAGAAATTAGTATTTGAGAGAGACTGCCCTGGCAGCTGTGAAAGGCATTGTAGGGAATCAGCACGAAAATTAGAATTCAGGAAAGCCACCATCTGGCAACTAGTGATGGTTTTATTTACCATTATGTTATTCTCCCCAATGTGAAGACATAGTGTATACAAATCACTAGATGCATACAAAAAATAATGTACAAATCACATCCCTTATTTAATCATTATATTGATTTGATTTATTTTTTAATTCAGGATGATTTTAAAGGACAACTCTTTATTCCCTGTCTGTAAGCCTGTATTATGTAAGCTATTAAAGTTTGTCCAAAAGTTATTAAGCCTACAGCCGAATATGCAGAAGCCTATCAATTTACCTTGTTAACTGCAGGTGTGTTTATCTACAGTCCTGGAGATCTTCCTTGCATATTATGACCACGTGTCTTGAATTAGTACAAACTATAGGAATAGATTTGGGTTTTTTTGGAAGGAATGGTGCCTATATAAACATTATTTATATAAATGTTATGATTCTACATTCTATATAAATGTTATAATTTTCTAATTAGTTAGTAGTATTAAAGTTTTAAATAGGCCACAACTTTCTGAGTGTCTTAAACTGCCCCTCTATCATTTTTTCCTGAGCCATAAGGTGCAATAATAACCTATTTTTATGGCTGCTGTTAAAATCCATATATGAATATAATGAGAACTGAAATTAATTTGAATAGAATTTATTCATAACATTTTGTAGTATTTTTATGTTCTACAAGATCTTAACAATGACTCACTAATCCACTTCAATATTATGCTTTTTCCATAGGTAGCACGTCATGCTTTGCTTTATTAGACAAATGGGAAACACTTGCATTTGGCATGCATTTATACAGCCTTACAAAAGTGTGCAAGTGTGGATAATGGTACAGGCCCATTACATCTCAGATTTCTGACAGAGAAGGTACTTAAGGTTCATAAATAATTGGAAGTTGTCATAGATTCACTGTCTCAGATAATAGCTGATACTGAGAAAAATACACACACACACACACACACACACACACACACACACACACACACACACACACACAGACCTTTTGTGTATGGCATAGAGATGATTTTACAATAGTCTTCATACTTGTCTCTGTCAATTGGAGAAAAAGCAAGCAAGACTCCAAACATTCCAGTGCCCAACCTTGGAGACATGTGACAATCACAATGCACACAGTCTCTGGGGTGAAAACCTGTTAGCATAGTTCCCCAGAGCACACATTCAGTTTAAGCCCCTATATGAACATAGAAGCCCATTACACATCAACCTCATATTTAGAAAGAAAGAAAAAAGGAAATATGAAAAGGAATATGAATTTGACTAAAGTTATTAAGGTTTCTAAGCTCGGTCATGGACTATCTCAAACTATCCTTTTTGCAAGGTTTTCACAAGACTTTCAAATTGACCTTGTTAATTTCTCAGTAATTCAACTGCTCAGTCACATGTGTAAAGCAATATTCATGTTCCACCTAAATGAAGTTTGCTCATTTAAAATAAGGAAGATTATGCAATCCGCCACAGATTTTTTAAATTATTGATTCACTGTATGTTTGGTTTTGGTTTATTTAAAATTTGGCACTTAGCTGACACTTTTATCCAAAGCGACAATTATGACTGTGTACAACTGGAGCAATTGAGGGTTAAGGACCTTACTCAGGGGCCCAACAGTAGCAACTTGGCAATGGTGAGGCTTAAACCAGCAACCTTCTGCTTACAAGTCAAGTACCTTAACCACTGGGCTTTTTTGCTTTTTTAATATATTGTGTGAATAGCTCAAACTCAGAATCAGGGGTGAGGAAGGAAACAGAGCACATAGAAGGGGGGTACTGATCATTACACCATCCTCCCTTATCCTCCAACCAGGTCCAGCCAGCTGAGAGAGAGGCAGCTGGCTGGGGAAGACAGTGAAGAGGGCAGTGTGACGAGGCCAAGCAACAGAGCCCATTATAATTAGCTATTACCATCTTCGTGTTGTATGTGCTTTTTAGTTAACCCTCCCCATGTTTCCCCAATTATGAACAAACATGAAAAAAACACAATGGTTTGTCGTGGTAATACAAATGATGTTGTTGTTACGGTATGCCCCCCCCCCCCCAGACGTCAATGTGGCCACACCCTCCTTGTGTCTCACACCTGCTCCTTATTATGTCGTTATCATATGTATAAAGTTCTGTCGTTTACGTGTTTGTGTTGTCGGTGTGCGTGTCTGAACGTTAAATAAAACGTAAGTTTCTGTTTCACGCTACTCATCTCTGCATCCTGCCTAAAGCCTCCCACGTTACAGAAAAAACGACCGACGAAGGATGCCCGAGAAGGAGAAGAAAGGAGGTAAACGCCCTTCCACAACTCGTGCAGTGAGACCCTCCATCATCCTGGCCTCACTCCACACTTCCAACGCGGGGGAGGAGGCCACTGGACGATTTTGGGGGCGCCCACCGAGTATGGTCCAGGGTCGGACTCTGCGGAGCCCTACAGACCCCAGCCAGACTATGAGGATTGGCACACGGAAGTAGACTCTGCTGGGTCCTATGACCACTACATGGACTTCCACGAGGGGCTCGCGGATTATGGGGAATATGGGGTGTGTAGCGATGTTAGTCTGCGGTCGGACTTCGAGGCTCGACTATGGGGCGGACCCATCTATGGAGGTGGAGGAGATCCTCTATGGGGATCCCCACAATGACAGCGACATGGAGTCTTAAGACTCAGAGCGACGAGGTCCCGGTACTTCAGATAACACCCAAAGCTCCGCCTAGGAGCTGGCGCTCGGCAGCGAGTAAACCTTCCCGAGCGGTATAAAGAGGGGCAACCGTGTTCGAGGACACTCTTCCCACTAGGGCCTACAGCCCCAGAACTCGTGCGTCGGTACCTAAACCTCGTAGAGGCAAGGGTGAGGCGTCACCAGTGCCCTCCCCAGAGACAGGCAAAGCAACTGGTGCGCCGCGGAGGACACCGCCCCCCAAATCGGCGAGAGGCGATCCCCCACAGGCAGGTGGAACTCCAGCCCGGCCGACAGCTGGAGGAGAGGCCAGGGTTCCTACCAGCCCCCCTTAACTTTTCATTAGTCCTTTATGTAACTTTGTACTCGTCATTGTGTCTGTCGTTGTCGTGATCCCCGTTCTTCCCCCCGCTGTCCTGCTCGCGCTGGCCTGTGTCGGGTTGCTCGGTCCCCTGGCCTCGCCGTTTGGTGTTGGTTTCGGGGCCGCAGCCCGATAGGCTGGCGCGCCGGGAGTCGCGCCCTTAAGGGGGCGCTCTGTGTAACGTGAGAGGCTTTAGGCAGGATGCGGAGACGAGTAGCGCGAAACAGAAACTTACGTTTTATTTAACGTTCAGACACGCACACCGACAACACAAACACGTAAACGACAGAACTTTATACATATGATAACGACATAATAAGGAGCAGGTGTGAGACACAAGGAGGGCGTGGCCACATTGACGAACACACGCACACACGCACGGAGACGGGTAGGGGGGGGGACCGTGACAGTTGTATTATAAACGTCATCAAAACACTTACTATAGTTTATTACTATAGCACTGTAATTCACTATATTGTCAGAAAAAGCCAGATTAAATACACCACAAAAATATCAAAAAACAAAGAGGAGGAAGACAGGTCATTTCTGGCTGAATCAATTTGCAATTGACCCTCCCCACTTTTCCCCAATTAGTCAGTCCTTCCTTGTCATTCTTTTGTGGCTGTATTTGTTTTGCTGTCTCTAATAAAGTGTTCACTAGAGCCGTGATGATTTCTGGCTCTTCTTTCTTTGCGCTACAATATAGTGCTTTGTAGAGAGCGACCCGTATGCAATTTGGAGAAATGATAAGCATCGGTAGTTCATGTTCTCATATGGACATGTCTATACTCTAACACTTTATTTATTAATTATATATTTATGTCTTTATTAAAAATACCTTAGCAATTTCCAGGTAAATACTATAGTGTTCTCTAATTTATGTTAGCTGTGGTCCAACAGTTTATTGGTTCATCAACACTAGCCGAACACGTTCTGACAAATCCAGCAATGAGACTGCCATGTGTAAAAACTCCAGCAACACTACTGTGCCTGGTATCCTCATACCAGTGCAACACTCACTACCCTTCCACTACCATGTTGTGTTTCACTGAGGTGTTATACAAAAATATCAGCCGCTGTGATCAGAAAATGACCACAGATGAACAGAGGTAGAGGGTGGCTGTCAAATCATACATGGCAACAGATGTAATACAGTCTGTAATTGTGAGACTGATTGACTTTCAGTTTTCATATAAGGAGAATCCAAATCAGTTGCACATTTATGAATTCAGTTCTTTAGGTGTAGATGGTTGTGGACGAAAGGGTTGGAGCTTTTATGCTCTGTCTCCATGAGAATTATTTTAAGTGGCAGTCTAGAGATGAAGTAGCAGTAGGTTCAATGGATGAGGTGCTTCGCAAGGTCAACCCATAGATGACAATTAAGGCAGTATCGCCAGAACCAAGGCCTAAACAAAAGAGTTTAATCATGATCTTGAGAGCACATGATCCTACTTATACCACAGTACCACAATCATCCATCCCAAGTTACCTGACACTGGTCACAACTTGAAACAATGGAAGAACTGTCAGAAATGCAAAAAGAACTTAGGGACCAGGTCACAGCTCTGGGAAACTTCCTTGGTAGCTTCAGCTATGGTTTTCTTCAAACCTTAATGGAGCAGAACCCACTCCACCAATGAGGGGAGCCAATTTGCAGTGCCAACCATTGCAGGACCAAGCGGTAAGAACTGGGCCTCAAACATATCAGTGGGATTTGATGGACCAACCAATGTACTAGCACTGTGGGCACTGTGGAGACATGGCTCATTCTCAAGGCTCCTGTGCCAAGCATCAAGGTAACATTGGTTTTTAACAAAGCTTCCATGGAAAGCCCTAGCCTCTCTCTCCCCAGAGACTGAGCTGCTCCTCTGGACCCAGGTCCCCAAGGTTGTCAGTGAGCCAGACTTTTATGTGCTGATTGAGGACTTGGTGGAGAGGCCCTGGGGACTGTGTGTATGGCTAGGACTTTGAGAGGAGGTAAACTTACCTAACCCCTTCTCAGTTGAAGTGCCACAGAGGTGGCTTCTGACAGCAGAACTCAAGTGGATGTTAAAGGTCAAACAGAACTTGCATTGAGGAGTATTAAACCAGCAGTAGTCAAAGCAAGAGCAAGATTTATTAGTGGCAAATCCAGTCATAGTTGTCCACATAGTCCAGGATCACAGAGCCAACAGAGAGTCCGAGAATACATGCATTGGGAGTTTACTGTTGACGGTGTTCACTGTGACTGCCTTGTTTGTTGCCATGCCCCCTTGTTAGCACACACAACTGCACTTGGTTCTTTGTTTCATCTATGTATGTATTTAAACCCCTGTGTGTGTGCTGTTCGATGTCGTTCATTGTTGGTATCATGTTAGATGTTTGTATCATGTTCATGGTCTATACCGTGTTCACATAAGTGTTAGTGTTTGCGTGCTTTAGCTCTAGTGTTCCTTCTGTATGTTAATATCACACTGCACTGATTGTTATGTGTGAGTGCCATATTGTTTATCATTCGTGTCTTATGTTAATAAATGTCTGTCTACGTCGAGAGAGCTCTATGGGTCCTGCTCCTTGCTCTGTGGCACTCGGGCCATCACAGGTAGAGTCTAATGAGTATTATATTTTAGGATTTTTTAGTATAGTTCACAGTGCTTGCTGATATATCATATAAACTATTGTTTATTTATTATTATTCAAACTCTACAGGTAGCATTAGTGACACTGAGTACCCCAATAGAATGATTGCATATGTCACCTGCAAATATGTTGTTAGTCATAACATAAAGGATCCATATCCAAAGCATGAATAAGCATTAACTGCAAACACAAATAAAGATATTAAAGTACATTATATAAAATGGTACATTTGTGATATGTATGGAGTGGTGGGTGCTTTTTAGCTGCAAACAAAACTGAGTAACTCAGTAAGGTTAGTGGGCTGTCATCACTTCCCCATAATGAGGAGTACAACAGATGGCAATAAACTCCAAAGCATATTCTATCATTTGTATGGTATCTTTATCTGATGGGATAAGGGGATAAGTAGAAAAAAAGGCCCATGCAATCTCCAACAGTAACAGTCTGGCGAGAGGTGAGGAAATGAACAGGAACCTTTCATGAAGCCAGGTGTATATTTAGCTTCAATCAGAGCCTGGAAACAAACTCATCATGACATATTCTTCCTGTTTTGAGGTCAGCCTCAAGCAAAGAGATGGCCACTTGAAAAGCCAGGCTTGGAAGGACTTCTGCTTTGACTGGAAGTTTCCAAACATCAGCCACATTTCTGTGTTTTCTATAAAAAGATATTTTGCTTCAAAGAGCAGTTTTTAGCCGTACATCTGATGCAGCTAGAGTAGGCAAGCTGTTGCATTCAGCCCGCATTAAGAACTCGGTAGCTGCTAATAATTCAGTAAATCCTCCTGCAGCAGCTGTGGTAAGAAGGACCACTTTGCCCAAATCTTTTCCATTATCTAAGTTATTTGAGTAAATCAAGAACTTATTTTTTTAGATTGAGACACCCACAATGTGTTCTGTCTTGTCTTCCTTTGATATTCAGTTCTATAGTCATTACAAACTCATTTTACATGCTCTGAAAATAGTCTGTACTGTGTCAGTATTAGAATTTGCAGGTTTTTTTTTAAAGACTGTGACTTAGAGGGTCTGGTCAGTGATTTTGAATGAGTCATTTCTTTGAGGCCCTAACACAGCTAGAGCTTTAAAAAGAGCTCCTGGGTCACACCTTGTCACTGCAAATGGGAGAGAAGAAGCTATTTTAGCTTTTGAATAGGTCACATTTTGGTTTTATTTGCAGCACAGCATCCATAATTGCTGGCAAAACTGCGCTGTCTCCATTGAAGCTGAAATCTTAGCATCACTGCTGGTAAGTGTTGCTAACTTTTGAATATAGATCATGATAGGTAGAAAATCAAGACATATGGTTTAAAAAAATAAAAATTCTTGTTCAAGTAGCAGTGCGTGTGAAGCTACTGAATTAATATTGCATATTTGTTATGAAAACGTGGTTTAACAATATGAAGCACTTAAAAATGTCAATATTTTGTGCATTTTCATCGTAACAATGATAAGCAAACAATACTGAATTTGTACAGTTGTTTATGTACTAGACTCACTTGCTCATTCATTCTTTATGCATTCAATCATTTTATTCATGGAAGGGCAGACTAATTGTTATAGGAAAGTAGATTCTAAAAAGATTTCCTGGGAATTGCACATTTAAGCTAAGAAGTAATTTATTACAAGTGGACTTTGTATTGGGATATCCAGGTCAGAGTGGTGATTAGGTTACCGTTGGCTAGTCTTCACTGTCACTGTGCCAGATATAAAGATTTTAGAGGAAATCTCAATCTCTCCATTCTCTCTCTCTCACTCAGTGAAAACTCAGTGAGACCACACACAGGGAGACAGTGAACAAGAGCAAGAACGAGAGAATCACTAACATCTTAACTCAATTATTGTTTCTCCCTCTCACTTATTCTGCTAATAACGTCTTTTTGCTACATTCTTCTTCCTTGTGTAAGTACTATTTTCCTACCCTCTCAGCCCTTCTCTCTTGGCTGTAACAAAGTTCACTCTCTGACACTGCTGAATTGTTGCTTAACATCAGGCATTGTCCTATTTGTTAAACGTGTCAAGTTTTAGTACAATCTGATCTTTCCCTCAGTGTCTGAGCAAACCTCATAATGAACATGTAGCACCAAACCACTGCTGCTACTGAGCCCAGTGTCAGTGACATCATTGCAAGCATCACCCCATCAGAACCCTGCCATCATCCCAGCATCTACTAACAATGAAAGCACCGAAGGTGAGTTTACAGTGGTAGGACTCTGCTTTCACACTGCCCAAGTACATTTAAAGAATATAAGGTCCAACAATACCACAAATCCAACAGGGCAGGGAATTTTGTAATCACTGGTAGTTAAACAAGCCATTAATATAAATGGTGTGCCATTTTGTCATCAAACTTGACTCTAGTTCAGGGTGAGGGTAGAATGGTTGTAGGACCCAGACATAAAGGAATTTGTTTTGAAGACCTCCAGTGAAGTCAGTAAGAATGCAATGTGTGTTAGGATGGAGATAATTGAATATCCTAACAAGGACTTTATAGCACTTTGAAGCCAGTAAGACTGTGATAATGGGCATGATCCGGACTGCCTATTATGATCCCAGTTGTTTTTCCTTAGTACAACTTTGAGTATGGAATGCCCACATGAAATGATGTGGTAACATCAGGTTTTGGATTCAGTCGCAGATCCCATTTGTAAAATCCTTGTGTCCTTGTGTGAAGTCTGTGGCCTGTATCACTGCTGGACTAAAGAATACTGCTCTTTAGGACCAAACTATGTTCAATCCATAAAGGGGATTATCTCTATTCAGAGAATTCCTCCCCTAATTCGCACTGTTTCCAGACTTTTGGCGTTCGGCATGTTTAATCCTATTTTCTCCACTACACTGACATATTTTTCATGGCTTTGATTTCTGGTCAGTCCGAGTGGTCTGTACAAGTTGACTGTGAGAATTCTTTACAAACAGACACAGCATGGTTTTAGTGCACATAAAATGACCAATCTTGCAAGAAGGGACCCAACTAACAGGATCTGGTAAGATGTGTTTTATTTAAGTGCATATAAGTCATATGTACACAGCATATGTTATCATTGCAATGTAAAACAGATGTTTCCATTAGAAATTGTAGTCATACTTGTATACGTGTCTTCACAACAGCATAATGACATAAAGAGGTAGTTATATGTAATTAAATTACCATGAACCAGTGAGCCAGAGCAGGTGTCATCTTGTCTTCGCAATTATCTTTTTCCTCGCAAAAATATGAAAGGAGTGAAGTCGGAGGCAAGATGGGTTCATGGATGCACCATAGAGCTAAATGCCATTACTACTGTATGTTAATCAGCATGCATCTGATTCACTAATAGGTGCTGAACATTAAGGCAAAAGTGCATATTTGATTCTAGTTGGTGTGAACAGAAATATTTTACTGCTAGACATGCTTGTGCTCAATGACTGGTCTGTTCTGGTAGTTGCATTCTATGACTGTTCTGTTCTGGTAGTTGTATTCTATGACTGTTCTGTTCTGGTAGTTGTATTCTATGACTGTTCTGTTCTGGTAGCTCTGTTCTATGACTGGTCTGTTCTGGTAGCTGTGTTCTATGACTGTTCTTTTTAAGTCTGTTCTATGACTGTTCTGTTCTGGTAGATCTGTTCTATGTCTGCTTTGTTCTGCTAGCTCTGTTCTACAACATCCCACAAATTGATCTATTTTAAACCAAAGTGTCCTGAGGTTGCATGGTGTTTCATGGTTCCCACCACAATGCACTTTGTCAGGAAGGTAAACATGTGATCCTTCAAAATCTGTTAAAATGTTGCATGTGCTGCATTTCCCATTTTATTAAATCTATCTTTCTGATTTTGTCCACTTCAAAAACTAATTTATTTATTTACTTACATGCATACTCGTATTAGTGTCTTAATGGCTTAACTACCAAAATTATCAATAGCTGTGTGGTAATTTCAGTACACTGTCTGTGTGTAGATTATTGTAATCCTCTGCAAAACAGGCAAGAATGAACTATGAGGTACCAGGCACAGACCAGTGAAGCAGAAGAGTAAGAACATTAAGCCCAGACAGGTTGGAGGAAAAACTGGGTGACCCTTTAATTAGCAGGGTTACCTCTGACCTGACTAGCAAAGAAGTAGCTCTTATATTACGCACACGCACACGCATGCACACACACACACACACACACACACACACACACACACACACACACACACACACACACACACACACATGCGCGCGCGCACACAGAGAGAGAGAAAGAGAGAGACAGAGAGGGCTAATTCAAGCAAGAATGCTCATAATTACATTCGCTGGTTTCATATCTGTGGGGGGTGGGGTGGCAATCATGTCTTTGAAACCAGATCAGATTTCAGGGGTTTAATCAATGTCTTGATTATTTTTTAGGGAAACCTAAAGATATACAGTGAAATGTTAGGAAGAATCTGTTCTGAGGAATCTCTTTCAGTCATTCTTTCAGACAAATAAAAGACTCCAATATATGTTTTTGAAGAGAAAAACTTGTTGCTGAGAAATAATTCAGGTAAAATATTCAAAATACAAATGTAAATAATTTTGGTCAAAATAATGAAGGCCAGTCATAAACAATGTCAAGAGTTTGCATGCATGTTTACTTAATCATAACATATTGGAGTATGGAATAAAATAATATTTTGACCAACATTATTTACATTTGTTGCACTGTGTTTTCTTTATAACTGTTGGGTACACCTGGAATGTTTAAGAATGCTCAGTACATCTGGAGTGCTACGCTCAGTACAATCACAGCATACTATAAAAACCTTTGTGATTCATTTACATATGGTAGTCTTCTGCGATATTACAAAAGCCAAAATTTTAGCCATTATTATTAGGGCCATTATATAACTAGTTTTAGCAGAAGATATATCAAGCAACAAAACATATCTTTTGTTCACCTAATGCATTCATTGCAATCTCAATTCCAGTGCAAAGGATAAAAAACTTCACCAATGTAATATTAATTTTATTTAATCTGATATGCATCTAAAAAAGGAGGGTTAGGATGAATTCTTATAGATCAAACATCCACGTTAGCCTAAAGGTATAAATAAATGAAAAAAAAGAAAAGGAAAAAACCACAAAAACCCATTCCAACAAAATAGCAATAGAACAAGCTCCCTGTTAACCAGATGACTTTCAAATACCATCAGATTGGAGCTCCACGTGCATGCAACTTGCCGTTGTCTGCTCTGCTCGTTGCTGGTCAGGGTGACCTTTCCAACTGCACTGCTCCAGGCCCCGCTGTCCCACTCTGAACAGCTTCTGCATTGTGTGTAGGCTTCTGGAAGATGCAGGCCCAGGGCTTGGTGCTCTGTCAAACCCTGGACCCTAGAAACAGGTCTTTGTTCCAGTTTTAAAAAGAGAGATAGAGAGAGGGAGAGAGTGCAAAAAGACACGAGAAGTGGTTTTTGCCTCAACTTTCTAAGGATGGGGGAAAAAATGTTTTAGTTTGTGGAGGAGATAGGAATTGATAGACAAATGTTTCCTTCAGGAAAGGTTAGTTTGACTTGAATGTCTGGTCCTTTTGCAGAGTTAAACCGAGCTATTCCTAGTGTTCCAGCTAGAGTGCACGTTGGCTCCAAACTAGATTTAATTCATGACCCACAAACAAGTGGGATTGTTTTTCTGTCTGCAGAATTTGGCCAAGGTCTGTCCAGGTTTACAGTTTTGCAAATTTAGCTTGAGTTGTTTAGAGTTTCCACAGGGTTTGACCTTGTTTGTGGCCAATACAGTGTGCATCTAAACTGGTGAGTCTTATGGTGAGATTTATGATTAATTCATGCTCTGCTTGGAGAGAGTGACTAATAGACTGCTCTTTTTCTTCTGGTCCTGGATGGTAATCATTCATTCCATTTTTGGGTGCTTGTGGCTTCTCTGACACCGTTACAAATGCTCGTACCCTCCACATCTCCATTTGTACACACAGGGCATAAAACGTTTTCTCATAAAACCCCAGCTGTCACACTTCTGTGATCTGGCATGGACTCTAGATAGCTCGGCCAGCTAAGCTAACGCAGCTGCACACACAAGCACTATTATTTGTCGCTTAAGTAATTTGATTTTGTTCAACCCCTGTGAGTTAGACAGTGTTAGCCCTTCTGGCAATACATTGGTGCATTCTTGTTAATAGCTTTTGCCATGGGCTGAGGAGCATGTCTCAAAAATGCAAGGGGAGGAAGAGGTTCCCTTTTGTCCCGGTCCCTTCCTCCAATGGCATCAGTAAGGCCTTATGTGTGCAGGGTCAGTGGTTTTTCAACCAGGGAAAGAGGAGAAGTACACAACCTAAGGCTGGTTGTGAAAACCAGTCATATATGTACACACAGAAGCCTACATGGACATGTTTTGTTTGTTTGTTTTGTGTTTGTGCGCAGTGGTCTGTTGGCTTGTATATTAAAGATCACACATATCACTTTAATTTATGCTGAACAAGAGGCAGAGTGTGGTAGTGAAGTCATACTAGAGAACTGAAGTCCAATACGAACATCTGAAATCTTTCCACTTCATATTTGTTTTGATAGATAAATATATAATTAATAGATAAATAATCTAAAATAAACAAACAAATAAATAAACAAATAATTACAGTTGTAACAAACAGTTGTAGACATAGCTTTATAATACTACAATACAAATAATACAATATATAATAATACTATAATACAAATTTGAAATTCTTATACTACACTGTGTGCAGTCGTTGTGCTCCAACAGGGCAATTTGCAAAATAAACCTTCCACAGGCTTCAAGAACCTATGTACCAAACTACATCCATAGAGTAAATAATGCCTGCCTGAATTAAGCCTAAATTATTAATAGTTTTGGCAATATCTAGTGTCCCAGAATCCTTAAGTCTTTTACAGAGTATTTTACAATGAGTCTTTTACAATGTCACATGAAGGAATTGGTAATATGAGAAACAGGTGAAAGAGATCGCTGCTTGGCTCCATAGGTACTTCATAAAGGCAGGAGGTTCTTTTAGCATGTGCTTGTACTGTTATTGAAATGGTTCTTTGCTCCAATTCTTAAGATACTAGTGTTTGACTGATATAGATGTTTATTTTATTTATGCATCATGTGAATCATGTAAGTCTAATGACCTGGTTCCACAAACAGCAATGCATTGAATATTTGTTTGTTTTTTTTCTTCAAAACTATGACACACACATTTAAGAGTTCCCAGTAATGCCACCAGCATCTAAAGGACATGAGAGACTCTCTTTCTCCACCCACTGGCCTTCTGTGGGTAGGTACTAAAAGTAAAGTGGCAGATGCAATGGCTGCAGGCAAGTGAAGAACATAGCTCCTCTTCAGCACACACTCTGCTTATCCAAAAGGCTTGAGGCCAAGGAACGTCACTCCCTTTTCTACCCTTTATGCTTTATAGGGGGTAACAAAGATCTTCACTTATGACGTAGGAACAAGGATAGCATTCTTGGCTTTCTTTCAGCCAAGATCGTCTTGAGCCGCAGGGTATGCATCCCCTCTCTGCATGTTTGTGAAGTTCACCAGTGCACTCTTGCCACATCACGGCACTCTGCCATTGTACTGAAAATCTTGTACGATGTCTTTTGGTTCCTGATGGTCTGTGAGTGGGAACAAGACATACAGTAAGCCAGAGAGCCGCACCCATCCCCACCTGCATCCGATCAGACTATTTCAGCAAGGTGGATTAACTAGTTATGTGGAAGAAGTCCTTGCTCTTATAGTTATGCGGCCCAATCATATATTTGTTGCATCAAATTTAATTGGTTTATATGAAATCAAACAAGTAAATCCAGTCCTGTATGATGATTGCATACCCATTGGCAAATAAGCAAACCAACTCAAAGTTACAAAATTACAAAATTATAGGTTAGGTTCAGCAGCCTCAGCTTGTCTTGAAAAATCACTCTTGCTTTGTTTTAACTCTTTACACTCCAAGAACCCAATGATCAGTTCACTCTTGTAACTGTATAGCTTTCATATTAGTTTCAATGTAGTTATGGAATAATACACAGTAGTTACTAGAATTTATGCCTTAAGTTCAATAAATACAAAATAAGACAGGAACTTGGTGGGTTAAATCCTACAAATTCTTTGTGAGACTGGGATGATGAAACATATAAATTGACACCCATGTTTTTGGTGTGTGTGATGTATTCATTTTTATATTTTGAAGATTACAATGATTATAGGAATTTTAGAATGTCATGGGATTTTGAAAACAGAACACACTTTGTAATGACAGTTACCCAAAGGTTGTTATAAAGGATGTCATGATGGATTCATTATATATTTGTTGCTTAACCAGTGTTTCTTCTGTGTTCATGCGTTAAAAAGGTGTAATTACTATTATATGCATGTTTTGCACACCATAGTGTGTATTGCCATTAAGTGTTCATTCGCTAACCCAAAAGATAGGAGATATATATATATATATATATATATATATATATATATATATATATATATATATATATATATATATATATATATATATATATGGTAATCGGCGTACAAAGTGGAATGGCTCCAACAGATCCCAGGAACAACATCCGAGATCTGGGTCAAGAAGAGTGCAGTCCTGGGAACAGCTAAGACAATACGCAGGACTCTCAAGCTCCCAGGCCAGTGGTATGGGACCTGAGCTTGACTACCGCCCGGAGGGCAAGTGGGGGATTTCTTTTTTTGGTGTGTATGTGTGTGAGACAATGGGCCATGTTATTTTGACCAGGACACCAAGCAGGGGCTCAGAAACACACACTCAAAGACCAGAATGAGGAAAACAGGAAGAGCTTTGTTCATACAAAAAAAAATCAACATACCTTCCTTGTAGCATCTTTATACACTTGACTGAATGTTCCATCTCCGGTCAGCCCTCTCTGTAGTACTCCCTGAGGTCATGGCATCTCATCACTGGTGACACACTACTGGTGACACACTACTAGATAGGAAAAACAACATGTTGGTGCCCTTCTGGCTGCTCTAAGGTGGTGTTGTATCTGTAATGGATCAAGTGCTCTTCTGAGCACCCCACATGTTTTACAGCAGGCAGTGATACAACTCTGCCCTCTGGAGGCACCAGGAAGTGTTACAGCAGCCAGAAATGACATGTGACAGGGAACTGAATTTTGGCACCCTCTAGAGAACCAGATAGTGCTGCAGGCTTGAACTGGATGTATACTGGATGTATACATCCCCTAGCTGAGGGTAACATGATTCCATCATGATTTGCACAGAACTTTGGCCCTCTGTACCTGGCCAAGGAATTACTAACCATACAGGCCAAGTGAAGTCATAAGCAGTCTACCTACCTTACCCATCCTCCCCATCTAAGATAGGAAGGGTGCATTTATCTCCAGTACTGAGGAGCTTAGGGAGCAGCAGTGGCTTCTGGTCATCCCCTATATCAGTGGCTGCAGAGACTATATCAGTGGCTGCAGTCACTTAGGAAAGTTAAACAGCCAGAGTGCTGGCTCTTTGGTCCAGTGGCTAGCGCTCAGGTTTACCTCCTGTCGGTCCTGGTTTTGAGGCCCAGGTAGGGTGGCTGCCTTCAGCCTTTGTTACAGACCGCTTAGTTGGAGACAAAAAGGGAGCTTCAGGTAACAGATGAGGTTGGGCATTTTGGTAGGCTATCATGTTGATAAAACCATAAGAGCCTTCATCTACAACTTAATGTAACATTACTGTAGAGAGCAACAGCAGAAGCAAACTCAACTGTCCAGTGGAGGCAGAGGTTTTTCACCCACCTTGCAAACAAAGAGGTTGTCAGTGCTTCCCACCCAAGGTTTGCTGTGGTTGCTTTACTAGGGTCAGGAGCTTGGGTGTAGATCCACTTGGTCTTGAGAATACATCAGTGTTAGCAGCCAGCAATACTTGATCCAGCTTCTTCATTCATACGGGTGTCTTCACATGTGAATGCCTTCATATTCATCAGTTTTGCTGCCTGGCATGTACTTGCTGATGTTAAGAACTTATACTTTGTCTCAATCTCTGCATGGATTTCACCTTTTTTTCCCCCTGATAATGGCTGAACTTCTGAAATACCTGCCAACAGCTTGGCCTAAGGCAATTGCCTGTACACAATGAGCTTGAATGGTAAGAGCTCCCAACTCCACCCCTCCCTCCACCTTTGGAGCAAGGACCCATTAAGTCATTCAACATGGCAGGGAGGGTGTTGGGTTATCTCCATGCTTGGGAATGATTAGGGATTAAATTTTGGGATACTACAAAGTTTTGCATAACTAAACTGGTAAAATGTGTTGCCTGATCTCAGTCAATTTGTAGAGGGAGTCCCCATTATGCAATTATTATATTATGGAATTTGTAGAGGGAGTCGCCAATGTTCTAGATATGTTGTTTAATATTTGACCACTGTTTCTGCATGACCATGCTTCAACCCAATCAGAATATTTGTTTACTCATACTAACAAATATGTTCTACCATCTGCTTCAGGCATTTCAGTAAAGTCAATCTGGATGTGTGCAAAAGGGCCATGCTGTGGGTGGGTCAGTGGTTCAGCGCACTGGCAGCTTTTGTCAGGATTGTAGCTCAGATAAGACAGAAAATGACAGAAAAAACTTCGCGAATCAGCAGCAATAGTGAACCCTGCAGAGAACCTTTCCCATCGAGCAGCTCACCCCTCCCCCACCTTTGCTGATGTGTGACATGCTGATATGCCATCCCGCCCTATGCTGCCATGTGGCATGCCATGGCAGCAAGCAGAAGGAGTACAGAGGCAGAAGCAACAGAAAGACCATATGCCGGGTTTCTGCACCAGTGCATTCATATACCTGTCAGTTGTCATGAACAAACTAGCAAAAACAACTGCTGCTTTTAACCCTTAAACAATCTGTCATAAAATACTGCATGGGTGACCCTGTTCAAGGGGTCGGTCCCGCCCTGGGGACCAGATCTACCAAATGAGCTTGAGCTTGATATCTGAACTGTGAGATTGGTCTTGAGAGTGATTGCCTTTCCAGCCTGTTCAGCGCATGTATTTCCCCTAGAGACACAACCCCCCATAGAATTGGTTTTGCATTTGACAGCAACAACTTTGGCTGGTATTTAAAAGGGATTTCAAGATGCCATTGACCAAATCACCAAATCACCAAATGTCTCACCTTCTGAAGTGAGATACTTCTGTTTCTCCATAACTGTCAAAAATCATGTACTATTTTGAAAACACGAAGTGAAACTTTATTTTCTCTGTCCTTCAGTTTTTCCCACAGTGAGCATGGAATTAGCAGCCGTGAAGCTTTGACAGGCCAGGGCAAGGGAGAGTTGCATGTGAGAGCAACAAAGCAATCATGATCAACCTCAGCAGGGGCAGATAAATGAGATGTGGTAATGTCAATCTACCATTGGTTCATCATTGAGACTGCTGTCCTAAATGTAGTTTTGCCATAAAATAGGAAGTATACATCATCTTGAGGTCTTCTAAAAACAGAGGTCATATGAAACAAAGAGCAATAAGTGGGAAGACCAAATGCAGTGGATAAGGCCAGAGCATTCTTGAGAGATGAGACTGTATCCTAGAATGAGATAGTTTTTTTGGATGGTTCCGTTAAATCTGAAAACTCTGGTTGAAAGACCACAATCTACTATAAACCTACAGACTCATTATTATTTACAATTACACCTCTTCATATCCCAAAGCCTCTACTACTCTCTTACATATGAGAGAAAAACATCAAACACAGTCATTTAGAGTGAGATATATGATCAATTGAATAATAATTGTGGTACTGTAGCTTGCACACATTCTAGATATGCTACATGTAAATTTAATAATAAGGTCACTTAAATAACCAACTCAAAATGTTAAAATATCACCCAATCCTCCTCGTATATCACTACAGAGTTGTAATCTAGCAAGAGATATAATCAGCTCTATATTGGACAAAACAAGAAAAAACTTCCTAATCATTTCATTGAACACCTTAGGACCATCAGAATTAAAGACTTAATTAAGGACTTAAATTAAGGACTTTCCAATATATATCTAATATATACCTAAACTGGCCCATGGGCATCATATCGTCTGTTATCAGTATCATTGGAAGTAAGTCATCTCCAGCTTAAAATGAATGTATTTTTGTACTAAACGTAAAATAAGAAGTAATTAAGGAGCATTATTATATATGGAGACTGGCAGTGCAGGAGAAAGATCCCAGTACAGCACATGTTGAATTGCTCCTCTGTTAGAGTGAAGAACAACAGATCAGGTTTAAGACAACCAACAAAATAATAATTATTATTATTATAATAATATAGGTTGTAACCTAGCCTCTGGAAAATAATGAGATACTTGTTTGAGTGTGGAAATGTCTATGTGACAATATTTTATTGAGTGATAACTCTGACAGCATGAATTTATTGTGTGATTATAAAATTCTAGGAGGCTAGAGAAGACTTAAGGCAATTCTCCAGAGTCTGTGAAGCTCTAGTTCAAGCACATTCTATTCTCTTAATTATTATCATAGTTTTGATTTGGGAATTTGATCTGATTTGCAAATGTTAGCTGGTCTGTCACAGACATGTATACACATACACATACATACACACACAAACAGGGAGTGGGGGGGGGGGGGGGGTTGAATTAGAATGCAAAAATACCCCCAGCAATTTAAGTACTGGGCAATTGCAAACTACAAACCTCATAAATTATGATGTCTTGTAAAGGGTCCTATGAAGGCCAGTATAAAGGTACCAGTTGCTGAGTATTATTTGTAAAACGATGACTACACAGCAAATGAACAGGTTGATGAAAGAATACTGAGTATGTTCTGGAGTAGATGTGAAATGTTCAAACAGAAGAAAGAATTGCCAGCACAGTACAGCAAAATACCTAATATACATGTAATCTATTGCAGAGAAAAAGAAAGAGAAAAATGTTGTCTTCTCTCTCTCCAACATTTAAAAATTTACTCTGCCTCCTTTTTGCACCAACAGTGGGAGCAATTGTATCCAGGATGTTTAGAACAAACAATGTTTTATGCAGGCTGAGTGGAACTAAAGATGAAATGGCAGTTAGCCGTAAGCCAGTTGCAGTTTAGAGACTGGTAACTCATCACTTAAAAGAGGCTTTTGTATAAAAAAAATGATGATGACGTCAAATGAACTCAATAAATGCATAAAGTCATCAATTCAGGGCAACAAATTCTCCTCCCCTCTCTTAAATATTTTCTTTGTTTTGTTTTTGGCATCGAGAGCAACTGGCTAAGAAGGCTGATTGCTCATTCTCTGCTTACTTGGTCACCATAAGCTGGCTAATTGCTCCAAAGGGAATTATTGGTTAAGGTTTATAAACTGATTTACTGTGCTTTACAGTATGTTGGAGATGCTTGAGTACAATCATTATCAGGTGAGATGCAACCTTGGCTTTTGAATATTTTCTAAACCAGATTAATATGACTGATGATGGAAGAATTTCATGGAGGATTTTTTGGAGTTTAGCCTTACAGTGTTACAGCATTGCAAATTCTAGTGTTGATGATATATGCATTTATTTATGCATGTAGACATGTCTTTATTATGTTTATTTATCCTACAACTTGCATTCAACTTACTGATCAGCTGTCATCAGTGTTGAGCTACCAGAATTGCATTCTCTAACCTCAGTAAAATGTATCATTGATATATTTCACTAGCTAGACTCAGGCTAATATGTCACAGATGTACAGTGTTATACAGTGCCATGTTCCTTCTCCATGGTGGCCTTTGTCCTTTGTCTAGGTGCAGACTCACCTGGAGAACCCCACCAAGTTTCACCTGCAGCAGACCCAGAGGCAGCAGGTAAAGCAATACCTGTCCAACACACTGGGGGCCAAGCTCAGCCCGCAGGCCGGTGCTGGGCCCTGTCCCAGCCAGGCTGCGGAGCACGGCATGCCCTCTGGCCCCGGAGCCAGCGCCCCTAACAGTCCTATGGCACTGCTCACCCTTGGCTCTTGTCACGAGAAGGAGGTAGGCACATCCTGGTACTCACAATTAGGCCCACTTATTAGGTGCTGTATGTATTAAAGGATCTTGTCAAAAGAAAATAACCCTCCACTTTTCTGTAGAACATTTAGCAAGACAAATTGTAATTGTTTAGATCACTATTACTATTCAATTATACAATGTCTTATTGAAATCCTATATATATCTTTGTTTATGTGTTCCCATTGCTGGTGTAGATGGATGATGTAATTGAAGATATTATCAGTTTGGAGTCAAGCTATAATGATGACATCCTTGGACTCATGGATGCAGGACTTCAACTGACCAATGCGGTAACTATATAACAATACCATTCAAACAAATTCTGTTTTAAATAGCTCAGCACCTGTGCATTAAGTAATTGCTTTATTAAGGGTTTTGATATTTTGTTTGTTTGTTTTAGATCCCAGTTACTTCTAATCTCTTGGACATCTACAGTAATCATACACTTCCTTCATCTGCGGTCACTATTGGAAACTCCTGTCCATCTAGCCTATCCAACGTGAAAAGGGAATTCTCAGGTATATATGCTTCCTTTATGAATATTTGCATTGATTCTGTGTAGACCTTCCATATAATCTGACACCTCTTTAAAGAAGGCAGATGCCATGTTTACAACGTTCAAGACCTTGCAAAACAAAGTGGTTACAGCCAAGAGCATTTCACTAAAGCATAATTTATCACAAATCTCTTACAAATTACAACTGTCTGAAAGCTGCCACAAACTAGAACATAGGTTGATAATTCACTTTCTCATGAAATACAACTACCCACATTGTGTGCAATTTTTAAATGTGCAACTACTACAATGAATGAAAATTATATTGTACCAAATAGTTACCCCAGATCCTGGCATGATGCACGTGGACCAACCTGGACCATGTGGAAACTTTGACTCTTATCAAAGGCCTGAAGGCTTACCAGTAGGTATGTTCCACTCCACTTGGCCTCTCAGGCATAGGCATATGTAAAACTGTAGGTTATATTTAGCAAATATATTTGTATTATTAATAAAATTTTAGTTAATTAAAGAAATTGTGCACAATATGGACATCTGATTATTAAACCTGTATCTGTAAACCTGTATCTGTAGCTGATCTAATATCTTATCACAACGAAGCAATGCAGCAAATTTTAGAATAAGTACTTCTGATTTTTTCATGTCATTTTTATTTGAATGATACGTGAACTTATTTTCAGTTTCTGTTGTTATCTGTTGCAGAAGCAGAAGTCAGAGCCATGGCAAAAGAAAGACAAAAGAAGGACAACCACAATTTAAGTAAGAACAGATCTCATATCTGTCATGTTCAGAGGCACCGCTTGTTGAGATGGTGGTGAGCGTTACAATAATTTACACAAGTTTATTTAAACTCTTATTATGCAGTTCATTTGCAGAGGTTTATTTTCACCACATAGCATAACCTCAATAAACTGAGCGGTGCTATGAACAACTGTGTATCAAAGAGGATTTGGTGAAGTATTGTGCAGTTATTGCAGTTGATTATGGATTTTTTTTTGGAGCACTGCAATAGATTAAGGGGATTTTGAACTTGTAATGAGAAGCTGTAAAGTAGTAGCTAAGTGCACTGAGAGCCATTATACTACTATCAACCTGACATACATGTTTCTCTTTTCTCTCTGTGGACTTTTCTATCTTCTCAGTTGAACGAAGACGACGTTTTAACATAAATGACAGAATTAAAGAACTCGGGACATTAATTCCGAAGTCCAGTGATCCGTAAGTCTTACAATAGACAGACAGACAGACAGACAGACAGACAGACAGACAGATGGTAAATTTCAAGACCATCAGAAACAAATTTATGATTAGCATAATCACAATATAGCAGAGTATAACTCTCGTTTAGTACTTTTTGAATTTCTACCCAACTTGTGTGATTCTACAAGTATAACTGGCGGAGTTGGTAGTAAAGTTATTTATCCCACTTTAGACAGATCTTCCACCACTTAATTCTAGAGACTAAAACTCCATGGAAAAATTAAAACAATACATGAGTGAACTTGGGCTTGGTGATAGTTGGCGACTGAAATGACCATTAACCAATCATTATTTCATATTGACTTTTTTCTTACCAGCAACTTAGTTATATCTGATATTTCATACTCCAGAATTTATCCCATCATAATCTGTAATCATGCCCCTGTATCATTTAATCTAAACATCAAAGAAATAAAATAACCCATCACCAGAATGAGATTTAAAACTTATTTGCATAAAGATCATGATTTCAATTAATTTTTCACAAAAGAGTAGGCATCCTTCATGGAAATAAATGATTCTCCAGAAATCTCATCTCCATTGGTTTTGGAAAAGGCAAAAGATAGCAATGAGGAAAAATGATATTTTTTTCATGCAAAAAAAAAAAAAAAAAAAGGATAAGGAACTTGAAAGAAATATTGAACAAAAAAACAAAGAATTCAAATGACACATATGCTGCAAATCCAACCGAACAGAGGGAATTCACAGAAAGTAAGTCATAGGTCAACAATATCAATCAAAATATTCCTCATACAAAGACTCAGACAAGATTATTTTGAATACAATAACAAATCAGGTAAAAATATGGCAAACCAACTCTGTTATAACTTATTTATTTGTTTATTTTCATCAATCATACAAAATAGGAAATACCAAGCAGGCACCTAAAGAAATAAATAATACATTCAGAGAAATTTACAGCTAATTACACATCCCAGACAAAAGAATCCAATTCAACTCCTTCCCCAGTAAAATGGGGACTTGACTTAATACGGAGCAAGCAGATGAACTGAGCACACTCTTAACACCTAATTAACTCCATAAATCTCTCAATAAGATCCCAAATAAAGCTCCGGGACCTGATGGGTTTTCATTTTCTTTTTTGGAATATATCATCACAACCAACATTTTAGAATATAAAGAATATTATTATCCAAGCCATCTGGATTTGCACATCAACATTTTATGTTTCTGGAAAAGTTATTAACAGAAGTTCTCTTATTATGCTTTGAAGCATTATATTACCACTATATCCATCCCTCTCATTACTTGAACCAAACCTCACAAACTGAAAATGTTTTGGGCTCCTTTAACATCTCATTAGACTTCCCTGCTTACTAATCAAAAAACCAACACGCATGCACAAACCTAATACAATCCTCTCCAAAATCTTATTCTATTTTCATCTTCTTGCTCTATGATCTCATACCTTTTAAGTCAGCACATACAATCCCCCAGTAACTTCCATACAACTCACGACATGCAATGCTAGGTCATATCAAATCCCATTATGTCTGTCCACCTGTCTGACCGTACATCTACCTGGTCCTGTCACGTGTGCTTATGTATATCTGTCTGTCCATCCATCCATGTGTAATCATGGTATAAAGGTGAGCAGGTGGGGAGTGGCTTCATGTAATATGTTGAAATCATACTTGAAATGAATAATTTAAAAACATTGTAACTTGTTAATATTTATTGTTGTTTTGTAGCAGTTTTTTTATTTAATTTTTGTATATAGTTGAATACATTAGTAGGAGAGTGGTGGCATGGCCTCAAAGCCAGGGAATATAAAAACATAGGTGCTTCACTAAATTAATTCCAAAGTAAAATTAACCAAAAACAGAACAATACATTTCTATGTACATTTTCCTTTTTCTGTGTAGAGACATGCGGTGGAATAAGGGGACGATTCTGAAGGCCTCAGTGGACTACATCAAGAAGCTGCAGAGAGAACAGCAAAGAGCTAAAGAGCTGGAGAGCAGGCAGAAGAGGCTGGAGCATGCCAACAGGCACCTACTGCTTCGAATTCAGGTACACCTAACTCAGAGCCAAAGCCAAAGAGTTGAGAAGCAGTCCCAGAATCCATCTCCTTCAGTTTCAGTCTGTGCAAGCTCAAGTGTTAAATCTTCTTAGCGTAGATACAGTCTACCATAACAGTCCAAAGCAACACAGTTAAGAAAATTAAGACATAGGTTAGTTAAATACAGGAATAGAGTAAATATATTGACTGAGCTTGTCATTCCATAATCTAAAAATTGGAGAAGTTTGGTTTCAGTTCATTATTGAGCACCAGTATCCGGTGTTTTGATTACTATATAAAGATCTTGTGCAAATTAAACCTTTTTACTGCACATTTTTATACTCTGACAAGTTCTTACATTGAAAGCATAAGTACAAATAATTACCAAGTTGTCTTAAATTTCATTCAAGTTATTTAACATCAGGGTATGGATTAACACACTCAGAGGATAGTATACCACCCCTCCCTATCTGAAAGCATAGGCAGTGTTGCTCTCTCAGGATCCTGGCCACAGATAGATGTGGCATCATCAGGAAGCAAACTTGTGACCTCCTGATAACATGGCAAACACTTTTCTGTTGTGCCACTTGGGAACAGTAAAACCCCACTGGGTTTGATTGATGACTATGCGTGCTTGTCTGTTAGGAGTTGGAGATGCAAGCCAGGGCTCACGGCCTGCCTGTGGGAAGCTCCTCTGCACTCTGCTCCACTGAGCTGGTGGCCCGTGCCATTAAGCAAGAGCCTGGTCTGGGCGACTGCCCCGCTGACCTCTATGCCCATACACACCTCCCAAGCCCGGACTCGCGCCCCACCACCCTGGACCTCAACAATGGGATGATCAGCTACACTGTCAGCTCCGCCAGTGAGAGTGATGCCGTGCTCTACCGTGTCTGCGATGGCTCCTCCGGCAAGCTGGAGGACATGTTTGTGGATAGTGCTCTGTCACCAGTGGCCACCGGCAACACCCTGCTCTCGTCGGGTACCCCCACCCACTCCAATGACAGCAGCAGGCGCAATAGCACAAGCACAGAGGAACAAGAAAAGGGCTGTTAGTGCTGTGAATAAACTCACTGTTGTCTTTACAGGTGTTACTATTTCCAGGAAAATTAGGCCTTTGTTGTTTGGTAATCGGATGGGATATATTGCAGAACTGTACAAATGTAGGGTTCTGTGTACTCCTATGAATTTTTTTAAATTTATTTTTTACAGAAATAATTCTTGGATGTATTGCTTTTATTAGAATAATGATTTCAATTTACACATGATTTTTGACATTTATTTTTTAGTTGTTTCTATTTTTACTGATTAGACAGACACTACAAAAAAGCAAAAATCAACACAAGTAGAACTGGATAAGTTGGCTGTTGAACAACACTGCCAATAATCATTAATAGCTTATGATGCTACCCTTTGTGCTTAAAAGTCTGTGCCATTTCATTGACATAGCACGTTATGGTCATGGATTTAAACTGCCACACAACACTGCCAAAGAAGCTACAATACATATCCACAACAAACTCTAAATACTGCACACAGAATGAAATAACGTGCAACATTTGTGGTTTTATCCTTTGCCAAGTATCCTTCCATTTGTCACTAGCAGTGGTTTCATCCATTAACCCAGTACTTTCACCCACTGATTCATCTGCGTTATTAACAACATTTGCCATTTATAACCTAAAACAGATACTAGATCTTAATCTTAGAGTAAATGTGTTACATTTAAGAGTTACATCATGTAATCTAAAAGCAAAAAAAAAACAAAAAACAACAAACAAAAAAAAAACATTACTGTATCAAAGTTAATAAGTTTAAGAAAAGTTTAAAATGAAACAACATAGTACATAAGAAACAATGTTTACATTTTAAAAGGTGAGATTTTTAGACTTTAGGTTTTGTAACAATAACTATATAAGTTGTCCATTTACAATAGCAAAGTATTTACTGTACATTTGAGAAAATAGACTCACTAAAAATACAGCATTTTTCTATCACAGAAATACAGCAATAATGATTAGTCAAACATGGCAGTTTCTTACTGCCACATTTAACTCAGTATTGCTGAAGTTCCTATTACAGTATGATATAGATTATAAGACTAACAAGAACTCTTCTCTGTACTGTGCTAAGTAATCATTATGATATTTAAATGCAATTTCAATTAGCATAATCTGAACACAAATAATACATATTTTAATAGTAACTTATTACAATCAAAATCATGTTAAAATTTCCTTTGTAAATTTTTGCTTTGAACATATTTGTTTTGTAGCCAAGTTTCTCATTAAGTTGTCTTGGAATATGAAAAAGCCAGCAGTTAACTATACAATGCATTATATCTCTTAGTGACTGTTTAGTGCTCCAGTGCTTTCTTGTTCCATTTAAAAATCTCTGTAGAATAAGTATGATTTACCAGTGCCTGAGTATGTTTTAATTAACTTAATTATACTGAGATATATTGCCGTCAAACTCAAAGCACTATCATGCTCACATTACAGCTTGAAGTTATTAGTCATTCTACACTGAGACATGTCAATTTATCTGTAAACTACTATTTAATATAAGCACTAGTGCTTAAAGTGAACATACAAAGCATATAAAATGATAATATTCATTTTTTTAAAATTTCAATTAATGTTTGTAACGCTCCTTTATCGATGTATGCCAAATCTCTACCTCTTGTTGGTGGGAGGTGCCTGCTCAAGTGACAGTATTAACATTGATTGGATGGTAATTTTACAGCATTTACTGAATTTAGACTTTTGGATCCAAAATTATATTTGCACAGTTTTTTTTTACAACTTAAAAAGTAATCATATAATACAGTTATCTTAGTGCTGGTATCTAAACAGTAAATCAAACATGCTGCTCAGTGTTGAGAATATTTCTTCAAGGAAGCCTGCAAGGTAATTAGAGAAGTGTTTTTAAACCATTTTGCAGCTAAAACATGAGCTACATAAAATATTAGCAACTTGCTTCCAAAATTTTCCATTTACAGCACAAGATACACTTTGCCTGCAGTATCATACATCCTTTTTCTGTGCTTTCTTGTGTGAACTACTGTGACATGCTTGTCAGTAAAGCTACTTAAAGGGTACATGAGGAGTTATATTTATGAAGAAATGAAGATTATTAGATGAAAAACCTAAAAAAAAAATTAAAAATACAGCCACAATCTCTGTAAATGAGGATGAGCTAACCTAGAAGGCACAATATTAATGGAGAAAAGAGCTGAGAGTGTGAATGGTTACTGCTCTGATCCAGTGCTGAGCTCATCACACTACTTCTCATACACTTTGTGTAGCATGACATTACTGGTGTCATTAAAGATTTATGAAAAGGAGTTGGAGAGTAGGGATAGTTATCTATTATAAGACATTGACAGAACAACTTCAGTATGGACTATTTTATGTTAAACTGAAACCATTATATTAAAGCTGTTGAAAGTGATATTTGTGGTTATTGCTAACTTCAGAGACTTCCCACACACTCCATCAAAAAAAGTACAGACAGAGAGAACTGCCTCATGGTAAAAATGTTTCCAAACTGATTAATACAACTACACCATACTGAAAACTTGCTGATTAGTATTTGGAGCCCAGGACTGACAATTATGCAATAGATAATGTTAAAATTTGGGATTAAGTATGCACCTGCTCTTCCAAGGCCAGTGGGTAAAGGCATCCTCACCAGTCCTCTGGAGTGCTTCAGCCTATTGTACAGAGCTTTCAGGGGCCAGTCCTGATGCCACATATGCAGCTTGAAGACCAGCATGCACTGGATGATACAGAGCTCTTCTAACTCTGTAGAAGGCTCCTTTCACAGGCCACATACACCATGTATGTTGACATTCACAGCCTCACTATGGAGCTGGCAATGCAGAACTTTCTAGGAAGATAAAAGAAAGAAATAAATACAGGCCGTGAACTGTAAATATGTGCCTGGACAATCATGCTGCATTTATAGTGTTTGCTAATAAACAATTTGAGTGATGTCACATTATTTTGACGACTCTCAAATACCAACAAAAAAAGTTAATTGATTAAAGAAACTTGCTTTTTCCCCCCAATATCTTCTTCAGTCATATGTGAATGCAGAAAGTGCATGTTACCATTTCTAGCTCTGGACTGATCAAATGTCCACAATCAACTAATCTATCAAGATCATCCTCCCACAGGTTTGGGGCCAGATCTTATAGCATGGTTTCAATAGCAGTGTGTGTCAACACTGATGCTGGATCAGAACAGTTGCCATGTAGTTCCCTAGGTCTCTAAAAGCTCAAAGAGGACCCTGTGCTTTATGAGTGCCATCTAGAGGAAGAACTATGCAAGGAGCATCTGAACACTAGGCTGAACATAAAAAATAAATTAATTAAATCGTTTAATAATGTGAATGAGAAAGTGAACATTTGCACTACACCTTGAGCATTTCTGGAAGCCCACTGGATATGTCGGTGAGGTACAGTGCAAAAGGAGCTTCTATCCAGGAATGCTGCGACAGGTGCAATGTAAGTACACAACTTATTCTTGCAGTTTGTGAAATTCAAGCACAAAATTCACGTCTTTGCTCCTGTACTGGCATTGATGTAGGACAGAAGGGTGATGGGAACCCAAATGCATGGGGTGCGTTTTCTACAGAGTGAGGCAGCCATAATGACAATGTCCAAACATACTCCTCCCCCAATGGGAATGATGGGTTCAGTACATCTGTCCACATTAAACTTGTGGACCTCCTCCAGGATCTGTAGCACCATGTCCATGGATTTATAAAACAATCATAACTAAAAGCAGCTAGTTGGGGTAGGTACAAAGTAGAGATTTCTGACAATGACAGGTGAATGTATACATGCTTACAAACAATAATTCCCCCTCTGGAATTATTGGCACCATTGCTGAACAAAAGCAAAAGTAGGACTTGAGGGAAAATATCATTGTGGTTTAACAGTTTGTTCTTGTACTCAGTATACTGGAGAATTCTTGTCTAATGTGATATACACTACATGGACAAACGTATGGACACCTACACAAAACCTACATAAGTTTTTATGACATCACATTCTAAATACATATTCATTAATATGGAGTTGGTCCCCCCCTTTGCAGCTACAACAGCTTCCACACTTCTGGTAAAACTTTCTACAAGATTTTGAAATGTGTCTGTGGGGAATTTTTCCCATTCATCCAGAAGAGCATTTGTGATGTCAGACACTGATGTTGGACAAGAGAGACTGGCTTGCAATATCCATTCTAGTTAATCCCAAAGGTGTTCAGTGGGGTTCAAGTCAGGGCTCTGTCTGGGCCAGATGAGTTGTCACACAAAACTCACTAACCATGCCTTTATGGACCTTGCTTTGTGCACAGGGTCACAGTCATGTCAGAACAGAAAAAGGCCTTCCCCAAACTGTTCCCAAATAGCTTGAAACAATTGCCCAAAATGTCTTGGTACGCCAAAGCTTTAAGACTTCCCTTCACTGGAAGTAAGTGAACCCCTAAGCTAACCCCTGAAAAACAACCCCATAGAATCAAACTTTACAGTTGGCACAGTGCACTCTGGCAGGTAACATTCTCCTGGCGTTCACCAAACCCAGCCTCGTCCATCAGACTGCCAGACAGAGAAGCATGTGTCGTCATTCCACAGATGGTTTCCACTGCTCCAGAGTCCAGTGGCAGTATGCTTTACAGCACTCCATCCAACACTTGGCATTGTGCTTGGTGCTTGGCTTGCATGCAGCTTCTTGGCCATTAAGCCCCCAGTGCAGTTTTTGTGCTGATGTTAATGTGCGAGGAGATTTGTAACTCTTAAGTTACTGAGTCAGCAAGGCATTGGCGACTTTAACGCATTATGCGCTTCAGGACTCGGTGTCCCTGCTCTGTAACTTTATATGCTCTGCTCCTGGCTGAGCTGCTGTGGTTCCAATTTTCAATAATACCACTCACAGTTGATTGTAGTATCTAGGAGGGAAGAAATTTTCCAAGCTGACTTGATGCAATGGTGGCATCCTATTACCGTACCATACTCAAATTCAGTGAGCTCTTACAATGAGCCATTATTTCATAAATGTTTGTAAAGGCACAGTGCATGTCTAGGTCCTTGATTTTATACATCTGTGGCAATAGCACTGAATGAAACACCTGAATTCAATGATTAAGAGGTGTGTCTTAATACGTGTGTCCATATAGTGTACCTATGCTACATTTTTTTTTTTTTGCATTGTTTCTTAAGCAACCAATGCATGGCAAATTTCTTAGTGCGCTCCAATACATCTCAATCTAATGACTTCAGTCAGCTAATGTCCAGTGTGTCTGTATTCATTACGCAGATGTAGACATATGCTGCAGTAGCTTAATAGAGCTTTTTTTATTAATTGTTGTGGAACTGAGCTCAGTTTTGTAAATTTGTAATGTTGCAACATTATGATTTGCATAACTTTGAGGTACTCAGACGTACAGCAGACTACAAGACACTTTCTGCAACACAAAGATGCACTTAACCCACTTTGCCAAAGTCCGATCCAACAGCTCTCAGACGGAACTGCTATGTAGGCATAGATATAGCGACATAAATATTTATGTCTAGTGTACCACTCTGAGAAGCTTTAATTATTTGTGCTTTATTTAGTGCACAGTTTGTGGTTAAGACCCAGCAGGCGCATTACAACACCACTATACGCACACATTAAGGAAAGCCTAATTGTTCTGTGCAATGTGTCAAACATAGGCATAGTTTTGGGCGGGATAGGTCCTACTCACACAACTCATATAAATGTGTTAGGGTGAATGGTGTGAACAGTGTTCCCTCCCAGAGTTGAAAGTTAAAAACCATTATGAGAACTTCTAGATTTCACCACATTACCTAGTCACATTGAAAAATATTAATGATAATGCAACCAATTTAATTATTAAGCCAATATAAACAAAAATAACTGAAGTATAACATTATTTATTTAATTATTCATAGTCTGAAACATTTTAATATACCACCAACAGGGGGCTTGTTTAAGGATCCAAATCTACATCTACCTGGAGTTCATATACTGGGCAGGGGCTTATTCTTAACCAACTACAGATAGGGGTATCAATTCAGCAACTAAATTTTGTACAGTTCCAGCTTTTATTTATTAAGATTTACTAGGATACATTATCAGTAGAAGTTCATATCACTGGGCTGAAAAGATATGGGTCAAGGTATTTGATAAACAGGGAACATAAACTGTTTAAAATGCCACTATTTTGTCACTATTTTTGCATTGCCTTCCTAAAGATGAACATCTAAACAAATCCATACATGTTCATATTTAGCTGCCTATAATTATTTAGATAACAAGATTCTACAATTTTTGTTTACCCTTTGAGAATCTTACAGTTTAGTAATAACTGCTGTCACCAGGCATAAGTTAGTGAAACATAACTACTAACATACAGCATTTCTAAAATGAAGAATGTATGATTTGATAAAATGATGTAACCTAGGAACCAACATGTTTTACAGAATGTATATAGTTTTAAAAGAATGTGTATAGTTCCTCTAGCTGAAATGATTTAATTCTGAAAACTGAGCAAAAGGAAATTGACAGTGTTATTTTTATATAGTCAGAGGTAGTGTTAATCACCACTTGCAGGCCATAGTTCTTGGTCAATCTGTATTTTATAGTGAATTTTAAAGCAGCTAAGCCCATACTCATGGTGGCATTAACAAAAGGGATTCGAGAGGAAACAAACATTTCCAATATAAGTAAACTTTATACAATAATTTAATAATAATTTCTCACAGTTTTATCCAATGCCTCAAAGCCAATCTTTGAATCATTTTTATAGTGTTAAATTTAGAATGTGAAATCTAAACTTAACACTCATTTTTTTAATCATTCATTAGAAATATAGACATAGTTTGCTGACTAACCTCTCAACAACTCCTGCCAGAATCAGTTTCTGATACTCCCCTGGATTATATTGTTGAATTCCTGGTGATGGCCAAGGCAACATCAGACAGCAATGCCAGCATTCCAGCAGAGCGGTGCAGTAAAGTGCAGAAAGCCCTGGACATTGACGTACACTTAGAAAGAAACAGCAGCCAGGAGAGTGAACCTCTAGCTGAGATATACAGGTCAGTCCTGTCCAAGTTACTAGCATAATGTATTATACATCTGCACTAAAGAAGTCTCTGGGGCCATATATGAGTGTATAGCTTATGCCTATCTAGTCCGCATTTGATTTATGTCATACATATGTGATGTGTTATAAGGTCAGTTCAGAGTGTGAACGCAATTTCTTACTACAGCTAGAAAAACCATGACTGCAAGGAAATATTCCAGGATAGGAAAACCATCATTAGGCTTCCCAAGACAGGTACTAGCATGGCAAAAAATAACTATAATGTCCTTAAAGGTTTTCAAAGGATCTTGACTCCATGCTTGGTTTCAACATTGATCTTGGCAATGAAGAAGATATTGTTTAAGTAGATATTGCTTAACACATAGAGTGGCCTGTTGACAAAACCAGTGTGGGAACTGACTTTATAAATGAAAGATTTCAAAATGACTGCTGTCCCTAAAGTCACTTTGTCTTTTGAAAGTAAATGAGTGGTAGACTGCATGTTAAGCATATAACAAAATCATTGTAAAACTATATTATTATTTTTAATAAACTATTTTGTTTAAATATTAAAATCTAAAGATTCTAATATGTTTTTCCTTATGTTTTTGTGAATAATGCCCATGAATGAACAACCAACCAACCACATCACTGGTAATCTGCATGAGGTTAATTCACCTAACTGGAAGGGGGAATTTTGCCCTCTGGAGCTTTGGATAAACCTTTGTAAAGGTCATTATTCCACTGAGGGACATGATTATCTGAAGAATTCCTTACTCCCTTGAGCCCAATGCATAGGTAGGCAGATAAGGTCCCCCCCACAGTAGTTTTTAAATTCCCCATCCAGTGTTTCAGATGTTTTACTTCTGATATGTTCAGTACAGTTCAAGTGTATTGTGCATGTTATTTTAATCACTATCCCTAAACAGTGTGCTATCTATCCCTTATATATGTAGCCCATTTATATTTGAGTCCTTTTTTACTGTAAAAATCAGCAATACCGCTATGGCAAGGTTTGCTCTATAACTTAACACTTAAAAGCCAAAAAGGTTTAATTCACAGGACACGGTGACCTATGGTGGTGTTTTCCAGGGAGAGCAAGGGTGCATTTGGGTGGAAAGGTGGAGCATGTAACTGGGCAGGGCATTTGGTGAACCTTCGCCCATGCCGTCAGGGAGGCTAGAGCTAAAGTTGCCATCGTAGGCACTGACTACAGCAAAGCCAAGAGAGTGACCCAGGAACTCACTCTGAACGGTCTGTGTTGATTCACAGTAAGAAACAGTGGCATGGAGGTGGATTAAAGAAATTTTTAATCACTTTTAAGACCTTCCAGCAGATGGCGCTGTCCTATCAGCATGCAAAGGAAGATGCTTTTGTTTCTCTGGTGTCCTCATTAGTTAAACAAGGACCTAAAGACATATTCTGTGGTTTTAGAATTAGTACTGGTTTATTACTTCAGTTGTTAACAATATGGGAAATATTGAACTTATTATACCTCCTAGATACTCAGACTGAGCTCAACTAACTTTTCTATTCTAATAGCTTTTTTAATCACCACTGTTTGTTAACAATGGAATCCAGGCTAATTTTTGGATAAGCAAGCTCCTTTGAGCTCTTGAGAAACTATAAAAATAACTGATAAATGATAGAAGTTATAGAAAATATATTATGAAATATATATATTATGTACCAATGCATATATTTCTTGAAAATAAATGAACAATAAGAAAAAAGGTTCACACTTTGTACTCTTATTAATTACATTAAGGCGGTATATAATTTATATAATAATACAGTAAGACAGTATATAAGTATATATATATATATATATATATATATATATATATATATATATATATATATATATATATATATATTCCCCAGAGTTATTAAATTTTGTACTGTGTAAAAGCATCCGTATGCATGTTTAAAAATATTACTTATGCAGTTCTCATTACCTTTGTTGCATTTTCTCTGCTTCAGGGATTTCATGTTTATCATTAACTATAGACATCAGAAAGCCAGAGGATGTTCACAAGACTGATGGCATTTTCTCTAAGCGGGGTGTGGTTCACATTGCCTGCAGCGATGCGGGAATCAACAAGAATTCAGCTAGTGAGGACAATAGTTTTGAGGAATAGGCCAAAACCTTTAACGTTAACCCCCAGAGGAACAGTCATGTGTTGCCAGGTATTCTCCACTACACAACCATACACTGCACTCACAGGAGTCTTTACAGTTCAGTGCAAGTGTTGCTGAATAGACAGTGAGTTCCACAGAATATGCAAGTCACGGTACAATGACTTAACATATAAACCATTGCTTGGGTAACTTATTGGGTAACAAATTCTTATTGCTACATCTTATATCTTCAATGACTTTTTGAAATGTAACAGGCAGATGATCACTACCCTTAAAGTGACATAGAAAAGGGTGAAGCAACATTTACAAAAATTTATAGCAAAACCTTTAAGACATATGTTTTTATAACCTTCATCTTGCAACCGCTTTACAAATCAAACATTTTATGAAATGGATCACAGCCTTTATGAGTGGAACTACGAAACCAAGACATTTTGGATGGCATAACCCCGAGAAAGATGTGTTCCAAAAGTGAAAATTGATGCCTCACAGACTTTAAAGGTGTTTTGAGCCTTTGTGCTTCTTTCTCTCCCTTACTGAGGGAGTGGTGTTCTTCCTCCACCAGCGAGTGTCGCTGAGGTCTGATCAGTACAGGTGTCTGTACAGTGATGCAACTCTGAAAGTGCATTTGTCTCTTCCCCCCCTTAAATTATCGCCTCAAGCAGCCGGGCATGTCATACTGAAGCAGGGCTATGGGAAGATGATCAACACCACCTCCATGGCCAGTTTAATAGGTGAGTGATGAATTTCTGTCGAAATACGCTCCTTCTGAATTTAATGCTGTTTTTAAACACTGGCGAGAAGATTTTGAGGGGGGGAAAAAAAGTATTTTGACAAGTATCAATGGGAGGGAAAGGAAAAGCAGAGGGGAAGTGTTTGAGGGATGAGATCTCTGAGATCTCTGAGAAGGTAACTCTGTGGGGAGTCTTGTTAGGTGTGTCCAGTGGCTGGTTTTGTAAACAGCCTTCACCTGAAAGTCTCTTTATAACTTACTGAACTTAGAATGAACTCAGCAAGGGAAAGCCTATACCATAATTAGCACCCAAGCATTCACACACACCCACACACACCCACACACACACACACACACACACACACACACAAAATCCATAAAATATCCTACTGTGCACATACACAGTACAAATGCACACATGTGAACACCCACACAACCTCAACCCTAAAATTTATACCCCAGTTTATTCTCCTCTATTCTTTACTCATCAATCTGTCTAATTCTGTTTTACAGGCTCATATATGACCACTACCCTAAATTCATTGACCCTTTTATTATTCGTGCAGCTACAAAGTCCGTCCTTCTTATTGGCCCATGTAGGGCCATTTTTGCATCACAATAAATATAGAGACTCTGTCAGAGTGTTATAAGTCTGTAAACTCGCGTAAAGGGACTTCCTGGCGAATCTCACTGGTCCGCTGCCAGAGGCTCGACCATTAATGGTGAAAAGATGGATTCCTTTTGGGCCATGTAGTTAAAAAAAGAAGGAAAGCTAAGAGAAAAAGTGGTTTGTGACACTGCATTGCAATTCCTCCAACAGGTCGCGTACAGCACAACAACAGCACTCCATCAACCTCGTAGTCAAGTAGCCAATAAACTTGTGTACCATATGGACAGCGGTCCCAACTGTGGGGCAATCTGTAGAACAGGAACATGCTATTACATGGAGAGCAACTGAGAGGTAGTAGGAGAGGGAGAGAGAGGACAAAAGTGATCAATTACTCACATTACATGCAGTCCTTCAGGAATTTGCTTTATTGGCCTGGACATCTGTTATAATATTGTCATAATGTGTAATCAGATGGGGCTTGTTGTAGCCAAGCTAGGGAAGAAAACACAGCTATGAAAGTCCAATTACAATGCACAGTGACAGCAGCTCTGTCCAGCTGGCCAACTGAACCCTTTTGTTTTTTCTCCCCTCTCCCCTCCCTTCTCTCAGTCTCTGGAGGATGAAAGTATGTGACCTGGTTGCACCACTAAGATGAAGTTTATATGCCTCTAACTAGAAATTTAAATAGGCAATACCTTTGCAATGCTGTACAGTTGGGGGGTTATGGGTTAAAAAATACCTGACCTAACACTACAAGAGTCGGATGCAAGATGCCTTTCAGGTCAGGTGTTAGCACTTGCGCAAGGAAAAGAAAAACTGAAAGCAGGTTCTCTATGGCCTCAGAAGTAAATAAATATGCAGTGGCTAAACCATTCTGACCTTCAAAATGTGTGGAATTTTCAGATCACAGGATTTGATAGTGAGCTTGTTTTCCTGTCTTTAAAAGGAGAAATAAATTGCTGTACAGATGTTGAAAAGAGCTTAAGATGCATCTCACTTGCTCCCACCCCTCTTCCTTACAAAGGAAAGACTGACTTCTCTTTAAGTGAAACATCAGTGGGGATTTATTGTGGCTATTGAAGGGCATCCTTATGAAGACTTGTGGCTTCTATCAGCGACGACTGGTACGTGTTGGATTTTCTGAGTGCTGATAAGATGGATTTGGAATGTTAGACTGTATGTCCTCCCCTGGCCGTCTATTAGACTCTATTACACCGGATATCACCCGTCGGCAATCCAGCACGGGCTCCTCGTTTAAAACAAACGAGGCTCAGAGAGCGCGAGTCCATCTCCACAGGACTATCCGCTGCCCGCACACAGCTGTGGCATATTTATCATCCCGCTCCCAACCCCAGCAATTTGGCAGTGAGATCACTGGGTGATGAGGTTAACTACTAAAGTTGTATGTAACTTGGAGCCTCCCTCATGATGATTAATCGGGCGGCAGAGCGCAAGCCCCCCTTCCCGCTATTGCATGCGGCGTTGAGCATCTGTGATGGTCAAGGCAAACAAATGGCACATTGCCTTTGTTCCTGAAGACGGTGCATAACCGAACATCCAGAGTAATTAATTTTACATCACCTCATCCGCGGGGTCCCAAAAGCTAATGAAAGTGTTTTCAAGTCACACTGGAGTTCAGGGCCACGCGCTGAGTTATGGGGGGAAATGAAGTAATTGGGCCCAAAATGAATCACACATTCAAGCCCTGAGTCGATTTTAATGTCTTTCACGTTTAATAAAATTGCTCTTATAAAGAGAGTACATTAGAAAAGAAATGGTACAGTTGTATGTGAATGGAAATTAAACCAATCTGCCATTTTTTAGTGGTGTCACTTCTTGAAACCCAAACCTTGCTCTGACTTATTCATAACTGGATAAGCAGTCAGCCATTTTGTGCTGTCTCTTTTTTCTACCCAACAGTACCACATTCTCAGAAACAGCTGGTCTCTAAAGCAAGAGTGGTAAAGCTCACCCAAACCTTTGGCACAGAGTGCAACCGCAGTGTTGTACTGTACTGGTTGATTTTTTTTGGAATTTTATCCTTACTTCAACATTCTCACTTTTCAAGCAGGGTGATGGGTTGCATTTCCTGGCATCATTCTAGATTTGAAAACACAGGCATAGTCCACACTAGCATGTCTAAATTGGAAAAGCATTTGAAAACTAAATTGGAAACAACCCCCGCCCCCTTTTCTCTGTGTGAATGCAACATTGAAGTCATAGGTCAGGCACTTGCATATACTAAATGACATTCTTTGTAATTTTTGCATTGTTACAAATAAGAATAAGAGACATTGAAATGAGTGAAATGGGCGACAAGTTCAGAAACCACAGAAATCCACTATAGGTGATTCCAACAGCTTCCTCACTAGTTAGATCTATGACAAAACATGAACAAAGTAGATTAAACCATGCGGGGGGAAAAAAAACACACACACACACAACACAGTCCTCATTACTGAGTTTTTAACTGATATTTCATTATCTTTCCAACAGGACTGCGATACCATCAAACTCATCCCCATTCCTGTTGTCATTGCGGGATTATTTCTCATAGTGTCCCTATATAGCCGGACTACCACGGTGAGTCAAGTGGTGTAAAATAGAAGCACCAGAGTAGTTGCGACTTGCCATGCTCACTGTTTGTTGTAAAAATAGGCTTAAAGGAACAATATACAATGTGTTATCGAGGCTTGGAAAATAGACAGCCAAGCATCATTAATAAATTTACAGTACTAAATCATAAAATAACCATGATATGTCATCCGAGATTAAGGAAACATGCTAAATTGAAATACAAGCTTCTCTGTGCCTCATCCAGTATGTTCTCCTTTGTACTTTCTATTCAAAATTCATTTTTCCAGAAAGATACCTGATATACTATATGACCAGAGCTATCGTCATGGTGCATTTCATCCAAAGATGGCAGAAAAAGGTGCCAGATACTTCATACATTCATCTGACCCTGAAGTAAGTGCATACTGAATATTATACTACATACTATTACAGGGAACAGTATACATTATATAATGAGTGCAGTATGGAGTGTACAGTATGTAGTATGTTATTTTGAACATAGCCAAAGTTTGGGTTTTGGCCTGTGATCCCACCCACTGCACATTTCCCAGTAGCATTTCAGCACCATAGGTTGCCGGATATGAAACCAACTGGCTGCCTGATTCGTTAGCCATGGAAGAAACCAAACTATCAACAGAGTTAATGTTAGATTCTACCTGACCTACATTCAACATTCGAGTATTTGCACTCTGTGATTCATTTGCAACTGGGTTGTCAAGGCAGCAAATATTTGAGACACAGCCGGTGAAGTGACCCTATCTAGTGCTGGCTAACGCCATCATGCTACCACAGTGTTATCTGCTGTCAGTCACACCGGAGGAGTGGACAAGCCATAGCTATTTACTACCTTAGTAACAACAAGAATGAGAGAAATATAAGACAGAAATCACAAGTTTTACTCCAAGCTGACTCAATTTACAAATGTGATTATATTTTGAATTAATCCATTAATGGGAAGTATGACATTCACTGTATGTCATCTGACATGATTTGTTTGGGCTGAAAGAAAGAGCACTAGGCAACTACTTCGAAACAAATGTGAAATAATGTATACCTTATCTGTTAAATTAAGCAGTATGTTATTGGGTCTTAGAAAATAGTAACTTAAACTCCAGATTGTGTATTTTCAGAGCAGTGCATATTTGTTTTTGGGATAATGGGCTATGGTGCATAGCCAGTCATGCATGTAGCCAACACTGACAAAATTCCACAAGTTGGTTTATAATTTGCAAACAATAAAAGCATTTTAAATATATACATTACCTGATACATACAGTGTAGGACTCGCCATTGCTTACGATTGTTAAAATTAACGTTGCTCTTGTCTTGTACTTTTTTGTGCAAATGTCCTCAACTTGTGATTTTAAAAACCTGATGTCAATATTGCATTTTTGCCCTTTAAGCATTGCTGCTGCTAGACTAGCTGCTTTTACTGATTCAAATATCTTCTTGAAGACATTGTAGATATCACTGTACTTCTGATTTGTTAATAGAATTTAAAAACGACCATGAAAAATGACCGTGAACTAATGCTGTGTTGTGTTGTGTTTGAACTGCAAACAGCAGTTCAACAGCCCTCTTCCCCCCCAGAAAACACCGCTAATGCACACAGTTTATGTAGATGGCCTAGCTAACATTCAAAAATGCTGAATTTTACCAAAATGCAACAAGTTTTCATTTCTAGAAAAAGAAGGCTTGTTGTTTGTGGCCAAACTTAATTTGTTTTTACAAGGCCAAAAACATTGTATTGTTTTCCACAGAGGATTACAGTTGAGAATGGATCACTAATTTCCTTGTGAAACTTGGATTTCTTTCCTATTCTGCTTAATTGGATAATGTCTAAAGGGATGAATCAACCAAACAGTTTCTTTAATTCTTATATTCAATTAGGGATTCAAATTAGCAGTATGAGCACAACAGTGGCAGTATCTACTCTTCAGTGTTGCTCTTGTGAGGAAAGAGGAGAAAAGATTGTGAGGAAACACACGCATGCCACTTGAAGAGCTTCCCCGAACGCCTGAGATTCCCATAATAAATCTGCCACACACACAAACACACACACACACACACACACACACACACACACACACACAGACAGACACACACACACACACACACACACACACTTACTTGCATTCTCTATCATTTCTATGAAGCTTGTTTGCTCATTTTAATTTACAAGCAAACAATCCTGCCCCTCCCCCATTCCATGGATCTCTCAATGGGCCTCTGCCTGACTCCCATGAAGTGACAGTGGGTAAATATGCATAAAAGGGCGGGGGGCGGGGGTGCAATTAGCACGAATGAGGTTGACTGCTGCCTGATTTCATTGGCAACTTTTAGTTGCCACGGTGATAAGCTGAATTATCTAGAAAATTGGCTGAGGGAAAACAGCACGCCCTCTGATTGCCAGGAATGGTTCTCAGATAAAGCGCCACTGAAGAGAAAAATAATTGAGGTTGAAATATGTTAACCAAAGGTGTCACCCACAGCCATTTACCTCCATGCTGGATTCGGTATTAAGGACAAAAAGGAATATACTTTAGGCAGGCTTAACTGGGAGCAATGCCTTTTCAGCATTATAAATACTGTCAAGTTGGTAGAAGAAAGAGCATTCTCTATTAAGAGTTATAGTAAAGAAATACATTTGTTCTAGTTTTGAGGGGATGTCTTTTATTAATTGAAAGATATAAAGCACTGTTACGTGCCAATCATTTCCTAACTTTCTGATTTTACAACATAATTGGAATACACTAGAAAAAGTTGTTTAAAATGGCCTTGTGCACTGGATTTTGGGACAGATACCGAGCCTATTATTAGCCCACATTGCCCTGTCAATGGAAATTCTCAGTTGAAAATCCCTGTGGGCATCAGAGTGGCAAGGCAAGTAGACAGCACTGGAGAACTTGTAGTCTTGATTGCCATCAAATAGGATTTTTTTTTTTCCAGAGAATCAAATACCCCCTAGAGTGCAGCGACTATAGGCAACATTTACTGTAGTCACTTAGGTCCTTTGTCCAGCCTTGAAATGGAATGGCATTAATCAGTTTGTGTTCTGGGCCCTGATCCTTCCAACTGAAGATGACTGGAACCACAAACTAGGACACCTGAGGTTGAATCACACTGGGAGGGTGGCAGCGCTTTCTCTGTAGAGTCTTAACCACAGTATCTATTCATTAAATGACAAACGTCCTGCTCAAAACATGATGGCTACCCCACTCCTCTCAACCTCAGAAGGGTAATTGGTCTTGTTTTGTGTGCCTGTGTCTCTGGCAGGCGACTCAGAGACAGCGCTGTCATTCCCTGCCTCTGATGTCTGACGCGGCACGTTGGGGTTTTTTCTCCACTCCCCTCTCTTTCTCTTTTCCATTGTTGACACCCCTCTCATCCATTCGGAGAGTCTCGAGCCCCTGGTTCGGCGCTGGCTGTCAGACATCCCAGTCGGACGGGTGGCTCAAGTGACAGACCTGTGAGCAGCGGGGTCTACTTGGCATCTGAAGCCTCCGACTACATGACAGGGCATAACTTAGTCATAGAGGATGGGCAAAGTCTGTGGGAGAGAAACTTTGGCCTTCATTGCCTGAGAAGAAAAAAGAAAAAAGAAAGCTCTGCTTTTCTCTGCAGAGTGATTCTGACAGAATCTCTTTGTATATATAACCTGATGGTAATGCATTTGGAAACGCACTGTACTTTGTCTTTTAAGACCACATCAGGACTTACTGAAGATGGTTAGGTTTTGTAGTTAAAGTATACATTTTATTTTCAGACAATAGCACCACTCTATCACAGCCTCTAAAACCTAAATCACATACCTTTACCATTCTGCCTTCAAGAAAACCTATGAGGTAGCCATGATGCAGTTTCATCAATTTCTGCTTGGTGCTTTAATAGGAGGTCAGTGAAACAGTGCAGAGATTGCAAGCTAAATGCTGTGCCTGTGCTTTCTCTGAACATTTAAAGAAGTTTTACACAGGAGTATATTTTGAGACTATATATTTGAACTTCAACTGAAATATTAATAGCATAATAAAAGGGTATTGCGATGGTCACTACCATATGACCAGGACTCTGTATCTGTGTCTCAGATACCCCTCCCATTTCTCTTTCTCTCATCCTCTTCTTGTTCTCCTTTATACCTCTACTTGTCACTCTTTCACCATCACTGCTCCTGAACAGTGCTCCGAGAGCCTCTCTCCTCACTCTCCTTCATCGCTCTCTGCTGTTTTATATGCGGCAAAAACAATACTTGAAAGGAAAGGCCGGCGGAGAACTTGACCCTGGTCACTGCAATTATTCCAAAGGAGTGGCCAATTAGTGCCATTAGTAATGCAATAGGATGGCGGGGATGGTGTGTGAGCATCTACAATTTCACGCCATGGGCGGCGATACACGGGCCACATATTTACATAATGAGAAGGGGAAATTAGTAGGCCAGTGTTGAAGAGGTCCATTACTATGTTAGGCACATTACAAATTCCATGTGATCCTGTCCAAACTGCAGTATGAGCAGACAGCTGTCCGTCAAATCCAATGGATGTAGAAAAAGCTCAAGTGATTATTGTAATCATTATTGTCCTAATTATTAGCCAGTTATCATTATCTTTGAGAAAATCTTGTCAGAAAATGGTAAAACGTGTTAAAGTGGATTTATAAATGTATATGAAAGCATATTGCCTATGACTGGGGAACCAAACATGTTGAACTTAAACGTCTTACATGTATTGTGACATGTGTCCACCAAGTGGCAGTGTGGAGCCAGGATGATGGACTACTGCTTTTTTTTGCCAGAAAGGCAGCCATATAGTTCAGTGTTTATATCAGAATATTGAGGTTTTTAGGTTATGTGGGGGGAAAAATCTAATAAATAAAGAAACGGGCTACACTTCAAACAACTAATATTAATCATAACTAAATAAACTTTTACCATTGCTTACAGAGGAATACTCCCTCTTCAGATGTCACAGAGGGTAGTCCTTTATCCCCATTTACAGTTCAGTGGTATGATGTTCATTATGCTACAGTTGATCTATGTGCATGCTTCACCTGCTCACAATAACAAATACCGACCGCACATTGGCTCTCGAAGTTGACAACCAGCAACTGAACACTCAATAAGGAGAGAAAACATCTCTCTGACATTTAACAGCACAAGACCAGTGTCAAATAACATCAATTCTGCAAACTCAATAACTGTTTATATTATTTTTACTGTTGTGTTGTTTCCAAGGCCACTTTAAAGGCCTTGTTTTCTATCAAAAGTATACCCACAGCGAGAGGATTGTTAAGGAGAAAACTGTCACTCTTCAAACCTATGGCTTGCTTTATGAGGTATAAGCGATCTTGAATGCATTATTGATGACCTCCTTGTGCTGCAGTTACTGCCAGAAGCGTGGGCTGAACTTGCTCCTGTGTTGTACTAAACAGATCTTCAGCAGGAAACAGCACTTGTGCTCTCTGTCTCTCTCTCTCGCTCACACACACACACACACACATACACACACACACATACACACACACACACACACGTACGCACATGCACGCACACTACAAATCAACTTTGATTAATGTGGAGATTTGTCCTATTAGACAGCTACAGTGGAAGTGCATTGAGAGCACGGCCCAGCTAGACGGAAACAGCTTGGAAAGGGTGTAGGATACAACTGAGGCACTGTTTGGGAGAATCAAAAGTATTCAACATGGATACACAAAAGATGTTTTAAGGTATTAATGTCTAAATTATTATGAATTTCGTTTGCACTGGTTATCTGGCATGACCTCTAACACTGTAAGCACAGATCATTCATTGTTTACATTCCTAATTCTACATGAGGCAGCTGTGTGCCTTTTAAAAACTCAAAAATCAGAGATAAGAGGGAAAAATGACTCCTACATATAGGGACCTCCAAACAGCAACCTTTACAAAGTGCCAGGCAATTGACATTTGAGGGACCTTGATTTGAACTTGGAATTGCAGTGGAGTCTAATTAGATGCATGTTTAAATGAGCAATTATTGATAAACCCAAGTTGCTTATGCCCAAGGGAGGATTCACTGACTGTCTAGGCATTTCCAATTCATTTGTTAAATCTCCATCAAGTGCATTTAATTCAATTCTATTTTCAGAGAGAAATGTCATCGTGGACTGCATTTTATCATAAATGAACAGGACCTGGGAAGGCTTTCTATAATGCCTCACAACATCTGCCTAACATTTATATAATGTTTTCAAGTGTCTTTCGTTACAGCAGGTGCCCTGGATGAATACGACTGCGAGTCTCATATGTAAGCTTTGTTTATGCCCTGTCTGTCAGCTCATGGCTTATTGATGATTGCAATCTCATGCGGTTTGCTCAGATCAGGATCACCTGCTGACAGACAGCACTTCAAACTGCAGCTCCGCATGTACAAACGCCGCATTTACCATAAATAATGAAAAGGGCGACATTTTGTCAACTTGTGCTGGATTGCACTATTATATTCAAATAAAGGCAGTAAACTGGACGCTTAGGTGTGCATTACTGATGCGGAATCATCAGTAGTGTAACTATTAGGTGTTTTCTCTACAAGTATGAGCAGATTGGCATTACACTTCATGAATTACTGATATTTGACTTTATCAGTGATCCCCATTTTCTAATATGTACCAGGCCTAATGTTCTTTTCTGCTGACCAGACTTCCACTATCATGCCACAGTATATTTGCTTTGCTCAGGGATTTAAAGCCAAACATATTTATATGTTGGTGGTTGTATTAAATATACATTTATTTCATTAATAAGCCCTTTAGCCAAAAAAAAGCATTTGTTTCTTAGTGATAATTTTGTTATAGTCCCAAGACTTTGGTTACAGTACCAAGGAAACTGTCCTTGCATGTTTTGAACTTAGATTCACCAGAGATGTTTGCTCTACAGAAATGTTTTATATAGTATATAATCTATTACTCATGTTGATTAATGAGCAAGTATGATCACCTAACGCTCTGTTGGTATACTTGTTTTTAACTCTGACACATTTGTTCCTTGGGGGAGTTATCTGTTTGGAGCAGGGATACATGTGTTGAGCCATTTTGATAAATTAAAAAAAGATGACTCATATGACATAAAAATGTTCAAACGACATAGCTACTAGAGGCTCCTAAGGGGTCTTGGGAGTATACTATGGTGTTCTAAAATGATGCCGCCTTATAAGACAGACTTAAAAGTGCAACCTAGTGTATAAAGGCTAGATATCCAGTGAATAGCTGTTTACTCCCAGTGTTTCATTACTTATAAGTAACTGATCATGAGTAACCACCAGGACTAGGCCTCCTAAAAATATTATACAGGAAACTAATCAAGTTGTATGACATCACCACATCCCTGTGCATAAAGAATCATTTTGCTCTTATAAGAGCTTGCTCTCAAATTGGCCTTCTTTACTAAAACCTTCAAATAACATTCACAGCTCCAGAACACAGTGTTGCACGAGATACAACCTAGACACGTGTCATAAATAAAGTCTTATTTGAAATTCTAGCTCTTAATAGTGGCTCCTCACAACCTTGCATGATTGCCGGCACCTCCTCGTTTAATTTATGCACATCCGAAGGAGCCCTCATTAACATTCTACAGTCATTCCACACGCTGCTCGTTCGTCCAGAGAGATCATTTCAAAGGCAGATTCATCTGGAGATGAAACATTTTTATTTGGGCTACAGCTCAGGCGCGAGCTGGCCACTCAGCACACTAATCAGATTAGAATATTCATTTATTCCAGATTAAAATATGTATTAGTACAAATTGTGTGTGTCAAACTCGCAACAAAGAAGAAATGAATCACTTATATTAAAAGAAATGACAAGGGTTGTATTATATAAATTCAAGGAAAACGCAATATGATTTCTGTCTCTGATTCTTGGTACCTCTTTTCACAAATGCTAAGCAAATGCCCAGAAAATTCCCAGCAACAGCAATTCCCAGCAACCATGCTTGTATTAATTATGATTTCACTGCAAAGTTCACAGTTTGCTCAAATGCAATAAAAAGAAGATACACTTTGCCATGCTTATGAATTTATGTAGATCTTTGGTGTGTCATACAGACACTAAATTGTATACATACATGGATGCTTGTGAATCACATATGGATAAAGAAAGGCTTCTTTCTAGCTGACAGTGGCTTTGTTCTGTAATCACATTTCATGTGTTTTCCCCGAAAAGCAGCTAAAAGGATGTTGGACCATAGAGCAGTTCAACCTTTGTCAGTTAAAATTCATAGTACATTCTTTTTTTATTACACTGATTTGGTAAGCCATTTCAGATCACTTCTTTCTTGCAACATGAAAGTGACAAGCCATGAAATGAAAATGATGTCTTGAGGGGAGAGAAAAAAAAAAAAAAACACAATTTTTTTTTTTTTAAAAACCATTGAAACTGATATATTAATCGCTTCCTTCTACATCACTTTTCTCTTTTTACCAATGCTTACTGGCATAATTGGTCACCCTATTATCATATAGACTTTCTTTTATGTACATGTCTTACAGTTAATGTGTTCCAAAATGTACTACTAACTACTAACTTTCACACAAAAACAAAGAGCAGAACCAACAGTTGTGGCTGAGATGGGTGGAGATTTGCTGGGGTGGAGAGGTTCCTGTGAGGAGTTAGAGCAGACTCATCAGCAGAGGCCACAGAGTGTGGGATCGATACTCCACTAATGCAGTGCTCATTATTCCTCCGAGTCGATCCTCCTGACCTGGAGACGGACACTAAAAGACTGTTCCGGTGGCTCCAGCACCCATAAGGGGCCATGGGATGTCTCAGTCACTTCCCACACTAGAGGCAGTGGCCTGCGACAGCCTCCTAGGACATTTACTAGCAAGCACTAAAGACCACGCTACGACCAAGACTTTTTGCATGCTGCACTCCGGCATTTTGATGTTCCTAACAAGAACACAACAAATCGTTCCTCATTACACAGTAATTAACTCCCCAGCTCCACCCCCCCCACCACTCCCAAATCCGAGTCTTAAATCAACCTCCCCCACCTCCGACCCCTCCATCCTCTGCTTCCCTCCTCCTGCTGCACTCCTCTTTAATTTCCTTGCCTCCACAGGGGGTGGGGGCATAGAGATGGTGTACCGTACTCCATCATTTCCTGTCATACGTGCCAACCACCCTGCAACGTCAGCTCCGCCCTTTTCCCCCTGCCCCTCACTCGGGGTGCAGATGTGGACCTCTTAACAAGGCAACACCTGGAAGGGGGTGGGGGTCTCATGACCTGCAAAGATGGGAATGAACTTTGCAGCCCTGCCCTGCTCTGCTTAAGATGTAGTAAAAGCAGTTGTGGATGGCATTACTAGGTGCCAATCCCTATAGACCTACAAAAGTCTACAGAGGTTTTCAAAGAACTTCCACTGTTAATTGTTAAAATGAGGTTATTAATTGGACACAGAGGAAAATAACCTGTCATTTCAGATGGGGATCATTTGGTGATTGAAAGGTATCTTTAATGCAAGCCCATAGGCCAGCTATGAAGCACCCATTGGGGATTACCTACCGAGTCTGGATAGCCCTAAGGCACAAATCATAGTCTTCTAACTGAGGTTGGGGTGGGGGGTAGGGTTTCTGGCTTTGATCATAATTGACACACACCCTCTCTGATGGCCCAGATACTGTGCTCATAGGTTGGAACATGTTTTTATGAGGAACAAATAATCTTGGGAAATGCTATAAATTAAATATTGCTCTGAACTTAATGCAATGGACTATTCTCTGGTTTTACTGTTATTTGATCAGATGTTCAGGTCATTGAGATTTAGCACTGTGGGACTGACTCATCATGCTAATCAAGAGATACAGTAGGCCCCAAAAGTCCATTAATTCACTACCAAGACCTGAAGAATCTTGAATATTTTCCAGAAAAAAACTACTTTACTAGGCTTCCATTTACAAATAGCTACAAATATTTGGAAAATATTTTTAACAAAATATTCTTCAAAGCTGTAACACAAGTTTCACAGTTGATAATACTAATAAAGTCAATATTAGGTATTAGTTGATAGTTAATGTGGTGTGTCAATTAATTAATGTGGTGTGTCACTATTTGAATGAAATTTTAGAACATGAAGCAAATAAGTATGCTGAATAAGTAAGCATCTACAAAACTGAAATGCATTCTCAAAGTTACTCAGATAATAGTTGTGCTCATTTTTGTTAAAATATGAAATAATTATTCTTGGTAGTGGATTTTTGGACTGTCAAAATATTATGACTAATTAATAAAAACTATTCAATATCACCACTACAGGGTCATTTTGTTCTGTAATTTATTTATAAAACATACACTTACATTATGTGCGTTAATTATGGTAGCATTTGCCAACACTTTAGGCATCATGGAATTCTTAGTAACTAACCTGAGATAGTTTTTGTACCTATTGGCCAATTATCACTGTTCAGTAGAGAAACAATGATACTACAATTAGCATGTACCTCTTCAAATAACTCTGTTGTATACATTATAAGGTCGTATAGCCACAGCTCTAGTTCACACCTCTGACTTCTATGTGCCACAATTGTTAGCACTGCTTGGCACAAAATCACAGTGAAAATACAGTAAATATTAACGCAAAAAGGCCATTTAGGACAAAATGGTCAAACAGGTCCAAGGACACAGCACGACAGAGCTGTGAGACTGTGTTTCCGCTTGGGCTGAAGGTTGGCGAATGCCTGGCGAGATGCTGATACCACTGCTGCATTTCAAAAAGGGCTCTAAACGCTGGATGTTAATATTTCATTGAGCTTTGCCCCACAGGAGGGCTGCTCGTAGCAGGATAAAAAAAAAGTCAGTCACTGATGGGAGATTGTATTAGTGTTGTGGGCTTCAGAGGAAAGCCTTGTCTTGTTTCTCATTAATGAGGGGAACAGAGGGATGAGCAACAAAGAAATGTCTAATTATAGAGAAGAGAAAGAAAAACATGTAAACAGGCAGCCCTGTGAAGACCGCGTTTGTCAGTGAAACACTGATACAAATTAAGCAGCATCTCTGTTCATTTGAACCACCACAGAATAACCTCAAATGCAGAAAACTATGTCTGTGGACCCATGTATGATAGTGTACCATTTCATTTAACACTGCAAATTGTGAACTGTGATGTACTAGGACAAGTCCCACAGAAGCAATTAGGGACTACACATTGCACTGTCTATGGACATATTGAAATAAGCTATTTGAGCAGATGATGGGACATTTGCACCATATGCAAAACCATTAGAAAACCTAAACAGCCCATGCGACTCCCACGGCTATCAGGAAATTTGACAGAGATCCAAAATGTTTAAGACATGCAGATGTTTTCACTTTAACCAAACATCTGTTTGCACAGGCATGACTTGTGTGGAAAAACCACAATGGGCCACCAATAGCGTTTATGGCACGATATTAACTTGGTTTTATAATTACTCTAGCAATAAGCAATTTGAACACAAACTGGGCTCTGTCGTGTTGCAGCCAAGGCCTGTCATATTGAGCATGCATCAATAGGCTAGACAGTACTGAATATTTCCTAATTTCATGCGATACAGTTGTGGCAGTGGAGTCAGACGAGGAGGCAGTGAGGTGGTGCCTGTGACAACATTTTTTTGTTGATAAAGGCTTTTGCATGTTGGAAATAAGTTATATCAGCATGACAAGAAGGACTCTTGCAAATGTACTTTTTCATGCACGAACTAGATGGTATAAAGTCCAATTATAAAATTTGTGAATAGCCAAGTCACAGACCACATAGTAAGCTACCAGAATAATATTCAGCACCTTTGCTTTCATTCAATGCATTTGTACTCCTACCAACTCTACTGCTAAATTCCAAAATGCAAGCAATTACTGTCTGAAATCAGTATTCAACAAACACTACAATGATACTCCGAGGAAATGCTCTACCAGATACCTGGGCAAATGAAATGATGCCATTTGGTTGTTTGAGCAGTGAGATTATTCTTTTCATGTTACTACCAGATAGCCAAAGACAAATGCTTGGCAAGTCAATAAAAGAGAATAATTCTTCAGCAGTGTGCCCCTTCCTTGGTCCCCTCACTGAAATGGACATGTGAATGACACACATACACGAACACACTCCCACAGTTGAAAGATTGTTGCTTCCCCCATTATGTGACAAGAGCCCATCTCAGACAGAAATGATCTACCAAGTTGTCACCATGCACTCGAGTGAGCGGTCTTCCTGAAGAAAGAACAAAGGTTGATGGCTCCTACAAGGACGAGTGTCTTGCAAACAATGTCTCAAGCTGTTTGCGTTAACAGCAGTACTTCAGCTGAAACTGGCTACCTGTCCAAGGAGAATTGGGAAGACCATCCCTCCCCTAACCCATACTTTCTGATAAAACTGCCATAGGCTACCTCAAGGACCTGTCAAACAATACATCCTACACCTTTTGTAGGATTTATTTACCTCAGGTGCTGAAAACATGTCATCACCCCTTGTGGGTCTGCATATACTCATTAATTCACTGTGTGTCACCCTGTCAGAACATATTCATTATGGGATTTGCGACTATATTCTATACATTCAATACATCCACTAACTGACACTGTAGTACTACATCCAAGGTTGATGGTTGATCCCAGCAGTAAAACGGACCACCCCACTGTAAGTAGGCTTATGCAAGAGTGTCTGAGAAACTCTGGTGGTTGATGCAGAGAGGACCAAACTCCAAGACACAGAGGCCTAAATGAGGGATGTTGTTTTTCAGTCCTGTCTTTGCCTCTGCTAGCATGTTAGCGGTAACAAATCTCAGAGATCTCCATGGCTAGCTCCAGACATTCTCCCGTCTCATGACAAGCGTTGAACAGGCCGCAGTCCAAGTTGCAGTGGCAGCTCCAGTCATTGTTGTGAGCTGGCTCTAAAGGGGTCAAAAGAATCTGGCAGGAAGGGCAGGTGTGAATAGCGACACTTTCGCACGTGTCCGGTAGCATGAAGCACAGATCATAGAACCGGCAGAAGAGGCAGTTGAGCACAGCCATTGCACAGGCATCTGAATGATAGAAAAGAAGGAATTACAGGATTTGCTGGCAATAAGTAATGAGGGAATTCATTATTCATGACTTATAGATAAGCAGTTTCAGTGTGTCCTAAAGGAAAGTACTGCATGTTGGTTTGTAGCGTGAGATTTACTCAGAAATAACTTTGCTTCCCCAAATGGGCTGTGCTAAAACTTGGCTTGTCTTGATACCAACTCTGTATTTGTACTGCAAGTGCTGGATTCTGTATGACTTTTGTCTGTCTATACATATCTGTTTATGACAGAGAATGATGTGTCATATGTGCCTTAATTCACATAAGGGTCATTAAATGGTTGAGAGAAAAAGTCCCCAAGAAAAACACTTATAATAAAAACGTCCAAGGTCATTTCCACACACACAATAAAAGGTAAAAGCTTTCTTCAACACCTAACTCCTAACACCTAACTCCTAACTTCTGACTTGCAGAAAGAAAAACTCAAGGGTGCCTTAATGATCTGGTGTCTGTCAGTACCTCTTGTTTATAACATTTTAAAAGCCTCCAGTCTCTCCCATGGCATTTCTTTATACATGCATAATTTAAAGAATCACCTTTCCCTCCATATCCCTCCCTATGAGAAAGGAACTCTGGGAGCTGTTTGGAGAGCTAATCAATTACTATGCATGTTTATTAGTGATTTTTTCCTTTTTTCATTAAAGGGTCATCTTTATGGATTTCAATAGCTTTTTTGCAATAGAAGAGTAGATTAAATCAACTATTAAATTAGAATTAGATAAATTATTAAATCAAATATATTAAGTTAAATACATTTATTTTGATGACTGATGGATCAATCAACATAGTGTCTCGTATACTAATGTTTTTGACAGAGTACATTTTTGAACTTTACCCATATTGACATGAAATATCACAACTGTACACAACTGTCCAGTGCTTTCGGAATGCATACTCTGCATTTTCAGTTTTGTTACTCTAATCTGGAAAAAACTATATCTCTGTGTCTCTATTTAAAAAAAATTTTTAAAAAATCAACAGCATGTTACTCACCTTCAACATCCTGAGAGAGTGTCAGTGAGTTTTTGGAGTCAGTACTGCGAGTCAGTGAGTCAGTGCTGCACTGATCCACAGAGTATAAGGAGTAGGTGGATCCAGGGGGTCCCACATCTCCTTTATTCTCCCCAGAATCAAGATCAGGCCTTCTTTGCTGAGTGCGTCCTGGAGCCATTTTAGTCACCTTCTCACCATGCGATTCTGGAAACACACAACAGATATGATGTTGAACATAGTACATATTTCAATTACATCAAAGCTTTGTTACATTACTAATTGTTTCCCCCCATCACAGAAAATGGCCACATAGAGGGCAAACATAAAGGTATTCACATCATAGGCCTATATGGCAAAGTAGCTAATATGAAGCACAATGACATTTGTGTCTGCAACAAAACAATTTCATAATATTTGGAGGGGAAAAAAAGTATTCTAAAATATCTAACGGGAAAGTCTTCAGACAAAGTTTCTCGAAACATTGCCTCAAGCAAATGTTTTGTCCACAAGCAAATGTTTTTAAAAAACAAGGTGGCCAAATCCAAGATGAAATATATTCCCACTCACCCACTGGCCTCAAAGCCTAGAAATCATTCAATAATGAATCTGCCTTTCATGGACAGATCAGAATGCAAACTATTAATGAATTATGGCCTTGACTGAGCTAGCCTGTTTGTTTTTCTCCCACCTATCCCAAATGAATTATTCACTGTTCTTTTTCTCTTTTATTTAACATTTAATGTCTTATGATTAATTAACACACAGGACATATTTCCCATACAGGAATCTGCATTGTTAGTTCAAAATAAAAGAGAAAGGGAGAAAGATGAATGAAAATGGCTTTGGGCTGTATTGGCTTATTTTACCCCCTTAAACTGAATAATTAAAAAAAGTGCGTAAAAAGTCGTCGGCTCAGAAAGTTCTGAGGCATGTATTTGTGAACATGCACATATTGTGCATTTGCAGACTTGGAATCTATCAAATGTGCGTAAACATTAGAGGAAATGACATAATATACAGCCACATGGTTCAGCATCAGTCTCGGAGGTATAACTAGTTAACCAATTGGTATCAGTACGCAGTTACCTACAGTATACTGAGGGTAAAAGAAAATGCAAGAGGATTTGTTGTTCATTAGCACAATGTGTTTTTGAGAGTTTTGTTTGGAGAACTAATTATACACATTAAAAGTGATGGATTGTAAGGACTAAAAATGAAACATATCATTGTCACATTCTCTTTGGTAAAGCGATAGTTCAGAGTTCAAAATAACTTTGCTAGCTTGATAGTAATTTACAAAGAAGCACCGCTGACACTAGATTTAAAATATGTTTAAAACTAAAGCGTTGCTTTTGTATTCGTGCAGAAGCCTTGGAGCAGATTATACAGTGTATCAAACAGACTAACTTACCATCTGGAACCAAAAAGGTTCTCTCTTCAGTTTCAGTGAAGTCATTTTCCTTTACCTCATCACTTCTTGATTTTTTTGCCGCCATCTGCCTCAGAATAAACAATTTTCAAAAGCCACTAAAAATGTACTGATGTGGTGCTTACCAAAACTCTCTAGAGCTTACCATTAAACTACTTGAAGATTAATATGAAGACGTCACATCCAAGATATCAGTTTCACACAATTGACAAGATCTTGCGTTGCGCGCGACGATGAATCATACCAAGTTTTCCACAGTCACGGCGTCTCAGTATATGTCGGGAAATTACAGCACTGATACTACTCGGGATTCCAAGTCTCCTAGGAAGAGAAAAATATAATGGATTCGTCGGTTTGAAACTGGTCAAATGATATAACAACAACGAACAGAAGGGGCATGATCTGAACGGCACTTGGCAAACAAACCAGGTGCCCTCATCAGATTTGATGGAGATGTATGTTCGACACACCCCGCTTTTCCGATGACGTCTTTAGTATTTTACCCACAGATTAGACAGCAGCAAGACCTTTTATACCACGTTCTTACTGTCTGTCAGTATGTAGGCTATTGGAGTGCCCACACGTGTAGTATAGCACGTTGAATCCCAAAGTGCCCTCAGTGGACATATCTCCGTGTCAAGTAGTAGTACGTTACATGCTGCTGTGCTTCTCGGAACCCACGCCAGATTTCTGTTATGAACAGCCTGTGTAAAACTTTCATCTTATATAAAACAGAGTTTTTCATGAGAATCTAAATGTCTGCACAGACATAGAAATGTTTGGTCCTGCAAGCATAAAATTACCTTCAGCCTAATGGCAAAATGATTTTGTTTACTAAATAGCCTACAAATCATTACATGAACAGCAACGGCATGCACTGAATATCAAAAGCTAACCAACAAGAAGAGACTGATACTAAGCTGTATTCAAATTTCTCTCAGTTTACAAGCCTGCCAATTTACTCTAATTAGTCTGCACATTAGTGTTGCATTTTAAGGATGCCCTGCTGGGTTTGCATATGCTTAGAGAACAAGAGGCTGTTTAATTGAAAAATTAAGACATGAGTGTGTTTGTCGGAGCAGGGCGCAGATGCATTGTTCAAAGGGAAGTGCTTTGTAAATATGAATGCCGAGCAGCACTATAAGAGCATTACAGGGTTTTATTCAATAGGAAATCTATCAGATTAGACCTATTAGGTCAAACCGAATGTGCCTAGAATTGCATTAGTGGGAGGGTTTTGAGAGCATTTCCGAGTGTTATGCTTGTAAAACACATCCCATCCTGAAACAGCATGTCCAAATCCTCCATCGGTCTAAAGTATAAACACACCTCATGTCAAAATCATGCCTTACATTATCTGAATGTTTACACTTTATGGCATTTGACTATAAACAATGATGTGAGATGTTTTCATCTGAAGTTGTACATTATGAACTGACTGTTCCAACTTTGATTTTGTTGTGAGGATCGTCTTCAAAATGATCCGCCATGTGTAATGATAGTTCTATGTATTCCAGTGACATACTAAACTAGCATTTTTTTTCCTGATCCTGGTTTCCTGATTTTTTCTGTTCACCCTGTTATTGTGTGAAGCCACAGGTAGGTTTCAGCAGTCACAGCAATCACACACAAGGAAAGTGAAGCCTCAAGTAAAGTTTCAAGTCATTATGGTCAGGCATCAAATTAAGTATCAAGTCCCATTTCTCCAGTTTTGAATCCCGAATTCTCCCCAGGACATTAATTAGCCTGTGTTTTTAAAAAAATTAAAATAAAAAAAACATTGCTTATCAGTCTTCAGTCTTGGTCTTCTATTCATTGTACAGACAGTGAATAACATTCTTTCTGAAGTATATCAGTAATCAAAGGTATGTATGTCTCTGAGTCACGACAGGGACAACTGTACAACAGTTATTGTGTATGCATTTGTGTGGGAGTGTTGGTCATATCTCAAGTTGCTACTCAAGCCAAACTTGTGTTCCAGTAGTATGATGTATTTCTACTGGATGTCTGTTCATTTTTTTATCCTGCTACTGACCTTCATGGCGATTCTATCATTAACTGGATGCATATCTACATATTTTGGCAGTGTGTGAGTGTGTGAGTGTGAGTGTGTATGCTCGCGTGCTTGTGAGTATGTGTGTGGGTGTGTGCTTATTATAGATCTGTGCCAAGATTCCTGCTTCACAGAACACAGCAGTGGCTTACAATGGATATCTTAGATAGACTTATGACATTCTCATTCACCTTGAGACAATGGCAGAGATAAAATATTCTTGCATAGTGCTTCCATGGTGTCATATTCCAAATTCAGATTCTAATTAATTACATAGCAATTGGATTCCTCTGCCTCTAAATGATTTATAGTTTAACCTAACTCTTTAGCTTGCAGTAATGAAATATGTTGTGTGTAATGACAAAAATGGATTAATTCATTTGTATAAAAGAGGGATGAAAATCAAGCAACAGTAATTGAGTCACAGTTATGCTCTTTACCACAATACTGCAAGTGATAGCCATTAATATTTTTATTATAAATGAATATATTTCTTGGATTTGGACAAAGCCAGTTCTTTACTTATTGTACATAGGTGATGAACAAAAGTTTTGGGCACTAGTTTGGTACCACTGAATGGAGGTAAAAGATAAAGATAAATTCATATAAACTCATGTTCAGTGCATCTTATAGCAGTCAGTGAGACTTTAAACTGAATGAAGAGAGAACAAGGTAGGACAAACAAAAACAAGCACATAAAAAAAACAAGTAAATAAAAGTGCCAGACAGAAGGAAACATGCTGAGTTTGGCATATTTGGTTTGACACTCCCATCGCCCATCAGGAGCCATCTGTACTTTGTGTGCCCGTAACTGAGACCCCCACATCCTCTGTGTCAGGATTCCAGTCAGTCTCATTCATTTGTCATCTACAGAATTCTGCTTCAGTTTAGCTCATCTGTGTTATTCGGTTTTCTATGCTGCTTTAACTATGCGCATACAAGGACACCCATCTGATCTCTATACCACCATGGAAGTCGGCAACTCAAGATGACACTTTGAATGAAAAAGAAATCATATTCACAATGAAAATGTGAATATGAAAAATGTCATATTGACAATGAAAATAGATATCAACATTTCCAATTAAGACTGCAGATAAATTAATTTACAATAGAAAAGAATATCACAGAAATATGAGAAAAGAGGGAATTTGATTTGAAGGAAGCTTAACAGTATATGAGTAAACTCTGTAGGGGATTCTTTATATAGCAAAGAAAGTGCAGGTTTCCTAAGGCGATCTCCCCACTTGGGACTTCCCAAGATAATCCAAGGGGGCTTTGGAAAACCCTGGAAGTTATTCAACCCCCTAAATTACTAAATAGATTTTTTTTCTATTAACTCTGATTTGCTTTTGTTCATTTCTCACCAGCCTTTTATTGGTTTCAGGCAGTCCATTTGACTATATTCTTTATTTAATTAGCTGTCAATGTCAGAATGATCACACTTGATGAATATTTTTGAATTCCTGATCTTCCTGACAATGGCAATATTATTTTGGCCATAAGACAGAGAAGAAGCACAAATCCGAGTCTCTACAGTGATCTATATAGACCTGTTTGGCATCTGGGTTTGCTGTGGCCTTTATGTCTTGCAACAGACATTTTATAGTTTACTTAAAATTCCACATAAAGTACAATACTACCTTTGGTTATTAATTCCTTGATGCAATAATTAATCCATCCATTTATTCTTCATTGTATTTATTTATTTATATTATACATTATTTATATTATAGTGTCAAAATAGTAATTGGAAAAAAAACAGGCTTGACAGAATGATCCTAGTGGCTAAACATCCTAAATGGACCTTTTGTTCTATATGCAGGAAAAAAAAAAAAGTGGTTTAAAGTGACTAATTGCTGGTGGTTTTTAAAAGAGAAAAAAGCTTTTTACCATTAGTGCAATTATGATATGACATCAGACATTCTCGGTAAAGTATAGTCTTGTTGTTATTGCGCAAGACAGATTATGATTGGGTTTAAGCTAAAGCACATTACAAGTCATGCCTTAAGTAGTCCCCAGGAAAGGAACACTCCTAGATGGTGACATGTGGATAATAAGGCCTTTGATTCATATATACTTTAAGAGTCAAGGGTAACACAATGCTAGCCCTGTATTTCCATGTATCTGGCCTTGTTAGTAAGAATCTCTTTTGTCCTAGATTTCTAAGATCTAGTCTCTCCAAGCACCAACGCTGGAGGCTCATCTACATTCCCACACTGTATTTTGTACATTGTCAATTTATCTTTCTCATTACCATCATTAATAAGGCCTTTTATACCTCTCATTACAAGGTTAATTGGGACAAATTCAAAACCTATTCCTCTACCCTACCTTTTAGATTTGGTATCTCTCAACTACTTCTCTTTCAAGGTAGCTTACAGCAGCTGCAGCTCAGTGTTGAAACATCACCATTGCTGAGGTTCCATAACAGTTTTGCTTTGTACTGTGTTCCCAATTGGGTTCAGGTTTCACTTCTGACTGCTACCCTAGGCTTTAATTTTAATGCCTAACTTGTTCACTGAGTGATTATAATAGTAAAGTGTGATCACTGGCTGGCAGTTTTATCCAATGTATGTCATATTTATGTATTCCTGCTTGTAGGTATGTAGGTATTTTCCTATTATTTATATACAGTATTTAGCTCTTTGATATTTGCTGACAAGGAGATTTGTAACCAAATTACTAGATAATCAAAATAATACCTTTAGATGCCCCCAACTTGATAACTGCTGTTTGACAGTTACCATGTGAATAAGAAAAACAAATGTCCCTGTATCTGCTCATTACCAGTTGCAGTATAATCCACACAGTGTGCATTAAAGCCACATCCTTTATGAACCTCTTTTGCCATCCCAAACTTAGTTATCTCCACTAAATATTGACTTTTTAGGATCTGATTATTAAGCAATTTCCACCCAACTTCAAATTGCCCACTGAACAATTATTTCGAGGACGTTCCTAGACCCTGCGGACACCAAGGGTCTTGAAACTGATTATGCAGGAAGATAATTGCTATGAAGATTTCAAAAAGGCTGAAAATGAGTTTGACAAACCCAAAAGTTCTTAACTGCTGGTCTGTGCCGAAGAATACATTTGCTGACGATGCCGCCTATGAGTTTGAGGGCAAAGCATTCCCCATGAGCTCAGGTAGGTGAGAAGTATCACCATCTTTATTATCAGAGCTAATGGCATTCCAGATCTTTCAATTACTCGAAATGAGATGAACAAATTAATTAATAGTTCTTCTGATACAAATTTGCCTCCTTCAGCAAATGTGTTCCTTAGAAGGACGTGAGGGTAAATCTAGATATAGTCTGATACAGATTTCCCTCATTTTGTGTGAATATGGACTGTTGGGTTAATTTCTCATGTTAACATAGTGTTTTCTGGATGGGTAAAACAGTGTTGTAGCTGATTGCTTATGTGCCCGATGGTATCTACTTCGATAATTGCAGGCATAATGTTTTGTGTAAATAAGGATGCAATGATACTTTATGCTACTGGAGGGGAATTTTTACTCTCTGTTTTTCCCCCATTGGAGTTAAATACTCTCGGAAATAAATAACCCGGAAGCCGAGCTTTTCACGTTGTATAATTTTCCCATAAATGTGGAACATTTCAGCATGGAAAGGCGGTATTACATGTCAATGAATGCTCCCGGAGACAGTGACATCACTTCCCAGAACAAAAGATGGAGGAAGAGGAAGGGTTGCAGAGGGAGCATTGCCGGCCCCATCTCTTTCCCTGCTTGGGTCACAGACGATGCCACCGTGCAAGCGTTCGCATGACTGACAAAAGCCACAAGACAAATGGACCTCTCCACCACAGACCTCATGAAGACTTGAATCAGTGTTGGAGGGAGAGAGAAAAAAAAAAAAAGTTATCAAATTGCGGTCATAATCTCATAAAATATGTGTTGGAAAATTATCTGCTGTTCGATTAACACATAACACGGGTGTCATATCTGTAATAAAGCTCTGATCAATAAAACAATAACCATGTTGTTAAAAGCAGGCACTGAAAGGTGTGGCTGCCTGCGTGTTTCGGGGGTGAGCAACCCTTTTAATATAAACGGATTTCATCTTTCCACTGTGTCACCTAAATCACCACAATGTTTGTGTATACAATTATAATACGATAATAAATTGTAGGAATGGATGGATTACGGACGCACTCTTCGACCCCATCTGTCAGGCATCGTCGCAGTCTCAAAAAATGCATGTCTAACAATCTGTTGATTACACTCTGTCAAGAGGCGAAACTGGGGCTAAACTAGGAGAATGAGTCTTGCACAAAGCATCATTTTAACCCATTGCAATGCTTAAATCGATAAGGCTCCAACGTTAATGACTGCGATTAATGAGAGTGTTTAAATCTTTATCTGAAGAAGCGATCATACCCATTCGTGGTTTAATGAAGGGTTTGTTACTTCATCACCCAGGCTCACGCTCGACATTTTCTCTTATTAATTGGGCCTTTGTCTTTGAAAAGTACCCAGCTCATTGATTCTGAAGTGTATCAAATGCTAGGCGCCGCACCAAGCCAGGATATTGCCACTATATGTAAGGAGCATTGCATTTTCATCGCATGAACGGTCTTTTTCTTTGCCTACATGGTGTAGTGCTTACACATTGGCATTAGTGTAACCTCGCTACGAAAGGTGGGGGGTGGAGGCGACCAACTGCTCACACATCATTATACAAGCACAACCGATCTTCTCCACACTGGAGCAGGTATATCGGTGTAAGCCATCCCTGTAATTCTTTACAATCATATACTGCTCAATAGTGTAATAACAGTGCTTTGCTTAGACACTTGTATAACTACAAGGCACAGTATAGGCATATAGGATTCTGGAAGACTGAACTATTTAGTTTTGAAATTGACAGCAAATGTCTAGTGGGAAATCTAAGAATACGCAACTGGAAAGTGACAGACTCTTTGGAGATCATAGTCTATCAAAAGAGGTACAATAGTTAAAACTTTGTGGTCGGTCGGTCAGTTTACTTATCTTTATCTGTCATTATCCACATTTCTGATCAAATCTAATACAAACAGCACTGGTATCTGGATCATTATGTGTCAAAATCAGTTATGAGTGCGAATTCTGAATCTTTAACATTTAACATTTACGTAAAGAACAATACCCTTTTTGATGTATGACCATATAATGTGATCAAATGAGCAATGAAAGAAACAAAAATGCCACTTTTACTACTGAAGCGCACTGGAACAATTTTCATGTCACATTAAATTCCAACCAAATAATAATGTATTTACTATCTATGTGTATTTATATGAAATCACTTGGAAGGAAAGTCATTCATTCAAAAAATTACTTTTGCCAGGGACATATTCATTTGACTGAATTAACTGTGCGACAATTAAAGGGGGAATATTTGGCAACAATTATGGTAATCATTGTCACTGGAGGTGGAAATTTCATAAGGACAGTTAATTAATAGCAGTGCTGCCCCACCAATGAAACCATGGCTGCATTTCATTTGTGCCAGGGCAGGATTTCATTTCAAATTATCAGGCAAATTATCCACCGCATGAATAAACTAGAAGATATGCTAGTCTTTATACATTTCATGACACTTGACAAATCACATCATAATATGGCCATCATATTATTGCCAATTCATGTTGGTTTGCATTCATGTTGTTTAAAAATATATTTTTACAGTCATTTTTTTTAATTTACTTAGTCAAATGAAAAATAATACAGAATAAAGATTTTAATTTGCCTTAATTCTAATGCCATTCCTTAACAAGATCAATATCTTGATATCATTTACTTTCTTACCATGTCCATCTATTTGAAACCCATCTGTCACATGTATGCACATGCTCACTATATGTCACATTTATGCACATGCTCACTTCATGCTGGTCACTACCAGTGCGTTTGATGTGCTCATAGAGAAGATTAAACAGATTGGCAGTCTTAGCAAGCAGATCAAGTCACACACTGAGCTCTAAATGTAGTTATTGGTCAATAATTCAATGTGTGAGGTCTATTGTCCAATTATACGCATTATCAGTGGAGGCCTCCTCTCTCGTTAACGACCCAAGTAAAGCAGCAATTAAAACGATTCACTAGTGTGGGCACTAAATGATCTCTCTCCTTTCCGTGCATGATCTGTGCCTAGCAAAGCATTAAAATTAAGCAGGCCCACGAAAATGCCTCCAGACACCGGATAACAAAATTTCATAACATGTACAATAGCTCGCAGTCCATGGGAATGAGCCTGTTTGGTGAGGAATCCAGTCTGGTTGTTAAAATAGATTCATGAAGGTATCTTTGGCCAGTTGAATATAGGTGTATGAGAAAACTCAAGTCAAATAGATACACTCTGCACTGTTAAGAACGTAAGTGGTCTAAAAATGCATACTTCAGTTATTGTTAAGTAAGAGCTTAATTAAGGAAATTGGGATGAGCAATGATCTCAGATATACTGACATATATTCTCTCCAAGAATCCTTGAAAATATACATTTAAGAGTAAGTAGTCACAAGCCATTTTTGTGTAGATTGGTAGGGTAATAGAATAATTGGTAGGGTTTTAGGACTAACAATATACTAACAATTGCTCAGGGGTTTTTGTTGGTGGGGGAGTTGTAATGATCTATAGCTTTGCTAACCCTCAGTAGCTGTGTTTTTCTACATATGCCAGTTGTTTGCATTGGACTATGTTTCCTAAATGTCTTTAGATTTTCACAGTATAATGATCTACATAGTAACATAGAAAAAACAACATCACTTTGAATGCAATTTGTTGCCTGTTTAAAATAGTGAGAGCTTGTGAGATTCACTCAGTTGAATGGAAATGTGGAGAAATAATTGTTAGATAGTGCAAGGATAGACCGCACTCTTGTAGAGCTGACATGCTGTGCGCTTTGTGTCAGTCTCCATGACACATCACTGCTTTATAAAGCTGGGCCAAGTTTTGTGTTGATGACCACTGTGTTGACAGCTCGTGCATTCGCCAGTGGTAGCTAACCTCTTAGAATTTAACATAACAAAACCATGGAAATGTAGTCAGAAAAAATAGATAACACAAGCCACTTCTTAACTAATGTTTGTTAAATATTTTCAAGCTTACCTTTAATTTTTAACACCATCTATCCATTGACAATTTGATTATTCATGAATTTAAAAAATAATAACATTCGGCAGGCAGTTGGGACAGCCTATGATTGGTGTGCAACTCACAGCTCCGCTAAGCTCTTTTCTTTAGCTCCACTACTGAACTGCCAAAGGCTGATGGCCCAAAAGCACTGGAAGCCTCTCTGTGAAGTGATCCGTTCAGACTGCACAGAGGAAGGGACATCACTTTATAGACTTCCCAGTGGGTCACTACTTTCTCTGACAGATGACCCGCTGACTTAGGTCAGTGGCAATGACACAAAAGGGCGAACATAAGCGCTTGTTTAAAAATGTAGAATCGGTCAGTTGTTGCCTTCCTTCAGTTTATACTCTTAGTATGCCTTTGCTTTGAACCTATTCAAATCTTCTGTCAGCCTTTGGATAAGCAATTCCTAATGTGGTTTCAAACAAGCGCCAGTCTAAAAGGCATGAAAATGATGATTTCACTGGAACGTCACTATGCTGCTCAGATTATAGTTACTGTGGATTCCTTCTGCTTTTCAGTGAATCTGAAAACAACTGCCTACCCAAGACAATGCAACATTTTGAGAGTCTTACTTTGCCAAATTATAGCAGAACTGTAGCCTGTGAAGCCACTCTGCTAAAAACATTTCTTTACTTTTCTTTTTAACACAGTAGAAAAGACATACTATCAAATACAACAAAAATACTTTGACTTAGGTTAAACTTTCTGTTGACACTTTATAATCTTTCGCCATTATGAGTGTATGGAAACAATTCTCTCAAAGAAAACAATGTTAAGTCCTCAACCCATGCAACTTTTGAACAACAACAAAAAAAAATCAGATTCTGTCACAAAGCTAAGTGGCTTGGGCCAAGGATTTTCCATAACCTTTTTTCTGAGCCTCAGACCTGGGGGTGAATTCATAAAAGCGCATGCTGTTGAACAATTTGTCTTTTGACAGGAGAGACCAGAGCTGCCACCGGAGGCTACTCAGTGGTGAGTGGCACTGCCCAGGCCTGGGGCTTTACCTGCGGGGCAGGTGGCAGGGAGAGGGCGTGGAGGGGAGGTGAGGGCTAGCCAGCCAGGTACCTCCCACACAAGCCCAGGCTGCTGCAGCAGACGGGGCTCCCAAGAGTGAGGGGTGCGAGGGAGGGATCGGGCTGCCATCTGGCCCCGGACAGGGAATTGGGGTGGCGTGTTTTTTGGGGGGGTTGGGGGCTGAGAGCAGTGTCAGAGGAGAGCGGTCAGGGCTGCTCGTGAACAGATGTTCCGGCATGTGCATGCTCCACAACCAGCCTCTAGAGGGGCTGCGTGTCCATCAGCGGCTGGAGAGCGCCACGGCTCTGACCTTGAGCCAGACAAGACATCGATGTCTGGCTGTTTTGCTAAGAAAAAAACACACACTTAGGGCTCTTGGAGGGTTCTTACCTGGTTGGTATTAAATTTTGTGTAAGGGTGGTGGGCATAAGACCAAGTCACAATTCCTAAATGGCAGTAAACAGATTACTAAATGACAGTAAGTTTTAATAGACTACCTGAGATGTCTACATTTCAAAACTTGATTTCCATTGCTTTAGTTCACCTTATAGCCTTTTAGATGAAGAGCAGAATAAAACTTAAGCACCTTTTTAATGCTAGAACATCCCTTCTCTCCATCCCCCAAGAACTCACTAATCAATAAGTGTTTAATCAGTCAATTATATGCCATTAATTTCACACCCTGCAGGTATTATCATCTCCGTGAAAATACACGCTATAGGAAATTTATCTATTGGAAAATGTCAAGGTAGACAATTAAGTTCTCAAGTGGGATGTAAAAATCGACATCACGTCCGTCGGAGAACTTAAGGAAGAGCACGTGAAATCCAAGGACTTACGTTTTATTATCTGGCTAGCTGTAGCTGTCTTACAGGACTGAGTCTACGCTCAGAGCAGAGTGGACAGTTTGGCTAGCATTTTCGTCAGTGTCAAAGTCATCTTTCCAGTAAAGGTTGGAAGATACAGACACAGCAACAAAACAACACAGACATCCCTTCTCTCTTCGTGAGAATTAGTTCATACCGAAACTGATGTAACAATAGGATTTGCTTAGAATAATAAACTATTCCGTCACTCATCGCCTTTTTTAATGACATTCCCGTTATGATGTTGTGCAGTATAGACTATTGACAGAGAATACACTCGGCGTAGTTCAATCTTTTTATCCTCCGCAGCTGTGCTATTTATTCAACAAATGTGTCTCCTTTTCTTGCTGACAACAGTCATATTTGTAAGAATGAGCCAAGCGCTTCAAAATAATGTTTATCGCTGTATATAGTGGTGGATTATGTTTTATTTATGCCTCGTGACGAGAGAAAACAGGTGTCGAATTGATGTTTGCCTAATAGGCTGCAAAATAAGGAATTTCGACATGACAGCGAAGTTCGCTGGCGGCCGAGAAGATTGAAATTCCGGGTGTCAATATTTGAATTGCACGGGGAACTGTTGCAGTGAATATATCTGCGCGCAGTTGAGTTCCCCGGTCTATAAAAACTAACATCTGTTGAAGCATACATTAAGTTTTAAAAATAACCGAACAGAGATCACCCGGTAAAATACAGTTAACCAGATGTCGTTTTAAAGTGGCAGATGGAACAATGAAATGCGGACTGAAAATTAAAAAGCGCTGCTAAAGGTCAGATCAATTAAGGAGCCAGTCCTCCGTTCCCATATGACAATTAAGGCGAGTTTAAAGCGATTTGAGCGATGGGACGGCAGGCGCGCGGGCTGTCGCCAGGGCGAACTTGTTGAGGGCATGAAAATGCGGTACGCGATCGGAAAGCTTCTGGAAGTGGAGTGCATTTTCAGCGGGTCAAGGTTAATAACCCTCGTATATAAACCTGTTCCAGAGTCTCGCAGCCGTGATGGGGACCTTTGTCCGTCAGTATTAAGGCTCTAATAAATTACAACGGTGACTTTAAGTGACACTGAGAGAGAAAGAGAGAGGGGGCGCGTTGGGGGACAGGGAAGAAGTAAAGTAAAACCAACACTTCTGATCAGATACATTTGACTTTCATAGTAGCCCGTCAAATATTTATAATTATTAATAAATAGAGGATAAAAGTGACTTCCGCGATCATTCCACCTATTCCAGTGTTAACAATTCTGTGAAATCTGAGTATGAAAAAGCACTAGGTCTGAACAGAGA